>NC_133162.1:125238010-125556447 GCF_040802235.1 Manis javanica
TCCCTGCTCACGTGGGGCTCTCTCATTCCAGTGGTGGGAAGACCGAGAATAAACAAACACCTGGGTGTGTGTGATACATCAATTGGTGATCAATTAAGCATTAGATCAGTCTCTTTCCTTCATGAAGAAAGATAATTTGGTAATTTTTAAAAGTTTGTGCCTCACTACTCATTTGGATTTTGGTAAACCTTTGAACCCTGGTTTCCATAATAGAGATAATAATAATTACCCTATAAGGTTGTTATAATCAAATATGTTAAATGCCTGGCATGAAGCCAGTCCCTTTGCAGGTACTTGATAAATAGAAGCCATAACTATAGGTAAGTTGTACAACTTCTGGTTCTTATTTTTGTGGCTAACATAAAGAAGGTTGCTCTGGTTTATAGCGAAGCTTTTCCTTCCTCAGGGTGTGTGTGTCACCGGTATATCCCCAGACCTCCTGACCTGCTCCCGTATGATCAGTCACATTTCCTGTACTGTCCTCTCACACCCCTCCCTCACAGGAATAGGGAGTCCATTCTTCTGCTGGGTTGCCTTCTAGAAGGAATCCCAAGAAATCTCACAGTCTCTTATCATTCACTCAGAAGAGCCGCTTTGAACGGTCTTTCTGCATTGTCCTCTGCTTAGTTTTCCAAGGGGCTCTTCCCAGAGGCCAGGGCTTGCCCTTAACTTTCCCAAAGCACATCTGCCAACTCCAGATGTGGCCTCACAGAAGATACTGAATGGTCTCTATCCTGAGAACACTGAGAAATCGGAAAGGCTTTTAAAAAGAATGGCTTGACTTCACTCATATTTCAGAAAGAACCCTCAAGTTGCTCTGTAAGGCATGGGGTAGCAGAGTCAAGAGAAGGAGTGGGGGCAGCAGGGCTGTAACCCAGGTGGAGACAGCGGTAGCTGCCGGGAGCAGAGAGAGGAAGGAGAGACAGCCCGGGCTTGAGATTCAGTCTGTTTGGAGGTGTAATTGATGGTCATTGATGATGGATTCAGTGTAGGAGTGGGAAGGAATAGGGAAATTTTCAGTTTGAACATTTGGGCAAATTTATATGGCTGTGCCATTTATTAACAATGGGGGAAATTTAATAAAAATTCTACAAAGTGCTAAAGGAATCTTAAGTGGAGTGCTTAATACTGCTGAGACCCATGGGTACTCTTGAGGCTTATAGCCGGCCTGAAACATACCTCAGGGGCCCAGCCAAGCCCCCTGGAGGCCTCTGCATGGCTGGACCAGCTCAAACTCCATCTGCAAACTGTGCAGGCATCTGCAAGCCTCAGCAACCCTGAGCCTAGCCTACCAGGCCCCTCAGGGCAAAAGCAGTTTCCCTCCTTTTTCATCCTGAGGCACGTTCATCTCCCAACTCAGGATTATAAGGACAGGAAAAATCTTCCCTCGCATGGGGGATGGCCTCACTCACACTGGTGATGAGCAAAACACCCCAAAGTACATTTCCCAAAGCCTGGGCTCTTCAGTTTTAAAGTACAGTAGGTGGGGGTATAGTCCCATTTACACACATTTGGTGGCCAGGTGATTTCTTGAATTCTTTAAGAGCACAGTTTGGTAGAAATTATCCATAATTCCCACTATGAAGCAAAACACTTCACATCTTGAAAACTGTATAGAAACTTCACTTCTTTCTCTGAGAACAAGAGGGGTGCTTGCTTCACATTTTGTAAGTAAAGGGGTCATTCACATAAATAAAAAATGAAAGTGGTTTGCAGTCATTTTGGCAGACAAGCTAAAAATCAGCCTCCACTGGATACCTACCATGTGTACCTATGGAAGGCTGTCTATGGGACAAGCTTCTCATTCCCATCCTTACCTAATAAATGTATTTGGAAGATACCTAGGTCTCTATCAGAAAGGACATCAGGTTTGCTTTCCTGAGCAGCTACTACAAATGACTAGATTCGAAAGGTATCTATAAGGCAGAGTTGGGAAAGGTGAATATCCTCAGAAAAGATTCAAGCATCCAAGAACTTAGCACCCAAAAAAGCCATCAGCGGAACCGAAAGTGTAGTTGGAAGAGTCCTCGCCCTCTGGCTCCCTTTGCCCTGTTTCCTGTCCCCACCCCAACCCCACAACGTGGACTTTTATAAGCTACCCATTCATTTCCTTCTCTGAGGCTGGCACTCAGCTCCACTTTGCTGGCCTCTCTGGCAGAAGCAATAAATAATAATAGCTCAACATTTGTTAAGCCCTTTCTGTACACTGGTAGGCGATGTGCCAAGCACTTTACCCACACCATCTTATACCTTTGTAATAATTCTGAGAGGTGGTAATATAAGCGTTATTGTCGTTTTACACACGGAAAGCACCAAGCCTGAGAGGTTAAAGTACATTGCCTGGGGTGGCACAGTTGGTCAAGTGTCAGAAGTCAGGTTTTCGTGACTTCAAAGACCAAGCTCTTTCTTCTTTGCATTCAGCCCTCTCTTGTTCTCTTCCCTTGTTTCTCCTGGCTCGTGTTTCCTGCTACCAGCCTCTCTATTCAGCTAACTTCCCCACAGCCGACAGATCTTGCCCAGTTCCCCGGCGCCCTGCGGGTTCCCTGGCAACCACTGGGGTCTTGAAGGCCTCAGCTAACCAGCGTCTTTGCAAGGTGCTCTCTGCCGCCCCCACCTGGCGAGCTTTAACACTCGTTTTTTTTTTGGTCAGCACACATTTGCTAAGAGAAGCATGACGTTTCATGTACTTCTGTTTTTCATTAATCACATCTTTCTGTGTTACTGTTTAAATTAAAAGGAGTGATCAGTTGTCAAGAACACAACCTGAGAATGCATTTCAGGTCTCAAAAATGGATTAAAAAGAATGCAAATTTAATTTGTAATTGGATACACGGTTCCTGGAGAAAAGTTAATGAGGACTGAGGATACTTCAAATTCAAAACCCCTTGAGGCTTTTCCTAGAGTTGAGAAATTATCATTTTTTAAAAAGACTTCGTGTCTCTTTAACATGATTTCTTGCTTGTAAGTTTGTTTGCTCCTGAAAGTTGCTAGGATGTTTCAGGAATGCTGGCCTAAAGTGTAAATTTCCTGGTTTGAGAAAGTCATTACTTCTTCAGCTTATTAGAAACAAGCCAATGTGAGATTGGTAATTATCTCTCTGAATGCTAAATTACCCATCTGATTCTGTGTGTGCCAGGCATACAGTAGGTGTTCAGGAAATGTTTGATGAATTATAAAAAGTACCTAAATAGCTTTTACAAGTTACAGAGGAGTGGAAAGGAACATTGATTTGGGTTAACACCAGAATTTTTCCTAACTACATAGTTGTTTGAAGGCTTTACTCAAATAAAATACTGTACTAGTACAATGAATAGGTATCCTGTTACCCCAAAGTTAATGACTTTCTCAAGCATTTGGCTTTCTTACCATACGATTAGCACTATTATTTTGAGGCCAATCAATAGGCACAATTCCAAGATTAAGAGCAATTTGCATCATTATTCTCCTTTCATCACACATTCATTATTTTCTGTTTGAATAAGACCTGTAATCAGTGTTATTTACAAATCTTTACAGTGAAACCTTAAACCACTGACTGTTCCTGTCTTTGCAGGTACTAAATGCCATTTCAAATATCCTTTCAATAATTTTGTAGTAGCTAATGAAGTCCATTTTTCCAGATTTTTCAGTCCAATGAAGGAACATTAAGCCCCCAAGAGTCTTTAAAAAGTATGTGTTGTTTAACTGGTGGCAGCTGTTCCTTAGAAAGTTACCCAAGTATATAAAACTGTTCTTCCCCCCTGTTTAAAAGCTTTTGTTTTTTATCATGGGTTAAGAGTTATCCTTGAAATATATATGGAATACATATGAAGGTTCCCTGAAGTTCTTTGATATTGAAATTTGCAAATATTATAACTCTAACATATGTAAGAAATTATAAGACAGTACCCTCTAATTTTGGATATAATTACTGAAACTCAAAAAGATAAATATTCTCTTGGTACTCTGGATAGATTTCTCCAAGAGGAATTATTAATTTGTTGTAATGAATCTAAAGTATGGACATTCTGTATTACTTGAATGCAACATTTTTCCTGCTTTGTCCTTGAATTCTTTCCAAAAATTATTAAGTATTGGATACATACAGTAATAGCAGATTTGCTTAAATGTCACTATTAATCCAATTTATAACCTCTAGCATTTTGTTCAAGGAATTTCAGAAAGTAACCCTTGCATAGACATCCAATATACAGAATAACCAGAACCAAATATAATGATTTTACAGTTGAAGGATAGCCAAAATGCACATTTTCTGAGTGTGGTTTTACTGTGAGTCTGCATGCAGATAAAATATATCTTTTGTGAACATAATCTTCACGGAAAAGGTCTTTCTTGTCATAGCATTAGGCTGACTTTCAAGCCAAGGTCAAAGCACTTTCTGCAGGCCTGTTTTTAGGTTTTCCATTTCTTAGCAGGACATTCCCAGTTCAGAGTTGGTGCCACGCATACTGCATCCTTCTGTAGAAAGAGGAGAGATGCCTCCTCTCCGCGGCTGCTCCTGCTTCTATCCCCAGACTCCCCGTTTCGTGCGTGCATCTCACGGGCGCACTGGCTCTCCCAAGCTGGCTGCCCGCTGTGGTCCCTCTGCCCCGTTAGGCCGTGTCCTCACTGAGAAGGCAGAGGCCTCCTTGGGGCGCTCCCTCCTTCTGTTTCTTTTGGATTTTCTGAGGAAGTGGAGACTGTATGTTCTCGTTACTACTCAAGAGTAGTCTGGATCTTCAGACCGTAAACCTGAAGGGAAAAGTGGTGAGGTCAGAGTGATTTCATTTAGCTCAAGACCAGGAAACAAGAGAACGTTGATAGAAAATGTCAAATGCCATTCATTTGTTTTTGAAATTGAATACAGAGGACGTAGAAGTCTGTAACAAAAGAATAAATCAATGCACTGCCGTTTCATATTATGGCCTTTCACTGAAAGAGACCAAGGACTGAAGATGAAAGGACCGGAGAGAACGACAAGCAAGCATCCCCCATGTGGGCAGAATCGCTGAGGGGGAAATAACTAATGCAATCAGGCATTTCTTCCCACAAAGGCATCCGTAGGTTTTTTGAAGGACTGTTCCCTTATTTGTTATAAGCAATGCTTTTATTTTATAAAAGTTCAGAAGCATTTACATTCAAAGAATCTTTTTTTCTTTTGTGTGTGTGTGTGTGTGTGTGTGTGTGTGCACGAGCAAAGCTTTAAATATTCCATGCTGGATGTTGGAGAATATTGCATCCTCCCTTGCGCGCCATGCAATTTTACTTGCATTGCATTACAGCCCCATCTTGTGGTTATTTGTAAACTTTCCACCAAGGACATGTTGCATTTTCACAGTTACGGGCATAAGTGGGATCCTCTCTTTTAATTTTCCCTGCAGACCAGATGAAATGAAGCAGTAAGGAGGAACGAGTGTGCATCAACTCAGCTCAAAAGGCCACAGACTGGAGAAGGGAATACATGGTAGGTATTCAGTAAATACTGGTTGAATTAATGTTGAGTGAAGGGATTGTTTTAAAAGCTAAGGAGTGTAATAAGGTCCCTCCAGAACCTTGTAATAAGCTGTCTGCTTCCTCGCTATCCTGCTAAAGCATTTGACCTTGTAAATCTGAGATGCTTTCGTATTGATCTTACATTCTTCCCACTTCACCCCGGGTTTTGCAAGCCAGGCGCCTGCACTGGGGAGGACTCTGGTCTCACGTGGCAGAAACACAACTGGTTCAAGCTTCAGAACAGGAAGGTAATGGCTCACGTAACCAACCAGCTTAGGGGGACAGAGGAAGTGGTCAACTCAGGGAGATCTGAAAGAGGGATTTGAATGCCCGCAGGACACTCTCCATACTGTCTCTGACCATCTTTGCTTGCTGCCCCATTTTCTTCTCTGCTTCTTAACTGGCTCGTCGGAGCTTTCAGGCTCATATCTTCATAGCTCACTAACTGGAGGAAAGAAACTCTCTTTTCCTGCCAAGCTTAGAGAAAAAACAGAAGTCCGATTGGCTTGTTTGGTGCCACATGAGCACCCTTTGACCAATTGCAATGGCCAAGGGAGTGAGATATATTGATTGGCTAAGTTGGGGTAAGTTAACCATGGCTCAGCCAATCACTGTGGACGAGAATGTAGGATCATGTGAAATGACAAGAAACCTACCTGCAGGGAGAGAGAGAAGTCGTTTCTCCAAAGAAGAAGTTAAATAGCTGGACACACCTACCTGAAGCAGATTCCATCCTTCCCCCTTCTGTCCACCCAATAAATATTTGCTGGAGAAATGAAAGATTTTCCAGAGTAGAAAAGTCCAGCTTAGGTGTCAGTGGTACTGGGTTGGGGATAGAGTAGGTTGGAAATTCTCTGGAGTTGAAGAAACGACGTTTTCTTCTTTTATTAAACCTTGGGGCCTTTTTCCATTCCTGGTTATGGCCATGTATGTTCTTTCTTTGTTGGTGCTTAAACTAAGAAATCTGCTTTTTCTCTACTTGACTCAGCAAATGCCTTTTTTACCCTTTGGGTATTCTCTCCTTCTCAGTTCTGGCTTTGCTGTGGGGCCCACTTTCCTGAGCACCTCTGTATTCCCTGCCAAATAGAATAATAAAAAAAATAACAAACATGAGTAACTTTCAAGTGTTGAATGGTTTCCCCTTGAAAGATATTTGAAAGATGCACACAATTAAAAGGAACTTCTTCCCCACGATGTTGCTTTGATTTTATTTAAATACTGAAGCAACTTAGGCTGCTAAAATAATTGAAGTTCTCTATTGCTCTTCTCTGTAATATTTTGCTTTGGGCATTTTGCTTTCTTAGATTTTGAAAATATGATTTTGAGTCTTCATAATATTTCACTGTATTTTTTCCATAACTATGTAACTATTAGTCTGTTCTTCGAATTTTAGTTATTTATAATTTTTATTATTATAAGCAACATTATGAATTCCCTTGTGATCCTTAACAAGATCTTTGAGTTTCTTTTAAAGAGATTTCTGAAAATAGGATTATTTTGACCAATTGCAATGGCCAAGGGAGTGAGATATATTGATTGGCTGCTTTTTTGCAGCCATTTTTTTATTACAAATTTATTCCATTTTCCCTCATTATAACACTTTTGAAAAACAAAAATACATAGAAGGAAACAAAAATAAATATAATTCATATCAAGCTCACCATAACTATTACAAATTTGTTGGCTATTTTTCTTTTAATGTATATATATATATATAATATGTATATTATATATCTTAAACAAAAGAGTAATTACAAAGACACCATAATAATTTTTATTCACTTAACAGTAATTCACATTTTTCTGTATTATTAAGAATTTTCAGTGGTTCATAGTTATTCTATGGCTGGATATTAATTATTATTAATAAAAAATGCCATATTGTTGAATATTTAGATTGTATCCAGTGTATGCTGTTTTAACTAATAACTAATCCTATACTTCTTATACTCCCATCTCGGTGCATGTACGATGCAGATATGAGGTGCCCACGTTTCGAGGTATGTTTTGACTTTAAACATTTAGACATGGCATGTGAGTCTCAGGTTGGCCTTTTGCCTGGGCCCCACAGATGGTAGGGGTGGGTCTGCTTGACAAGGATCAGATATTTAGTTCCAGATGTGAAAAGGCCTGTGGCAGAGGGGAAGGGAAGGTGGAGCAGGCAGTGCCCCCTTTGTGACTCCTTCTCGCTCATGCTGGTTGAATGAAACAAGCAGAACCTTGGGTTGGGTACCAGTGGTGTGATTTGGGGCAACTCACTTGGAATAGATGTGTTTAGTGAGGAAGAGTTGAGACTGTGGGTGCAGAGTTCCTGGATGGTAATGCGCACTCAGTAATATTGGTTCATGTTCCGGAGGAGAAGGCCATTCACCTATCAGTCTCTAGGCCCCTTCACATATCTGGACAAAAACGACTTCACGCAGCTCTAAAATCGAAAGGGACCGCAGCAAACAAGCAGACGTATGTGATAGGAAATTCTGTGCCGCCTGTTTATATGTACTAAGCCCAGGGGTTTTGTTTTATGTTGTTTACGTAGGAAAATCACAGCCAGGGGCTTCCCAGGAGACTGTCTTCTGCGGCCCCGGTCTGCTCCTCGCAGTTCCGGTGCCATCGCCTCCTTCCCCGGCTGGCAGGGGCATGCTTCTGCGGGGGCGCCTCTGGGGAAGAACTGCGCTGTTCAGGAACGAGCTGTCCACCTACTGTTAAGTATGGTTCTGTCTCTAACCCAGTCTTTCCACTTAGGAAAATGAGCATCTGCCTGGCAAGCCTGCACCGCAGCAGGCAAGTGGTCTCTCTGAAGACGTGCTGTCATTAGGAGCAGAGAGCAGTTGGGCCGGGGTCGGGGTAGCAGCTAGTTGAGGAGGAGGGTCTGGTAGAAGCAACCAGGAGAGTGAAGCAGGGGAGCCTATCAGTGTATGATTGCATCTTCTAGAAACTCCACCACCAACACAGTTATTGGAGCAGTGGTGGTCTCTGAGGAATGGGCCCAGCCGGAGTAGGAAGCTGGAAGGTGGTAAGGTTTGTTATGGGCGTCCTAGAATCCAAGCTAATGCCACAGTTCCCTTAACAGTTTTCCACTAGCACTCCATCTCTTATTAAAAATACAGTTAATCTCGACATTTTCACCCTTAGTGTCAGCAAAGAAATGTGTTTCTGATCATAAATGCTCCCTTTGCAGCACAGCTATATTTCAGCAGGACTGTGGTTAGCAAATTGCTGCTTCACAGCATAAAACTAAGCAATGAAACATAAGACATGTGCCGTGTATAATTTGCTACTGATGTGTACAGTTATTCCCTATTATCCAAAACACAAAAGCAGCCCCGCAAAAAAGAATTGCACCAAATTCCGCTACATCTCCCTGCCCACCAACACAACGAAATGCTCAAACCATCGAGTTTACTAGGGAAATTTAGTTTCCAAGTAACTCTTGGGTCACAAATTCTTTTGGAAATGATGCTTATGATCCAAAAGAACCCTTGGGTTCTGTGGTGGCAGAGTACCTCAGGATGCTTAGCCAAGTTATTTGTAGGAGGCAGAAAATTTGGTCTAGCAGCCGTGTGGATAATAAAATGCCTGCATTCCTTTCCTACAAGGCATCTTCTGAACATCCTTTAATTTATCTCAGATATGGTCATTTTAAAAAGTTAACAATTTTAAAAAATGACCGGTCCCTTTTTATAAATGTCAATTGAGAAAAGATTTTTATCAGTCCTTCCCAGTGAGACCCTCTTTTAGTGTCCTCAATATTTATTGAGTACCTTGTAGGGATGAAGTTATCTCTTAGAGGCTTGACTTTGTGCCAAAGCTGATGCAATTAGTGTCAACAACAACAACAAAAAATTCTGTGGACTAGGGAGTGCTGTGGAGTTCTCTACTATTGGTGTGTTCCTGCCATTTCGGTTTTGTAAAACTGAGTTTGAACCACAAATGCTGTGGGTCTCAGTCTGAATCACCCACGCCTGTCTCCTCTTCCTGTGGAATCTGAGCTTGAGATTAGCTCAGGCAGCTTCAGGGATCACTAGCCTCCGTCTCTAAGCCTCAGGGGAGCCCGAGGGTTTCTCCATAATTAAGTGTTGAGATGGTCCTCTGCCTCCTCATCTCATAAGCGGAATCAGGTGGTGCATGTTTTACGCCTAAGTCCAGTCCTCCTCAATTTTTCCCTCTGTACAAAAAAGCAGAGCCAAGGAAGAATGAGTGACTAGACTTTGTAACTGCTCATTACGGGGCCAGTCATTACACTTTTTCATATGCAGTATATTAATGAGCTAAGCTATTATAGCAGAGGGCCCATAATTAATCTAAGGTAATAAATGAGAGTAACAGCAATGGTATCAGTATATTCTATGGATATAATGTGCTGCTGGCAAAGTGTGACATTTTAAATAAACTTTATTCTTGGGGTATTTAAAAAAACATAAAGGCGGTAATGAAATACAGAGCACAGCATTTGTTGACACAACAATTCCTGTCTCCCAGGACCCTGCTAAATAATCAGAGTTTAAATCTTCATCTTGAAGTATACAGCACTTCTTATGATTTTAAATGAGTTGTAAAACTTTCATGGAGTGTGCCCTAACTTTATTTTAAAAAATATTCTCCACTTTCATCATAAAGGTGACCCAGAAGAACTTTGTGAATAATAGAACAACATATTTAAGCTATTAAATTCACCTCTCTAGACAATGCATAAGCCTTCCTGGTACTTAACATCTCTCCTGGGTGGAAATGGGAATAGGGAAGAATCTTGAATTGACTGTTTACCCAAAACATACTGATTTTAACTTCAGAAGCGACCAGGTTGTACTTCAAATGGGCAAACCTAAACTTTCTCCATCACATTGAATCAAGGATTCAAAAGATGACACTGCTTATTGTAGAAACATGAAGAATATCAAGTATTTGTATACACCTGAGTGTTTAAATTTTGAAAAGTTCCTATCTCCAACACCTGGTTTAAAGTGGTTGTTTTGGACATACAAAGGCTGATTTAGGCTTGTGGGATGAATTCATTCCTATGTACCGGGAACTAATTTTAAGTCCAAAAACTAATTAAGATTCTCAACGGCTTTTGATTTATTGTCAGTTTTGTCACTGAGTTGCAATTCTCTGACTACATGAAGCTCCTGTACATTTCTCAGTGAAGCACAAACTATTCATTTTCTACTTTCTTTGTTTCTTCTTTCAAAGCTTACAGTCTTTGAAAGTAGTTGTAGTCTATTAACTATATATTTAATTTTATTTATTAAAATTTCATTATATAATATTGAACATATATGCACACACACATAGTATAGTCTTCAGTTTGACAGTTTGTGCAACCCCATTTGCATATAATGAAAATAGTGTTTTAAACATTGAGAAAACAATGATTCATCTATTTATTTCTTCTCTTTCCCAGTGAAGCCATATCCAATAACAAGACTGTATCATAACCAGTGAAAAGCATTTGGTAAACAGTTTCTTTCACGTGGGGCCCTTTCAAGCATTATCCAAAGGACTCTAGCTTTAGTGATTGACTAAGAATTCTGCTTTCTGTGAACACCCATGAAATATCTCCTTCCAAAAATATTTAGTAAGAATGCAGTTAATTGTTAAGAGAAATCAGGAGTCTTGTTAAGACCATCTGGATTACACTAACACCCTGTGTTTTTTATGAGGGGCAGGAAAGGTGCCTTTGTTTCTGTACTGTGTCTTTTTTTCTCAGTAGAAATCCACTGGGTGAGTTAGCTTCTTTTTATCTGTACTCAGTTGCTCCTCCCTTTTCTCTTCTTTCTCAGCTCCAGGCCTTGATTTCTTTTTAAGGGAGAAGCCCTGGGGGGACTCGGCCAACTGAGATCAGAAGAGCGGCTGCAAGGCTGCACGGCTTGGGTACAGGGGTTTCCCAGGTGTCGCGGGGGCAGCATGCGGCTTAGTCTCTCAGTCTGGAAAGCAGGTGGGCAGTGCAGAAGGGGGCCCTTTATTCCAGGTAACATTACGTGAACAGTAAGTCTGTACCAGGTAAAGTTTTAGTGGGAAGGAAGAAGGAAATCTTTCTCTTGGGTCGATACACTCTTCATTCCTATCATACTCTCCAGAGGAGTAGGAGATAGAAAGATGAGAGACGAGTGGCAGAGGAAGGCCAGGAAGAGGCCCGTAGGTAGGATATAGGAGGGAGGCATTAGAGGGAGAGAGAAGGAGCTGGAGACTCGCCAGGATCCGCTGCTGGGAGCGGGTGGGCTCAGGAGGCAGCCGGAGGAGGGCACAGAGCATGCAGGGGCCTCCTTCCTGGGCCACTTCCTTCAGGCATGACCCCACGGGGGTCACAGGACTCCTCCAGTGCAGGGTCATCTAGATTCTCGAGTCAGAATCCTTTAGGCCTTCTGTCACAATCTGAAAATAGACCATCATTTTGCTTTAAAAAATTATTGGAAAGGCTTTTCAACAAGGGTCTTTATGGATTATTTCTCAACAATTTTAATAACCTCCAAAGGGAGAAGGAGTCAAATCCTCTAACACACACAAACACACGCACACACACACTGAAATTCTGCCTTACAAACAAAATGCATACTTTATTTTACAAATATCTCTCCAGCTTGCAATTTATGTGTATACCAATGAAATTGTTTTAAAAGCTATTTCAAAAGGCTAGCATTAAGGAGCTTTTTGGAGTGATGAATCTGTGTCTTGAAGGTGGTTACACAATCTATACATAAGTTAAAATTCATAGAACTCTATACCAAAAGAAAAATAGTCAATTTCACTGTATTATAATTTTAAAAGTAAAACAAAATACAACATTTTGTTCCCACAAGAGGAAAAAAAAAGCCTAGCTCCCTTATAAGATTTAAGGTCCCCCTGTCTCATACTTGCTCTGTAATGTGCATAAAGGCCAACCAAGGTGGTTGTGGAGAAAAAGTTGGATTTACTTGAAAGGTCTAGATCTAGTCTATTATGATGTGAGTGCATACATACAAATAAACAATACTTGTCAAACACTTGTTGTGGAATTCCCAACAAGTCACTTTGCTTGAGGAGTGGGTCATTTGTTTTCTCCCTCAGGGTGTTCGAATAGACTAGAATTCAGGTCTGCCTCTCGTGACTTTGCATCTCACTTTCCTTGAACTTCAGGCATCCTCCTTTGCAAAGGGGGATTAATTGCTTTCCTCAGAAAGTTTGGTATGAGAATCCCCTCAGTCGAGGTCCAGGGAGAGAGGTATGTATGGACACTATTAGCACCAGCTCTGTGTGCCCTTGAGGCCAAAGACTGGACAACAGGGTCAAGGTGACATCTCTGTTCCTTTGCGAAAAGGAGAAACAGCAAACGATTTGGTTTTTGTTTAGCTCCCCAGGATCCTCTAAGTGTCGACATTCTGAAGCACACACCGTGATAGCCCAGAAAGAGGGGAGGATGCGGCAGGAATACTGTGTGGAGAGCTAGAGAAGCCCTTTGGAGCAGAGATGAAAAAGACCCCAGCTGCTGAAGTTGAGATGACATGTGCGGGGATTGTGGGTTTACAGTTGGTGGCCATGCTGCACCGATGTTCACTGATGTTGAACCTAATCTCTGCGGGCAGAGCCCATTGAGGGGGCATCAGTACATGGGGCAGCTTAGGGTAAGAATTCCCAAGCCCTCTTGGTTCATTTCTTTTTTTCCAAGTTTTGAAAGAGACATAGTTACAGGGAAATTTATGTCACAACTCTAGGAAAAGGGTTGCTGCGGTGGAAAATGGAAACAGATGCGTGGCCTCAGAGCAAGTAAACAATGAGAACGGAGGCCCCTTGTGGACCTAGGGCATGGCTCCGTAGCGGTAGGCTGGGGACCCTGAACCTTGCCTGGGTCACGGGCCCCTTTGGCAGTCCGGTGTGAAGCCTCTGGTTCCCTTCATGTATTTAAATGAAATGAAATACATCAGATTACAAAGGAAACTGATTATGTTGAAATACAGGAATCCCATAGGCCTAGGTTAAGAACAATTGTCCCGTGCAGCAATTTGGGCCTTGTAGTGCCAAATATTTTGATTTTCTAAGAGAAGCCAAGTTCCAAATTCTTCATGAAGTTTTCTGATTTTCAAGTTTCAACATAAATTTTTAAGAACGCTGAGCCAGTCTACCTTGCACATGTCTGGGGTGGGTTTGGCTGCTGGTCACCACTTTGAACCTTCACATTAGAGATTGCAGGAGACTGTAAAGAAGGAAGGATAACAATCCCATGTGATGTCAGCAGACAGGACTGCAGATGGTGTCATGGCCAAACCAGTGAGAGCCTAACATGTGGCCATTTGTCCCGTGGAGGAGGACAAAACATGTGTACCATATGTGCTTGGATTCAAGGTCATATCAAGGTCAGTCATTATTTTCTCTCCTTGGTGATTTTAATTTTAGCATCCCACCTTCCACTGTGACTTGCCACTAAGCTATTTAGATAAATTTTTATAAGTTTGGAATTTAAGGTTTTTAATCTCCTTTCATTCTTTCTACTCACTCTTAGAAGATAGATTTTTTTACCCTGCTGGGAAACAGGGGGCAGCTAGTGTCATGCTGTCAGCATAGAAATGTGACACGTGGTCACCGAAGCCAAAACAGAGGGGGAGGTTCCTATTTCAATGAAAATTTCTTACACTAATAAGCTCTGGAAAGGATTTTTACCTGTTCTAAACATACTTAAAATTACATAAGGTCAGATAACTATCATTTCATATAATTAGAAGATATATTGATCTCTCAAAAGAGTCATGGAATCCACGTACATTTACTTTCAAATGCGTCCCCACATGCCAATAAAAGGAAGCCATATCATAGGGCCAGTAAGTTATTTTTTTTTCAAATGGAGTCAATGAAGTGTAAAGGGATTACGTTTCCCAAAACAGTGCCTTCTGTGTTTTTTGACCACCATGTGTAGAAAAGAAGTTTATTTTGCATACCTACATATATATGTATGTATGTATATACACACATATTTATAAAACCAATAGTTCCATGAAAACAAGAGTTCCATGAAACAGTACTTGCTCTTACTGTCCTAAGGGACAGGTTTTCTAATTTATTCTTTCTGTTCTATTTCATTTTAAAATGTTGGTCTGCACCCACTAAATTGACTTAACAACTCTCTAATAGGCTGTGACTTGCACTTTGACAAGCAATGTTATAATAAGTCTTCATGTCCTTCAACCCAGATACAGTCCCTCCCTCCCAGGTTGCCCCTAGAATACTCCAGGGGCTATTGAGTCTGGACCAGGTCCTTCTTTCTTCATTCAAGCGTCTGTGAAGAAGAGGTGTGGAGGTTCTGACAATAATCAGGCTCCACCCCCTTAATTCTTTAATTTATTCATTCACTCATTTTTTTCATTCCTACAATGAAATACCAATGTATGTACTATCTGGCAGACACAGGTCTTATGTTCAGGGCTATAGGCATATAAATAGGTGATTATAATGTCATGTGTTAAGAACTGAGCTGGGTATGCCCAGGTAGTGGCAGTCACAGAGGAGTGGCTGGGTGTCAGTGAGCTGGAAAGGTTAAGAAGGGTTGGCTGGATGATGTCTCTGACTAGAGAGTCTCTTGCATGCATCACAGCACACCCCCCAGACAGCTCTCGGTAGGAGTGGGTCCATGGACAACAGGCCTGGGGGGTGCAGTGGGCATGGGCAGAGTCTGTGATGACAGGGTGAGCTGAAGTCTTTGGAGATTAGTGGGAGGTGGGGACAGGAAGCGATGAGGTCTTGGGGTTGGGAGGAAATCTGGAGGGCTCTTAGCCCAGTACTCAGCTTTTTTCCCCATGGAGAGGTGACATTGCAAGTATATGTTATCTTACTGTTGACAGAGGGTCATCTGGTGTTGTGACATGCCCTAAGAATGAATTTCTGCAAACAACAAAGACTTAGTCCTGAGCTTATAATGAATCAGGATTTCCCAAGATCACTCCTCAAGAAGAGCCTCTTCTGAAAGCTCAAAATTACAGGATGACAGAATGTTAGAGCTGGGAAGAAATTCAGTAATTGCCCACCAACCTCCTCCGTTTAATAGATGAAGACACGGGAGTGGTGACCTGCCTGAGCCCACGTGGATGGCCAGTGGGAGAGCCACTCCTGGAAGCTGGTCTCTGGCCACGGGCACCATCCCGATGCCACCCCGTGACTGCAGGATGAGGAGCCTCCGCTGGGGGTGGACACGGCCAGCGTGGGGGCCTCTCCTTTGTCCTATGCCTTTTGGGGCTTCCTCTGCTGACCAGAGGGAGGTGCCCCATGCAAGTGGGTCTCTCTTTGGTCGATGATGGCTTCTTGTTTAGCACAGTTCACTGAAGTGGAGAGGTCACTGCAGTCTTTAATGGAATCTCTTTAGTTCAAATAGCAAACATGCAAGGTGGCAGGAACTTCTGAAACTCACCAAATTGTTCTCTTCAGCTCCAGATCCCTTCCCTCCCAGTGTCTGGGGGTGGGGGTGGGGCTACTCCTCAGGGTCAAACCCATTTAATCTGTTAGGCCCTGTCTAATTTATTCCCTTGGTAGACTAAAATGAGGCACTGTTAGAAATTAAATATGCATAAAAGTCACCTAAGGAACTTGTTAAAAGTGTAAATACCAGAACTCATCCCCAGACATTCCAATCACGGGGTCTTAGGGTGGAGATCCCAGAAACCTGGCTGTTTCATATCTTCCTCAAGGTTGCTGACACACGTATCCCCTTGGAGCACATTTTTGTAAGATAGGAATAAGAGTATATAAGCTTTTACTAAAGACCTGGGCTTCCCAGAGTTATTTCTTCTCCTTACTAAAACCAAGTGTAAGGACAAAAGGACTTTCTTCAAATAAACCACCGAGGTCACCTAAAATAGCCTCCTTTCCCCAAGCTTCCCAGGGAATCTCCACAAGTTGACCTACGAAGGAGCAAGAGCAGGAGCAGGAGCAGGATGTGAGCTGCACGGGAAAAGGTCATTAGTTGTCCCTTAATTTAATTAGTAGTAGGGCCCAAACCTCAGGAAAAACTAGAAGTCTAAGTGGCAGATTCCACAGTGGCCACAAGGTGGCGATCTTCTGCACCTATTTGAAACGCTCCACGAGTTACCAGGTTTTTGCTTATTTTCCACATTAAATACATCCCTAGTTTTAAAGGTCTACACTAATTTTAAAAGGATGCAAAGAGAAATAATTTAACAGGCAAGTCTTCAAACTTACATTTCAACAAATATTGACACACTTTGGACAGACGAGTTTAGTGTGATTTCCACATCGAACCCCAGAAAAAAAGATAAAAACCTGGTTGAGGAAGTTGTTGTCTGCAAAATGAAAAATGCCACTCAAAGGAAGTCCATTAAAAGCTTTTTGAGAAGTTGGTGTTTTTCAGAACCAGCAGGTACATTCTGGGCATTCAATAAAAAAACATTGTCTGGTAACATGTCCTTTTTATCGGTTTGTATTCAGGATCAGAAAACGAAAAGGAGAGAGAGAGAGAGAAAGCTGTGGATGCACAGGGCAGTTCAGAACCAAAACTGATAGCAGAGTGGCAGCTTCGCTGGTGTGGACCTGAGGCTTTCCCCTAGCAACTCCAGCAGGCCCCGGGGAGGGGCAGAGCAGCAGGCAAGGAGGCCACGGGCTGAAGGCCGAGAGAGGAGGCCTTGAAGGCTCACCATAGCCCAACTTCCATTCAAGCATCACAGCCTTGGGCCACAGGAGGGCCACACCACTGGCAAGGTCACTGCGGGCCTGGGACACCTGAGACAGTGAGACAGTTTCTGGGTTACAGTGAGGCCCAGGCACCAGCCACAGGGATGGGCTGTAGGAGAGAGTAAAGGCTTCAGGCCAGGGGAGTGCAGGGGCCAGGGGTGCTGGTCATCTAGGGACCACATCTGTGCCCTCCTGGGTGGGAACACCCCCTGGCCAGAGACTCACACTGAGGCTGTCCCTGTCACATTTGACTGCAGAAGTGATGTGTAGGAGAGGTGTGTGGAGGGTTAAAAATCACACCCTCACTTTCCAAGGGCACATGGGAAAGTTGGCCTCACCCCTGCCCCTATTTCAGCTTCATCTGGAAGCAGCAGCCCTGGAAGGCATGAGGATCACTGACCAAGGCACAAAGAACTTAACATGGTGAGGACAACAGGTCCCCATGGCTGGGCCTCCCTCTCTCACACTCCTTGTTTCTCCCATCATGCTCTTGTCAGGATTGGAAATGGTGGGAGTTGGGAAGTCTTGTCCTGAAGGGGACGTTTTCTAAGAAATTGAAGAGTGCAGGAGAGATGCCTGGGATGTTTCTCTTCCGTCCTCTTATCCTCATAGCGCTGGGTCAGGGAAAGGCCACAAGGTCCTGGTTGTTCTGAGGACGAAGTTCTCCACCCAGACGAGGGTATCTCTGGGACTGCGTCCCCTGGGACCCTGCCCTGTGCTGCTAGGCACTGGACGATACACTTGTACGGCTGAGCTGAGGGGATGCCTACCAGACATCTCCTCGGCAAGACCCTTTTTCTATTACTGATGGACCTATGGAGATAGGCTGCCCCAAACTGGACACACCGAAAGAGCTCAAATCTTACCAACTGGCATGAGACTGCTGGACAGTGATCCACGTTAAATATGGTAGGTGGCACAGAGGCAAGCAGTTCATGCAATGACCCTCTCCATGAAAACCATGTCCCATACCCAGCGTGATAAATGCCTTATCTTTGGGGTACTTTTCTCACTGACCTGCGCTGATTTACTTACACTCAGGCCGTCGACTTTCAGAGGCAGGAAGGAGAGAAATGCAGAGGTTGGTTTTAAGAAGAAACTTTTGAGTTTGCGTGTGTTGGTTTTTGCCTTGCATGCAGACTTCATGTTTGAAGATCAAGTTTCTGGTCCAGGCTGAGGGAGGGCTGGTGCTCAGATGGATTTTCTGAAGAGTGGGAGAGGATTTGCACGGATTTAGCCACATTCTCCCCCTTTGGTATCTGCGGAACCCTTACCATTGCGCAGGCAGTCAGCCCAGCCCCCCAAGCCAGGAAAGCCCAGCCTTGCGCAGGCGTTGGGATTCTGACATGAGCCTCAGGGGCACAGACCTCGCAGCAGCTGCTCTCCTTCCGTAGCGTGCATTACACACACCTCGCTCCCTCCAAGACTGTCTGCTGGAAGCGGATTTTTGCCTCAAGCGAGACATCTTTGTAAGTATGAGTACTTAAACCATACAATAAGAAATAAAGACAATTTCCATCCAAATATTTAAAAATATTAAACTAAATATTTAGCTTAAACTAATAACAAACTCGATGCACTGTCCTCGGATCCCAGCAGCCCTCTCAACTAATGGAGGTTCTTGTAATTAGTTTTCTTTCAAAGTATTATTAAAAACATAAACAACTAATGTTTCCTTTGGAAGCAGATGTTGTGTTGACTGGTAGTCAAATTGCTAGAATCTTAGACGTTTAATATCACTTAAGTTGTGGTGCTTTCATTTCCAACGACCGTGCCTTTGAGTTTGGTCTGGCAGCCACAGAGATATTAGTCTCCCAGGAAATGTGCTGAATTGTCAGTATGTTGAGTATCTTGGCAAGGCCACAGAATTACAATACAGACTGTACTCCTTGCAATAAGGAGAGTAACTCTGTAATTTATTGTCCAAACTGGGACACTTTTGAGAATGCAAGGAGGCGCTATTAATGATTACCCCAGGAAAACAGATATAAACTGGGACTTCCTTACCTACAAGGTTGTTTATTCAAAGTTATTTTGCAGAAAGGAGGGAGGTGTGGGTATAAATACTGATGTTATTCAGGTAATCATGAAGTTTCTCATATTCTGGGTCACTTCAAGTTCCTTTTTGTAGTTTAAACTACAAAACAATGTTTAGGAAAGACATCTCAGAATGATTTGGTCATTGCTAGTTGTGCATTTTTTTTATAGCGGTCTACTAAAGGAAATAAATTTTAAAAATGGAGGCATAGGTATTTAACACAGACTTAATACTTATTCCTGTAGGTAGTCCTTCAAAAATTTTAATTATTAGGTTTTGCAAACACTTTGAAAAGCAAAAAGGTAAGTGGTTAAGCTATCAACCTACAGGATGACTGGAAACTCATATTGCTGTTTAAGACTATGGTTTGGAAAAAAGTTTTCAGCAGCATCATCATGCATGATTTTTTAAAGTGCCTTATGCCAAACAACTAAATCTTGAAGACGTGCTCTGGACAACTCACAGAAGATTAAAAAACTGGTCATTGTGTTAAAGGAAAATATATATGGAGACTGAGTAAGAGGGTGGGAAAATTCTAAGTTAAACACTGTTTTATGTAATGCGTGAATTTAATTTCAATATATATAATTGGATTGCCACATTAAATGTTATGATTAGACATTTGAATGTTTCATCCATAGTCCTAGAAGTTTATCTCTTCAAAGTGGCCAAAACTTTTCCTTTGGATCTTGTGGGGAATCCCCTTGTATTGGGGCTCAGCTTATATCCAGGAGTATGTTGCAAACACTAGATTTCTGTTCTGTGTAGGTCTGTAGCAACAGGGTTTAATGCTGAGAAAATAAGAATAAGGGGCCCCCACCTTGACTTTCTGTCTGGGCAGAAAATTCATCAGGACTCCAAGCGATAGAGCAAAACATTGAGCCTACGAGTTTTGCCTTCTTCATCGTAAGCCCAGCTGCTGTCTTTTAAAATAACGCCATGCATAGGGTAAGAGATATAGAAAAAAGATCCAGAAGTTTAAATGACTACCAGGCATTCTGCCACCAAAGTCTCTCAAGGCTATACAAACGGCCCAGGGCAGTTCCTTTTCATCTCTGGTCTCTAAGATGCCTGGTCATACACCCAAGCCCTAACCTAGTTTGGCATTAAGGTGACCTGCAGAACATTTATCAAAAGTCAGCCACTGGATGGGTCTGGAGACAAGGGTGCGTCGGCCCGGTCTGTTCTGGCCTCGTGGGAGCTGAGCGTCTCGCCAGGGGTGGTTGAGGCTCTTGTATGAACCTGCTCTGCGGCTTTAGGTGAGTCCCTTAAACCCAGTTAGATGATCTCCTTCCAGCGCCTCCTACCCCTTTTAGCTATGAAATAAAAGTAAAACAATAATAAAGAATTAACATATGAGGTATAGAAAATGAACACCTCAGAAGTAAAAAGAAAGAAGAGATTGGTGTGCCTGGAGTGATTGGGAAAATCTGGTTTCTTAGGCTTTCATGACAAAAGGAAATTAAGCTTCCCTCCACTGACTGCTGTTGACTTTTAGTTTCATAGGTTTGGGAGTAGAAATCCACTTACTTAAGGCCATACAGAAACATAAAAGGCACGTGAGCACCAAAGTAAATAATCTGGCCTCCCAAACCCTAAAATAAGGCATTGTTTGGTATGTTGAGTGGTTTGGGAAAAAGGAAATCCTGTGTTCCTGGCGGACACATTCAAGAAGAAAGCTCCTCTTAAATTTGATGACTCTACTCTCTTGATATGGCCCTTTTAAGGAACTTTAGAGATTTTGGGGTGCTAGGAGCAGGCTTAGAGATGGGTGAGGATTGCAGAGATGGGGATGGGGGTGCTGTAGCACCTGCAGAGCTGCTGAGGCACGTGGTTGGCCCAGCCATTTTCTAGCAAGGATGTGGAGTCAGCCAGCATCAGTTTGGGGGGCTACAGCTTTGACACCCTTCATTCTCCGAGTTGCGCTAGTTACCTTCTTGGTCAGTAACACTTAGAGATGGGCAGTAAGTTAAGTGAACTTCTGTGCAGAACTCACACAAGCACCACTATGCTATCAGAAGGCTGTGGGATGAAACTGAGAAAATAGATTCCATGTCTGTAGCAATCCAGGTGGTTCTAATTTCTACCCTTTTGGTTTTCTTTAAACCTGGAACCCGTTGGTGGGATGAAATATTTGCTTGCTATCATAAAAGGCACCTCCCTCTTTTTAAGCCAAGATCATTGGAATCCAGTTGTCTTTGTGATCCTCACGATTATCAACAAAAAGCCTTTCTCGAGTGCCTCCTCCCCCTGCACATCTTGAACAGCTGTTCAGTTCTGGGCAGCCCATTTCACAAGGGATTTGGGAAACCAGACAGTTCCCAAGAGAGATTTGACAGGATGGTACAGAAATGAGGAGCTCTAGTCTGGAGAAGAGAATCCTAACTTCAAATCGAGAGCTAGCGGCTGCCCATAATGTGGATTTGGCAGCAGATTCTGCTCATTTTGGCTTTGTAGAGAGAAGAACTTAGTAAAACTTAGAGCTCTTTGGTACTGGAATGGGCAGAGATGAAGTCATGAGCATCCTGTCACCAGAAATGTTCATGGAGAGACAGGGTGAACAGGGGATGCCGTATCAGAACCACTTCCCAGGGTGACTTGCAGGGAAAGGCTCTGAGTATGATCTGGGGATACAGATAGATATATCATGAAGTGCCAACCGTGGCTGGGCCTACTGTCTTCCAGAAGAAAGGATGCCTAAATAAAAATATTAGCAACAATGTAGAAAGTACACATCACAGACTAGGGAACATATGGACAGTTGCAGGGAGGGGGGTGCAAAAGAGAGAAGGGGTGGGTGCAGGTTTCATTAGGAGGCAGTTTATGGGGTGGCTGCAGAAATGTGACTGGGACTCAGAGAAGTGGTGAGGGAGATTCAAGGGGTGTAGCTGGGGCTATAGGGGACACTGTGAGCAAAGGATTGTGCTAGAACAATGAGTATACCTAGGAAAGAGAGGAGGGTTATGAAGAGAGGCTCGTGGAGAAGATAAGAGACCACTGCAAAGGTCAGATTCTGGAAATTCTTGAACTCTAGGTTGCTGTAGTAAATCCTCTACTGGTGAGTGAGTTGCTAAATAGTGTTGCTTTCATAAACTGGCAGGCAGTATCTGCTTTGTGTAGGGCCTCAGCGAGGCCAAATGTGAGGATAGGAAGCAAATAATATCATGGCACTTTCCTGACCTCTTTCATCAATGGAGGCTCTAGCCCTAACAGGCTTTTAAGGGAAATAGTACATTCTTTTGGCATTTGCTAGTATTAACTGCCCACCCCTAAACCCTCGCAGCCCACTGTGTAATTACCTCCAGGAGGCCAGAGGTCATTTAGAACAGCAAGTGCAGGCAACACCCAGCTATCAGAACTCAAATTTCAGAGCTCTCCCTAAATTCTGACCTGAAGCATTTTGGAGATGGGAGGGGGCCCCAAAGGTGGGGGGCCTTTGAGGTCAGTATTTCCCACTGAAATAAAGGCATGTGGTTTCTGAGGTTAGCATGGGCAGGCTGTGCTCCTGTAGGGAGGGGTGTAGCTCAAGCCCAGGGAGGCACTCTCTCCTCAGCTCTGGCTGCAAGCCTGCCCCTGTGCTCTCCACCCCCTCAGAGGCACAGACTTGCCCGGTCTACCTCTTTCTGTGTTTATCTGGACTCCATGGGAGGGAAGCTCAGATGAGCTCAGGCCTGCTCCTGTGACCCGCTACCACAGACGGGAGGGATGGCTCCGACAGGGAGGGCTGAAGGGCAGCTTTCCCAGAAGGGATCTTCTGATGAGCCTCTGGGGAGCCAAGCAGCCAGCCAGTGCTTGTCCTGATTCCCGAGAGGAGAAGCTGGGAAGTGGGCAGCTAGCAGTCAGTCTCCATGCAAGTCTCCTTGGCCAAGACAGCGACAGCAACCACTTTGCTCTACATGTGAGCTGCCTGCAGACAGCTGCCCCACATGTTTTAATTTGCAGCCAACACCCCCCACTGAAGCCCCTTAATAGTGTTCATTAGCCTAATCTGAGCTTTTAAATGCTGCCATTAGGATGGATTCACTGGATTTTGGCATAAATCCCACCCTCATGTTCTTTTAAAAATGCAACCTCACCAGGATACAATAAATTAGTCTATTGGCTCATTCCTCCCAGATAAGAGGAGTACATAGCTCTGAAAACATTAGGAGTTGGAGAAGCAGCCAAGAACAACTAAATGTTTTAAACTGAGAGGGCAGGGAGTACCAAGGTCCACATTTTCTTCCTTTAGGACTCGACATTGGCCAACACAGACCTAGTCAAACAACATCTGGCTCTGGGGACTCAGAGCCCAGGATAAAGTTCTAAGCTGAGAAATGGATGCTTCTGAAGCCCGGCTTGATGGTCAGTCTCTCCAGGAGGAAAAACACAGTAATCCAGTTTGACCATGATCACCAATTCCATCCTTCTGCCCTTGACCTGCTCTGCTTGGTGTTCTTACATTCATTTTTACCATCAAGGTCTTGGTCTTTGAAGTTGGCTAGAAATTCTCCTGTCTGTTGTCTGTGGGGAGGAGGCATGTTTCCACTGAGCAGACATGACACTCAGCAGAGTCTGGAAAGTTCTCCGTTCCTGTCCCAGCCCCGAGGCCAGCATCCTGGGACCCTCACAGGCAGAGCAAAGGCTTTTCTGCTCAACTCAGATGCTTTCCTGGGAGAGGGAAACCACCCAGCAGGTGTCAGTAAGTTCTAAGAAGTGCAGGAAGCTGGCTTGACAATCACCTGTGCTCTTTTCCAAACCAGCTTAGCATGCAAGTCCCTCAGACTGACCAGAGGGTCTTGGGTAGTGGAGTTCCCAAAAAGGAGGGCCAGGAGGAGAAAGAGAAGTCCATGGCCTTGCAGAGAAGAACAGAGCTGTGGTCGTGTCTGAGATCCTAGGAATCTGGGCACTAGTGCCCTGGCTGAGAAATGCATGGTGATGGCCAGGGCCCAGACAGTGAGCAGTTCTGTCCACGTCACTGCCACGGGGAAGAACCCGGCTCCGGCTTCACCTAGAGGCAGCATATTCAAACCAGCCCTAGGGTCGCGCTCAACCTGAATGAAGCCTTAACGAGAAAACTATGGCGAGCCCAGGCATGGCCTGTGCAGCCTATCGAGTCCATTCTAGCCTGCGGTGGCCCCCACCACATACAGTTGTGCAAATTGGGAGCCCTAGTGACACTGTAGCTTTGATTAGGGCCCCGATTAGGACCAGGTTCTAGAAGAAGTGAGGCAGAGGTGCAACACCAGTTCCCTCACTACATCCTCTTTGTTTGCATGGCATGTACCGGAAGGCAGCTATTTTCAAGAGTAGTGCGAGAAGCTGTGGAGGATCCGCAGAGACATGATGTGGGGTGCCTGGGTATAAGGGGATCCGGATCTTGAAGCGGACTCGGGCGGTCGCCATTACGGTCACACAGGCCCATCCCTGTTGTGCTGGCTCCAATCAGAGGAACTCCTCCCCATTTTGTAGGATCCTGATAGGTTTCTCCATCAAGCGCCGCACCCTGATACACAGGGATGGGACAGTGACCTAGGCTGGCTATCAGAGGCCATGCTGGCATCACTATAGGGTTGTCCTCTGTTTCTTAGAGACAAAGGAGTGAAAAACAAATCCACAGATTGATGCCACTTGGTCTGCCAAACTGTTTATATAAAAAGACCAGCATGAAATTCCAGGGACGGATTGACTGATCCATGGGATGCAGTTGTTCACACACACACGTATTATAACCAGTTTTCCTCTGATAAGCAGCTATCATCATTACAAGATACTTGAATAGAGAATGTCTAGGAAGTTGATTTTCCACATTAAACTTCGGGTAATGTGTTCTGAGGACAAGGATTGTCCAATGATCAGCCAATAGCTTCCAAGCACTGGGAGATGCTGTCACCGCTCGGACATTACAGTTGCTTGGAGACTCAAAGTAGGAGAAGAATCCCGCACAGGGACCCAGAGAGAAACCAGGTTCACAGCTGGCAAGTAACACTGATGGTTGGGTAGCAAAATACCTGCTTTACTTCTTTAGTCTGAAATATTAGATTCATATCATTAGAGATGGGGTGAGAACAGTGCTCGCTGAGTTTCTTAAGCCATTCTCCAAGATTCACAGTATCACACATTCTGTTATTAAAGTTATATTTTGTGTTTTTCAGTTTTTTCGGAGTCTAACCTAAAGTCTTTCCACTTGAGCCTGAGCAGGGGGAGCGGGCAAATACTCAGGCCATTCACCACTGCGGTAACCCCGTGTGCCCCTGAGTCCAAGGGTGGTCTTATAATTGACCTTAATACAAAGGTCTGAGTCTTGGCATTTGTTACCAATCCCTTAGTGTCGGCCTACTGTGTACCATGCAAGATGAAAGCATTTTCCAGCATAAGCTGTTACCTGTGGTGCAAGTTTATGTCAAGCCCCTGAGCAGAAATTTTGCTAGCTCTTATCTGTTCAGAAGCCAGTGAGGCTCTGAGAAACAGAGCTTCAAACTCAATCAGCTAGAGATTGTGACACTGACACTGTGCATATAAATGTTTATGAAGAAGCAAATGAAGATAAGACCAGTTACTTCTAAGTACTCAATACGTCAGTTTCCTGTCCCTGTGGGCAGAAGATAAATATTCACTGAATGAATCAGAGGATAGTGATCAGTTGAAAGGGGTGTAATCAAAATTTCACAGTTCCAGATGTGTTTTGCTTTACACTGACAGGTCCCCGACAGATAGTAAGGAGACCCAAGGTCATCTGTATGTCCTTTAAAACAAAGTGACACATTTCCGGCAAAGGCCCGCTCAGTCCAAAGCCTGCATTGGTCTGGGAAAGTTTCCTATCTTCAAGTCCATTTATTTCCTGGAATTTCAGAGGGCCAACCATGGTCTGACTTGACAGAGAAGATGGAAATGTACCAATCCTTGTAACAGGGATATTACTAGTTCCCTAGAGATATTATAATAAAGTCCCACAAACTAGGTGGCTTAAAGCCATAGCAACTTATTCTCTTACAGTTCTGAGGGCCAGAAGCCAAAAGCATGGCGTCAGTGTGGTAGGTTCTCTCTAGGGTTCTAAGGGAGAATGTGGTCACTGCTTCTCTCCCAGCTTCTAGTGATATCCAGGGATTGACAGCTGGCCATCCCTGGCCCTCCTGTGCTTGTAGATACATGTCTCCAATCTCTGCCTTCATTTTCATGTTTTTTTTTCAAATAAGGTATCATTGATATACATCTTATGAAGGATCCACATGAGCAATGTGTGGTTACTACATTCACCCATATTATCAAGTCCCCACCTCCCACCCCATTGCAGTCACTGTCCATCAGCCTAGTAAAATCTCGGCCTCCATTTTCACACGGTGCTTTCTGTGTGCATCTGTCCTCCCCTGGCTGTCTTTTTATAAGGACAGCAATAATACTGGATTAGGGCCGATTCTACACCAGTATGACCACCTCTTAATTAATTACATTCTGCAACAATCCTATTTCCAAAGACAGTCACATCCTGAGGTATTGAGGTTAGAACTTAAACATCATTTTTGGGGGGAGGGTGGTACACAACCCAGCCCATAACAGGGGATGAGAAATGAGGTGACTCCATCAAATAATGAATGTCGCTAAAGCATGTAAGGTAACTTCTTAGATGGGTTCCATTTGTGGCGGCAGGTTCATAGGCTTTTGAAAGAAACCACGACATCTGGGAGGGTATCCACAACAGATAGATGTTTCTGTTACATTCTTTCTCCATCTCAGCTCTAATCAGAATGTCAACAGTCACCCTAAAAGTAAAGGCTTTATATCCCAACACCAATTTCCAGAACCATTATTTGTAGTTTTCCAAATTTGAAGAGTCGGGAACACGTCATCTTTCAGGAGTTGTTTCAGTAACACCAGCTTTTCTGTGTCTTGCTGTGGCTTCTCTCCCTGGGGATTTCTACCTCCCTGATTTTCAACATGGCTTCAATGAATGTAGAAACAGAAAAATATTCCACAGACGTTAGATTGATGTAAGGCTGGTGTGTTAAAAGGTCTGTGTCTCCTTAGGATAAGTGGATATTAAAACAGTTGATTCCAAAGACCTAGATAGATAGTCTCATTTTGACTGCACTAATAATGAGGACAACAGAAGTGATGACACTTCGTAGCCCTCATTTGCTAGTGTGTTTGTAATTTTTCACTGGGCAGATGCTGGAATGATGTATTTTGTATTATGCAGCAACCCTAGACAGACAGCTAATATTTTTTTCCAGCTCAGTTATTCATGTCTCAGCACTGTTGTAGAAAGAAGTTTTTTCATTTCTTTTATTGCAGAAAAAGGAAGGAGTTTGTGCTATTCTTCACCATTGAGTTGGAACAGCCTGTGGCTAATGCCCATTTGCAAAACCACACTGGGAGAGAATTTTACTGTCTCTGCTTTCTGACCTCCCCAAAGACATCACAGTCAAGTGTGAGTCTTAAAAACTCTATTGAGGGTTTCTATAAAGACAGTAGGGCAAAAGAGAGGGCTGTATGTGCCCAATACTTGGACTGGATTTAACTGTATCCCTAGGGACCAGATCACCAAGACTAGTGTTAGGCATAGTCTATACCACAGGCTCCACTGGGTCATCCATAATTTTCTCCAGGAGGAAAAATGCCTTCCCTTGAGAACCACAGGGTTCTGCATTCTGCAGTGAGGAGATCTAATCCATTTTGGCTGGACACACTGAGAAACTCTCTGTTCCCAATTAAATCGATTATCTGGGTAATCTTCATAATTAATGGCAGAAGACTTGAGCTGTCAGGACTGGCTGTAGCAAAAATATTTGGGTGTGTGGGTGAAGCCACAGTTGCCCTGTGGTTGTCTGAGGCTGGGGCAGGGAAGGGGGCTGAGTACATGCTGGGGCCAGGTTTCTCAATCGGCACTGGCTTCTGACAAAAGGGCAGAAAGAGCTTGTGGCTAGAAGTCAGGAGGTAGCATTCCTGTTCTGTCTCTTGCACTAGCAAGCTGTGTCACATTGAGCAAGAGTCATCACCTCAGAACGACTTATCTGTACATCCGCAAAATGGATTGTAGATCCAGGGAGAGGAAATCCCGGGGCAAAATACTTCTAAAAACCGAAAGCAGTCAAAGGGAGAAATAAAGTTCGAAACCCGTTTATTGCTTACAAACTGCGGTCCAAGGCCGTCTCTCTCCTCTGCTCCTGAAGAAGCAAACAAGCAAGCAAGCAAGCCCCTCCCTTGAAACTCTCAGGTTCAGACACGCCCTCGGTTGCCCAGGTAATTACCCATTGACATGCAGATGAACTTCTTGCCACCCCTGAGGATATGCAAATGCACTAAAACCAGGTGAGATACTCTGGGGATGTTATGATTTTACCCACATGGATTAATGAAGCCAGATGGTTTTAGTTAGAATTTACAAAGCAAATGGGGAATATAAGGTGTTAAGCATTATTTCATTTAAACCTCATAACCAACTCTGTATGAAAAACAAGGGTAAGTCACTTTCCTGAGGTCACACAGCTAGCAATTTTCAAAGACCAGAGCTCCCTCCGGTCTATAATTTTAACAGTTGTTGCTGAGAGACAAGTGGAAGACTGTGTCCCAAAAGGCTTAGGTTTTTTAGATTCTTGCTACTCAAAGCCCAGGGCCTACCAGCATGGGCATTACCTGTGATCTTTTAGGATATCTGAAATCTCAGAACTCACTCCAAGTTTATTAATGAGAATCTGAATTTTTGACCAGATCCCAAGGTGATTCATGTGCCTATTAAGATCTGAGAGGCACTGATGTAAGGCTGATCAATTGCCAGTTACATTGGAACCACCACAAGGGGTCTGTTTTCTGTCCTGTCTGGTAAGCCCTGAAGGCGCTGGCTGGAGGTGCTGGGAAAGGGGTACTGTTCCTGGAGTTAGTTCTAAGCCATTTGCCCAGGGCAAGGATTGGTGTTTCATCTTTTAACTTCTTACCCAAGTGATATGCTCCTGACCCTCTGCTCCACTTCCAAAAGGAAGTTTCCAGTAGCTGGGAGAGATCTTGACATGCTGCCTGCAGGCGGGGAGGCCATCATGAATGGATGTGCATAGGTGCAGGATGAATCTCTCCAGTGTCCGTCTGCAGGCAGGAGAAATTGCAGTTCTAACTCTCCCACTGGTTTCTCTCCTTTATTTAACAATGACTCCACACAAAAGCTTTCTACAGAAAGATAATTGGATTTCTAACTGTATTTGTTCAAAACTCACTTAACATTATAATGGCCCTAGTTATATTGTTTGTATCAACTCATCAGTAGTGAAGTACCAATTTCTGAATAAATATGTAGATTTTTGTACATACATCTAAGCATTACCAGAGCAGGAAGGGAAGAAGCAGCCAGAAATAGAAATCCATTAATAAAAACAGACACCGTGTATGCCTTGCCTGCACTAGGCTTAAGTGTGCTGGCTAAGTTTAGGTTTTCAAACATCTGAGTACTATTTTTATCTTACCTATGTATGTACTGCTTAGCGTTTAATCACTGTGGTACTCTGGCAAATGGGTCACTGACAAAGAAAAATATAGCCAGCTGTATTTTCCACTGAGTGCTAATTTAACTCACTCTAAAATGAATTAAACATATGCTTTGACAGTGATCATCCTCCCCTCACAAAGGGGGTTGCAACAGAACCCTGCTTCCTGAGTATGGTCCCCCTCGGACATTTTTAGTGGACTCGTGAGTGTGTGTGTGTGTGTGTGGATTTTTGTGCTTCCATTATGTATGTTGGATAGAGATATCTTTTTCACCTTTTCAGATCTTATCAGAACAATGGCTTTTTTCCATGTTATTCCTCCTCTGTGCTTTCCCCTGGACACTCCTCAATATCTGAAACAAACAGCCAAATGCATTATTTGCTAAGCACGGGGCAACTGTGATCCAGGACACAGTCTCTCTGAAGAAAGCTGATGGCTGCTCTTACAGCGGGCGAGGGGAAGCAAGGCGCTCAGAGATTGGTGGCTTTTCGGAAGCAGAAGTGCTCAGGGATTGGCTGCCCTGCCGCCCTGGAGAGCAATTACTCAAGTGTGGCTGCCACTGATTGGCTGGCTTTCAGAAGCATGGGCACCAGCTCAAGGTTGTCATTAGTTCATAGGGAAGGGTTTAAAACTGAATCTGGTGGCTACTTGTTACTGTAATGAAGGGGCAGTCATTCTTTCTTTCCTGAATTTGGAATATTGGCACTTTATGTTCACCTCCTGCCCCCACCTGCCACCAGGCGGCCTGTACACTCATCATGGTATGAAATGATAGGGAATATAATCTTTATGAGTCCACTGAATCTTAAAGTGCTCACACCTCGGCCCTCTCCCCTAGGGTAATAGGAAACACATGGACCCTGTGTGGACTAAGCCCCTTCCAGAGGCGGCTTTGTTCAAGGCTCAGGCCATTCTTTGCCTCAGAGCTCAGATTAGGTGCTAATTTAACTCTAGCAGCCCCTGCACATCAAATGGGTTTGCCATCTGACATGGAGGAAGCTTATTTGCCATCCCTGCTCTCAAACAACTCTGTAATATTTAACTGTCTTGTGCCTCATTCTTTCTGGCTTCTCCTTTACAATAAACCAGCTGAGGAAAGCGAGTTCCAGGCAATTTCTCCCAGAAAATGTAATGTTTACTACAATGCACAGTTGCCCTGTAACTGTTAAGGGCAAAGATCCTGAGCTTCATTCTGTGGAATAAATCTGTTCCTGAAAAGGGACATAGTAGCATGTCAATTAAGAGCACAAATACAGGGGTTCTAATTCTAGCTGGTATCATTTGCCACCTGTGTGTCATTGGGCAATTCACCTAACCTATCTGAGGCTCGGTTTCCTTATTTGTAAAAGGAATAAAGCATAGTACATTTCTTGTAGGATTATTGCAGGGATTAGATGAGAAGGACACAGAAGACACCTAGGATGGTTCCTATCCTAGCTAGTAGATAGTAAGTGCTCAAAATGCTGGTTATACCATGATTTGCTATTTTCATCTGTAAAGGCATCTAGTGGTCAGTAGGATAAGGCCTGACCTGGGAGTCAGAAGACCTGGGTTTGAATATGACTAATATTCTATTAACTATGTAGCCAAGGGTTAGATCACTAAATCTTTTGGAGATGTAATTTCTTTATTAACAAAATAAGAGTACTTGCATTGACTATATAATGAAAGCTAATATTTTTTAACTTTGTGGTGCTGTTCAAATCACCCTCCAAAGTCTCAATTTTCTTATTTGTAAAATGGTATGAATAGCTGCTCACTCTAACAGATAGGAGGCTTTTTATGTGAAGTACATAAAAAGATAAAGAAATACAAGTGGTCCTCATTTCTTGAGGATAAGTGATATTTTAAAAAATTAAAAGAGATATCACTTAAAGAACCCGAATTTCCTCATAAATGGCATTAAAAAAAAGTATTGATTGAATTTTCTTGTTATAAACAAAAGATTAAAATGTTAGTTTCTTCTATTTACCAGAATCTTATAATTGAAGTTATTTGCTCATTTTTAGAATCAGAAAATGAACCAGGTGTTATTTTTTGGCTTGACTTCACACAATTTTAAGACCCCCTTTATTTTACATTTGACTTTTGCTACAGTTATTGAAAGGGTCAGTTTTTTGCAAAAATATGAAGGACTTCACCCCTTCTCTCAAGGGTCTCTTTTAATTCTCTGATATTTAAAGCACTCTCTTTTGAAGCTCAAATGGTATTCTCATTCACGTTGGATGAAAGCCTGCATCTTTTGCAGGATATGCAATTTCACTTTGTTGCAAAAATTTGCATTTGATTTGCATTGTATTACTGACCACATGGGAGTGCCCAACAAAGATCTTGATGCCACATGTGAGGGTAGACATCAGTATAATGGAGAGTTGTGATTAAATGGGAACAAATTATAGAAGTGGTCAATTAATTAGTGAATGTCCTGAGAATTTTTGCTTCCCCTCCAACTCTTGGAACTGAATATGTAGTTAATGAGTCCCACAACTCCCATTAAAACGGTGTATGATCCAGTGCCCAAGAATTTGATCTGGGCTCAAATTATCAAGAATCAGATTGTATTTCAAATGCCCTCAGATGGAAATACTATTTTAAGGCATTCTTTGATGTTTCTCAAATAAAATGAAAAACCTCCCCAATCCCTGACTTAATCTTCCTTTCATAAATCTGGATTTCCAGGATTTATGAAAACCTTTTCTTAGAGCAGGGTCCACCCACATTTCCTCAGTGACTTGAGGGTCACGTGATGTTGCTTCACTTTTCTCTGCCAGCAAGCGGCCAGGTCCAAGGCCATTATGAAGCAGGTACACGCCGGGCAGGCATAGAAATAAGTTCTTTACTTGCAGGGAGGAGTGAATTGCTATGTGGAATACCTCCCCCTTTCCCCTGAGGCCGGAGATAAGCCTGTGGAAATCTTCCCTCTCAGTCCCCTGTAGGCAAAGAAGAGTTGATGATTAAAGACGTAAGCAGGCCAGGAAAGAACAACCCTGTCTTTTCCTGAGCACCACCTATTACCCATAACATCCCCTGACTTGTCTGCAAGGGGAAGTGTCTGATGTTTGTCGCGATCACACAAGCTATCCTCCCCGCATCTTGAACTAAACTCCACTTTCCTATCCTGTGGGATTAACAGTGACTACAGTTGAGATCAAACAGGATTTCACGGTGCTTTTGTTAGACTTCCTAAACAGGCAGCTGTGCCCAAAGATTTAAATAAACAACAGGCCTTTTAAGGGGATCTTCAAGAGGTCTTGTGTTATCATTGACTGTGTTGTTCCTAGTTTCCACGGTCTGACCTTGGTACGTACGACAAGATGCCTGCACTCCAGGAATTGGGAAGGTCCTCCTGAATGTCCTTTGTGTCCTCTTCCTTCCAAGGAGGACAGGACAGCAATTGGTAAGGGGAAGCAGAAAGAGAGAGGCAGGCTCTATGCTGGCTGGAGAGGCAGGGAGGCACCATACTGTTTGCTGGGAGGAGGCCTCGTGAGGACCTGAGGGATTTCCACCCCGACCCACCCCCACAAATGTCCTCTCACAACAAAGTGGCGGCTCCTAGATGTCTTCCTGCCGGGTCTCTGGGCCTGTGAAGCTCCCACATTCCATCTACGAAGACCCAAGCCAAATGTTGACCGTCTTAAAGCCTCACTTCACTACATCTTAAAGCTTATGGCTTCTCATTCAGGAGAGGGAAGAGAAATCTCCTTGGGAAAATCCCCTTTGAAGTCCTAAACTCTAATGTTTAAAATCTGTTAGCAAAGCACATATTTCTTCGTTCTCTTACTAGCGCAACTAGTTTCTTTCCAAATGAATCACAGAGTCACGGCATTTTAATGAGATCTTTAGGGTCTTCTTTAAACACTGCTCAAAAAGCCCAGCCTCAGGGGAACTGGCCTGAGACTGCCTCTTGCAGGCTACAATCCTGGATGTAAAATCCTTTGGGACTGGTGTGTCTGCAGGGTGGATTTAGGAATATTGTGCAATCCTGGCATTGCAAAAGGACATTAGGTGGTGGCGAGGGTCCTGGGACCTCAGAAGTCATGTCTGGCTGATGGGCAGAGAGAGAGAGAGAGAGAGGTGGGACCTGCACCAGGACAACAGATGCCTCCTACCATAGGTGGCTGGCATCTTAGCCATGCAGGGGCTCGCAGAGCGCTCATGGGAAGAAAGGGAAGAAACACAGCATATCATCTCAGCAGAGTCTGAGCAAACCTTGAAAGTAAAGGTCATGTTTCTCTACATCTGAAAAATGATGATTCACTGGGAAAGGCCAGTCAGGAAGAGGTAAGACCCTCAAAGGTCTGTTACGTGCTTGCTTAGGATCACCCAGAGAGCACGGGGTCCTGATCCACCGTCTAGGTGCCCCTAGTCTAGTTGGGGGGATAACAGGAGGATGCTTGCAGTCAGAAGGAGCAATTGTCTGGGGTTATACACCACAGAACTCACAGGTTAGCCCCAGAGTCAGATGTCTTGGCAAGGATCCTGCTTCCATCAACTTATCAGCTCTATTACCCTAGGAAAGTTTCTGAATTACAAGGAGGCTCAGTTTCCTTATCTTCAAATGTACGTATCATAGCGCCCACCTCACAATAGCATGAAATAAAATGAGCCATCCCTGTGAAGCACTTAGCCTGTGAAGTGCCCAATAAGTACTATTGATAGTAAGCTTTATTCAATGATGGGGTAGAATCAAGCTCTAAAGTACTGTGCCATGGCCTAGGGTAACAGTTCAGGGAAATCGAAGATAGGGTGCATTTGAGGGGGCTTGGAAAAATAGGTTGGATTTAAATTAGCAGTGGAGAGGGACAAAATCATTTCAGGACATGCCAAAAATGTGAGAGAAGGGACAGGCAGCAGTGTGTTCCTACTCAGGGCCAGTTCGGCCGTCAGACTGCCTAGAGAAACGGAGAAATGGTGAGCATAGAGGGGAATTTGGATTCCTGTGCATGGGGGGAGCCTGAAAACTGGCCTGCGGCAAATCCAACTTGCTGCGAGAGGGAGGAGGGAGAAGTTAATGTGTAGGTCTCCGAACAGGACAGGATGCCGTGGAGGTGGAATTTCAGGAAGAACAAAGGGGCAAGAATTGCAGAGTAATAGGGAGTCAAGAGTCTGGAGTCAGGCCAGCAGCTAGGGGAGCATGTGGGCGATGTGGGGGTGTGACAAATGGATCTGGGGCAGGGTGGAGAGATGGTTAGCAAGATCTTTGCAGGAAACGTGAAACAAGACATGGTGACACTCGCACGCACAATGCATACCTTGTGGAATATGAGAGCCTTAAGTGGAAGCTTTTGTTCATTCAGGTATTTTGGCTTTAAGGAACAGAAATGCACTCAAGTTAAACAGTGTAATTAAGGAATTGTACTCAGGCAAGGGGACTCGGGAAAAGCTCAACGAACAAACCAGCAAAAGGAAGCCCCAGGAGGAGGCCAGCTGGAGTCGTCTCTAACCCAAAGGGTCTAGGAAGACGCTGGCGCGTTTCATTTCACCTCTACCAACAACAGACTTAACTTGCTCCACGCGTCTGCGTGTTGGTTCTGTCGCTTCCAACCAACTCCTTCACCCTTTGTAAACAGATTTCCTATTCTCTATAGTGTAATGGGGATGCTATTTGCAAAAGATTAAACAACTGTGTTTTATTTTCCCTCCGAAATCACATCCTTTGTAGCTTTCTACTTCTGAGGCTCAGCCATGAAATTCCTTGTCCTAAGATAAAATAAAGGGCTTGATAAACTAGGCTTAGATGAGAGAGAGGATTTTCTAAATCTCTTTAGAATTGCAGGAACCGACTTAGATGGGTCAGATCATAGAATTCCTCCCAGAGAATGAGAATGGAGATGATTTCTTTTCCATCTAATCTAGCCAAGTCTCAAGGCTTGACAGGTAGTTCTGAAGGGATGTGGTGATGCAGGTGAAGTGAAGGAGAACCCCACCTTCTCTCACCTGAAATACTGTGGGAGAAAGGACAGAGGCAGAGATGGAGGAAATAAAGCACCAGATATGTATTTTTCTCTTCCTCTTACCTCCTACCACCATCTCAAGGCCAAACTTCACGGCAGTGGGTGGCTTTAGAAATGCCTAGGTAACCCGGAGCGTTACACAGCGTGAGGATCGGGCTCCACTTCACCTGGGACTCCGGAAGGCAGTCACTGTGCCGCCCGCTGCAGCTCTCTGGGACAGCCTCAACAAAGTAAACCCAGGGGTGCCAGGTGACAGAAGAGACGAACTTCCTGATGGTTTACTGCTTTTGTTCCACCTCTGGTGCTGCAATGACATGGATTCAGCACAGAGGAAACAGAGCTGGCGGGACTCTGTTTCTCGGTGAGCGTATGATGCTGCAGCGGACGAACAGGAGTCAGAGCCCTTTAGCATCGGCAAGGGCAGGGTGAGGTCATGTGAGCCAGGGAGGGCCACCAGCCACAGGCCAAGCTACAGGCGACTGGATCACAAGGGATACCACCTGCCAACAGGCAGCTGGGAGCCCCGGCAGGGCCAGCTGCGAGCAGGCGCTCACGGCGGTGGGGACGAGAGGAAACCAAGGAATACTGTACAACTTTTAGGCCTCTTACCCTTCACGGCCACAACATCACTTACCCCCATTTGCCCCAGAGACCCAGATGCTATATTGAAATAAAGAAGGGAAAGAAGTAAAAGTCTAAAAATCTGAGCAATACTTAAAGAAATGTCCAAATTATTATTTCACACAAAGAACTGGGACTATGGTGTTCTGTTTTATTGTGCTTTGTTCCTTTTGCTACCCAGTGGATGGGGGCTCACGAAGAAGCTTCAAGGAGCTATAAATCAAGTGTGTGTTTTCCCTGCACAGTGGGATTGTAGTTTCAACAAATGTGTAACTCCACCAGAGAGCCTGCTTGCTTGCTCATAGTTTCCATTCCCTCCAAACCTCCCTCGAATATAGTCCAGCATGGCTTCCCAGCCAACTTCCCAATTGCTCTTTAAGTCATTATCGACAATTTCATTTCTCATTGTAAGGTATCTAATTTACACACTGTTAGTTTAAGGACTCCCCACTCAGAGAATCTGCTTGGACCAGATCATCTTTGTGAGCTGGGGTTTATGGATTGAGGTCTGATGTCTGAGTTAGGAAATAAGAGATAGAGCCATACACGGGGCAGTTCCAGGAAAGTTTCTGAAGTAGTTAAATTAATAGAATAGTCAATTCTTTTCTATTTACTCCACTATGCTTAAAGTCATGATGAAAGGAAAACTGGGAAAAGTGCCCTATAAAAACATAAAAATGTTCTGTCTTGACAACACATTCTCTCCTCTGCATCTCTCCAACAAACTTACATAATTGTAATTAAGTTTTCCTGCTATAGAACATAAGCTGAGAGGGCTCTGTGCAGTTCACCTCCTTTTCCCATATGGGGAATCAGGAATCAGTCAGTTCTTTTCGTGCAGAATCTTATTTAAATATATAGTTTCTCAGATATTGCAGTTGATAAAATTTTGCCATTATGTAAGCAGACTATGATTTTTCAAAGGATACAAATACACTAAAACAGATAAACTGAGATCACACTACACACTAGTCATGTTTGAAGACTTAGTAGTTCAGTATTTTGCAGTCTCTCTGAGTAACATTTATGAATATCAGTTATCATTGTTCTTTATATGTGCATCTGAGAGAGTTTTGGTTAATAACCTAAATCAGTTTATAATTCTATCTCATCTTGCATTTATTCCAAGTTTCATTCCATCCAAAAGCAACCCGGAGGTGTCCTGCAGTGAATTTCCTACCTCATGAATATCTTTGTCAGGAACCCCACGCGTTCACACAGCAGGTGTGTGGAGTTTCATTTAAGGGGAACCAATTGTAAAGCCCATTCTGGGTGAGCCACGCCTCAGGGTGAACGCAGCCCTGGTGAGCCAGTAGGAAAGCTGCGGAATGACTGGTGGGTGTTTGGAACAGGGACGCCTGGTTTACTCATTTGTCTAACATCAACATAAAGTTAAACCTGTCTTTTCACAAGTTTTTGTGTCCGTGGCAAGAGGAATATGACCATTTGGTATATTTGGTAGCTGACACCAGTTTTAAACCTGCATGTTCCTGTCTACACTGAGGAATCGTGTGGGTTTGCCCAAGGCCAAACCAAGAGGCCGATGGAAACGGGAATGCACAGAAAGTCTCTTGTTTTCTCAGTCAGTGCTGCTCCTTAGGGTCATATATGAAAATAACACTAATTTCAATAGCAGCTGTAATTGTTGAAAAATAGATTAAAATAGTTCCAAATTATCAATGGATGTGCCTTCAGTTATACTTGTAGGTAGGGGACATATTATGGGTAGCATTTGTTCTCCTTGGTTCTGGTCCCCACTGACACAAAGAACTGAGAGGCAGAGAAGCCTAGTGGACGTTTCATTTGCATACACTCCAAGGGAGGAGCCGGCCAGGGTCAAGGTGGACAAAGGCCCTGGTCTGTCAGGCAGGAGCCTCACTTTACATTCTGGCTGGGAGGCGCCTCTTTGAGTGACAAGGTGAGGTTATTTGATTGCAAGGCCCATTTATATAGCCATCCCTCTCAGGGCCCCTGTCTTTTCCCAGAATGCACACAGAAAAGCCCATGGTGGCAGGGTGTGGGGAGCAAAACTGCATGTAAAGTTTATTTTAATGAGATTATGATAGGGTGTGGTTTGGGAAGTTCTTAGTCGTTTGATTGCACCTGCTTTGGGATCTGGTTGGAACCGGTTTGGCCTGGTCCCCATAGGCAAGGAAGTTATCTCCTGGGAAGCCGTTGTTGTCTTCATGAGGAACCCCCTACCTGGGCAGGGTTTGGGCAGTTTTTCCCTTTGAACCTTATCTTCCCCTTCCCTGGCTGCTCCAGTCTGTCTTTCCACCTAAGAGACAGCCTGTCATCCCTGTCCCATGCCCCTGGGGCTCACCATTAATTTATTTTTGTTTGGCAAGTATTTAATGAACATTTACTATATGCCAGGCTCTTTGCTAGGACACAAGCCTTTTTCGCTAGCTTTCCTTCCTTCTCAGCTCTGATGTATCGGGATATTTGCTAGTTTTTGTGGCATTACTCCCAGGACAGGTCAAAATCTGAAGAGAGAGGAAGTATGTAGGGTGAATAGTCTTGAGCAGCATTCAGTCGAGGGCTGGTGAAAGGGTGCAGGCTTCTGAGAATCCATAGCCAGCTGTTCGGTGGGTTGCCAGAACTCTCCCCCCAGGCACCTAATTGAGAAGGGGCACTAAACCCTGCTGGACATGGAATAAGAAAGAGCACAGGTCTTTGCAAGGGCTCTTCTCACAGCTTGCACTCTATGTGGTTGGAAGGAATACTTGGACAAGAAGGGTGGGCTGGGCAGGGCCTTGTGAGACACAGTTGGTCAGGCGCTGGTAACAGCGGAAGTTGAAGTGTGTTTTTGTTTTGCTATTCCTTCAGATGGTCGTAGCCAGAGCTGAGCTGCTCAGGTAAGTACTAGAAACTGAGGGCTCCCCACATATTTAGCTTCTCAGTTTCCCCTGATGCAGCATGCAGTCTCTCCTCTAAGTCAGACAAGTATTGAAGGAATAGCGGTTGAAAGAGTTTCAAATTGTTACCTACCCATGATTTCTGATTCCGTGTTTAACCTGATTCTTCTAGTTGCTCTAGCACCTGCCGTTTGAGTGGCTTGACAAGGAGGAAATCAGAAAGCTGCATGAAGCCCTGAGGGATGTTTGGAAATAGAGCTGAACCCGCCTCCACTTCCCACCCTTGCCCCTCCTGCTGCTGAGCGGAGCAGGCTCTTTAAAGATGGGATGTGAGAGAATGTGACCTTGGCCATCTCTCCTTTTCCATTGCAGCACCTTCCCCCCTCCAGGCATGGTTGCTGTTTTTGTTAGGCAAATATTTAATGAAAATTGACTATATGGCAGGCTCTATGCTGGGACACAAGCCCCAGTGTGGCTGCAGGCATTCTGCTTGCCCACCCTGATCACAGATTACGTGTTTGATCCCCTTTGGGCTTCACTAGGTGACTTTTACTAAAGTGCCATATTCTAAAATAACAGTTGATTATGGATCCATGACTGACTTTTTCCTTGTAGAAAGACTTAGGAGTTAAAAGAAAAGCCTGAGAGAGAGAGAGCTTTATTTCAAGACACTCTGTCAGAGTAGGCTCTGGGGCAGATAGAGAGTAATATGTGGGGGTCAGTGTGTGTGACCATGGCACTTGCAAAACAACAGCACCTGGGCGCGTGGAGAAAAACTTCTCCTTTCCTGCCACACCTTTCTCCATTCTTTTAGCCTCACTGGTGCACCGTGAGCCAGAGGACACCAGGTCTTGTATGTTCTTTTCCCCATTTGCCTTTTTAAACTTACTCCTCTGTCTATGGCCTAGCATTTATTAGGAGCAGAGGAAGATTTACAGCCTCTTAATTTTAGGAGTGATACAGTATGGAGTCTTCTCCTTGTGGTGAACAACAAGTGGAAATTGTGTGGCTGAGGAGACAGGCTGTCATGATCGGAATTTCGTGTCCTCTGTGGCAGGCAGGCGCCCTGGCACTTTAACTGCCTCACGCATTTGGGATCTAAGAACATTTCAGAGACCGTGGTCTGTAATAGAAGAGCCTTCAGCTTTCACAGGGATTCTAAAGTGAGCTGCAGAATATTACCTAGAGGGAAGTTTCAGTGTTTTCCATTAGTGTTTTAAGTTCAGACATTAGAATTTAAGCGTGTTTGTTTATGGTTAAATCCTGTGGATAGTTTTCTCTTGGAAGAGGCTTGAGCAAAATGGCTCTTATGTGATAGTAATTTGGACCAACAAGCCTATTGTAATTTGAAATAAGAATCCCCTTGGCTCTAGGGTATTTCCTTCATAGCGGTGATTCATTTTTTTTTTATATCCAATAGTCGGTCTCCTTGCTTTCCTCAATTTTATTTTTCTTTTCTTTTTTTTCCTGAGTGGAGCAATGGCAATATTAAGAATAATGAGCAGCAATGGAGAGCAGAGGGTTTTATGCTTTATTCCTGACTCAGAAACTAGTAGAGAGTGCAGCTAAAGAGATTCATGAGGAATAAATAAACACCTTTATGGGCGAAGGCTCTCCGTGAGCATCTTCCGACATAGACCATCTCCTGGAGACAGGTTTCATATTATTTTCTCAATTCTGCAATTTAAAGAACCTGTGAGAGTCTTTAGCAACTACCTGCTAAAAGCACAGAGGCAAAGACTCTGAAGCAGTGAAGTAAACAGTTTGTCTCCAGTTTGTTTAAATGGACTACGTGGCTCAGTTTTCTTGTTTTCTTCTTTTTCTTTTCTTTTTTTTCATGAAATACTTTATTCTGTCCTTGTTCCTCAATAAGGTAAGAGATGAAAACTGCACAACTGTAAAATTCCAGTCTCTAAAAAAGACCTTAGAATAAGAAGGATCTGGCACTTAGTGAACAGAGAAGACAGAAACTCTACTATTAAAGGATGGGAACATGGGACTTGAAACCGGGTGGCACTCAGAAGCAGATAGTATAAGTGGCTGTGAGCTACTAAAAGTCACTGTGGGACACCCTAAGGGATACATGCATGACATATCCTTCGTTTTATAGCAACCTGATTGTTCAATTAAAATTTGATTTTCCTAAGGAATTTATAAACCAGGGGAGGATTTTGTAAACTTCACGATTAAATCAATTTAGTAATCATTGAAATTCCTCAATCCGATGCTGGGAAGGAAGGAGTTACCGGGACAGAACTCACTGTGCTGGGCTGAGGGCTTATTGAGGCGTAGCTGTGTTCAGAACCAAACCATCAGGGGGAGTAACTAAAATGAGTTAACAAATGTTACTTAGAGAGAAGGCAGCAATTACTACTCTTTACCAGGCACAATGCTATTCACATAAAACATTCCATTGAGTCTTCCCCAAACCCAGCTAGTAGGATACTGTTATTTCCATTTCATGGAGGTGACGTGCAGGTGAGCCGCCCAGCTGTGTTGGTACACACATCTTCTATGGTCATAATCGTGCTCTTTTCCTAACCTATCAGGAAAGGCCTTGCAGGAAAATGCCCGGCCACTCTGCAGTGGGTAATTCACCTTCTAGGTACACAAAGTTAAGGCTGCCAGATGTAATAAAAACAAATATATAGGACATACTGTATATGTTCCAAATATAGTATGGGACATATTTACACAAAAAATAATTCACTGTTTATCTAAATTCAAACTTAACTGGTGTCCTGTATTTTATCTGGCAACCTCAGGTGGGGGATTATTGCTAAAAGTGGGGAACCTGAAGGAAAAAGCAGGTAAGATACTGGGACCCTACAGTGAACAGTGAGGAATCTTCATAAGAGAAAAAAGATGCACTGTATTTACTCTATTTTCACGTGAAGCTGTAGGAGAAAGTGTGATGGCAGAAAGACCAGGATGTGGGCATGTATACTATGGCAAATGTTCTAGAAACAGTGATGGAATTAAGAGTTACTATTATCTAGAATGGATTCAGATGTTATTACCTAGACTAAGGCTCACCATTACACCCCTAACGGCTAATGCCTTGGACCCGAACAGTAACCGCTCATTCTATAGGTACTGAGTGGCTGAACTTGGGAGTGATATTAGCTGCCACACTTTGTCGCTATCACTTTGATTAAGTTACATAATGTCTTTGGGTTTCAATGTCTTCATTTGTATAACAGAGTTGATATCACTCTAAGAGTTATTTTACTCCATAAATGGCAGAAATGACTTATTTTCTTCTCCAACGCCACTAGCACCATCACAGCCATCATCTTTATCATCATAATCTAGAGTAGGAATTGGTAAGCATTTCCTAAAAAAGCCCAGATAATAAATATTTTAGGTTTGATGGGCCATAATGCCTCTAGTGCAGCTATTCGACTCTGCCATCGTAGCGCGAGAGCACACGAACCATACAGACAGGAACGGCTGGGGCTGTGTTCCGGGATAACTTCATTCACAGAAACAAGCATCGGATCAGATTTGCCTGTGGCCTGCAGCATGCCGATTCCTGATTTAAAGTAGGCCTCATCAATCTCTTTCCAAATCTCATCATTCTGGGGTAAGAAGGAAAGAGGTGCTTCAGGGACTGGTGGATAAGCAGGAATTTATTTCTGACAGGGCATCAACTGTGTGTGGTGAATGGCAACTGCTTTTCTTTTTAAATAAGATTTTATTGTTTTAGAGCAGTTTTACATTCACAGAAAAATTGAGAGGAAGAGATTTCCCATATACCTCCTGCACCTCCCCATTACCAGCATCCCCCACCAGAGTGGTACATTCGTTACAAGGGATGAATCTACATTGATACATTATAATATCATAATCACAGTTTATATTACAGTTCACTCTTGGCATTGGGTTTGAACAACTGTAGGACATGTATCTATCATTATGGTACCATACAGAGTGTTTTTGCCATCCTAAAAATCCTCTGTGCCCACCTATTCATCCTGCCCCTCCCTGCCAACTTCTGGCAAGCACTGATCTTTTACTGTTTCCATAGTTTTGTCTTTTCCAGAATGTCATGCCATCAAAATCTTACAGTATGCAGCCTTTTCAGACTGGCTTCTTTCTCTCAGTAACATGCATTTAAATTTCCTCCATGTCTTCACATGGCTTAATAGCTCATTTCTTTTTAGTGTTGAGTAATATTGCACTGTCTGGATATACCACAGTTGATTTATCCATGCACCTACCAAAGGACATTTTGGTTGCTTCCAAGTTTTGGCAATTAAGAAAAAAGCTGCTATAAACATCCATGTGTAAGTGGTTGTGTGGACATAAGTTTTCATCTCCTTTGGGTAAATACCAAGGAGCATGATTGCTGGATTGTTTGGTAAGAGTATGTTTGGTTTTACAAGAAACCCCCAAACTGTCTTCCAAGGTGGCTGTACTATTTTGCATTCTCACCGGCAATTAATGTGAGTTCCTGTTGCTCCACAGCCTCATCAACATGTGGTGTTGTTAGTGTTCCAGATTTTGGCCATTCTAAGAGGTGTATACTGGTATTTCCTTGTTGTTTTATTTTGTATTTCCCTGATGATATGTGTTATGAAGCATCTTTCATATGCTTAATTGCCATCTGTATCTATTCTTTGTTGAGGTGTCTGTTAAGATTTTTGGCCCATTTTTTAAATTAGGTTGTCTGTTTTCTTATTATTGTAAGAGTTCTTTGTGTATTTTGGATAATAGTTCTTTATCAGATGCGTCTTTTATAAATGTTTTCTACCAGTGTAACTGCCTTTTGAAAAGCTCTGGCCTGGAGGAATAAGTAAAAAACATGTCGACTCTCTAGCAGAACCTGAGAGCAGGGGTTGGATTTTACATATTTTATAATATCTAACATATATTAGGTGTGTATTGTGTACTGGCCACTGTGATAAGCATTTTTATATACATTAGCCTATTTAGTACAGCCCAAACTCTCAAAGCTGAGGAAACTACTTTGCAGATGAGGAAACAGATTTGGTAAGACTCACATGATCCCAAGTTAGAGTTCAAATTCAGACATTCTGACTCAAGCACCTACTTTACCATATAGCAATGCTTCAGATGGGGCCTGGTTCAGTACCATTCTATTTCCATTTGTAAAATGAGCAAGTATATCAATGAATGAAAGAATGAATAAATACATTTTTAAGATAAAGATTTATCCATATAATATATATTTGCCCTTCAATAGAATTGTTTACATATTAATGGGCAATCTTAAGAAGCTATGGGTCACAGTTTTTCCAAGGAACTTGAAGTATGTTATCCCTAGGTTGTTGAACTCATTACCATTATTTAGTTGAAGGCTGAGGGATTTATCTTCTGTAGTTTAAATGTGGAGAGTTGGGTATAGACAGATTACAGGTCTTCTTAAACAGAGGTGGGAATAGGTAGTGAAGAAAAAAATGATGTGTTATTCCAAACAAAAACAATTTTGCTTATTAGATTTGACAGGATGGTGTATCTCCCACAAGTATTTGCAGTTTGACTGTACCTTACAGCAAAATATTGGTAGCTGTGTTGAGTCAATATCTGTATATTTAGGAAAGTAAACAAAAGGGGAAAATGCAGGTTTGCAAATGATTAATAAGGTCTTGGTTTACTTTTTCACAGTTGTGTTTGTTTTGTTGTCTGGAAGAAGGAAATCCTTACAATCTGGAGGGAAGAATAGAGTGATATCACAATCCAACTAGTTGGTCAAGTCAGAAATCTGGAAGTCCATCCTTAACTTCCGTTTCTTTGCCTTACATGTCATGACCTATCCATTTTACCTTCTCTACCTCTCTAGTCTGTCTGCTCCCCATCTCTTTCTCCACCCCCCCACCCACCCCCCTGGTCTGTGCTACCATCAGCCTCCACCCAGACTGCTACAATGGCCATCCAAGTAGTACATCAGACCCACCTGTCCCCGTCAATCCGTTCTCCACACTGTAGCCAGAGCAGTCTTCTAACAATCCAGACCTGGTGATGATGTCCCTCCTTTCTCCTCACAAACTCTTAATATTAATATCTCTAATAGTTTCCTGTTGTCATTACAGAAAAACAAAATCCTTGTCCTGGCTTCAAGGTCCTGTGGGGTCCGGGCCCCCGTCTTGCTCCCTCACCCTGTGCCACATCACGCACAGTTCAGGCCTTTACACTGTGCGTGTTCCCTCCCACCACGAGGGCTCTGTGCGTCCTGTTCCCTCTGCGTGGGATCTCCTCCCCTGCATTCTTTGTCTAGTAAATACACGTGCTTCGTAGCTCAGCTCAGGTTTTACACTCTCCGAGCTGTCGTCCTTGACTCCCATGAGTCAGTGATATCTCTGTCAACGTGCTCTTGTTGGACTAAGCACTTGTCTTTAATAGAACTTAGGAAAGCTGCAATTTGAAGCTAAAAATGGGTATATAGTAGCTATATAATTATTAAGTCAAAGGGGAGTGGTTAGTTCAGGCATAATTGACTCCAGAGGCTCTAACAATGCCCCGGGACCTTTCCTCTGCTGTTCCCTGTGTTGGCTTCTTTCTCAGCTAAGCTGTCTGCTCATGGCAAAGATTACATTGTCCTCACAGCCAGTGGCCTCAGTTTAAAAGTTCACAGGATGATTTGACATTAATTTGTGTGATTAGGTTTCTAATGTCTGTCTCCTTCCCTGGAGACAAAGTCTTGTGTTAGTTTCCTAAGGTTGCCATTAAAAATTTCCACAAACTGGGTAGCATACAATGAAAATGTACCATCTCCTAGTTCTGGAGGCCAGAAGTCTGAAATCAGGGTGTCGGCGGGGCCACACTCCCTCTAAAATGTACAGGGCAATCCTTCATGCGTCCTCCTACCTCTCATGGTTGGCTGGCAATCTTTGATGTTCTTGGCTTCCCCACATTCCTCCAATCCCTGCAGTTGTCACCAGATGGCTTTCTCCTGCCTCTGTCTTCGCATGGCCATCTTCTTATGACAGCAGCATTGGATTAAGGACCTACCCTACTCCGTTATGAGTTTGTCTTAGCCAGTTACATTGTAATTATTCTATTTCCAAATATGGCCATCTTCTGAGATACTGGGGATTAGGACTTCAACATTCCCTTTCTGGGGGAACACAATTCAGTCCATCCAGGTCTCATCCAAGATACCACATTGTGTTTGTCCTGTCTCCTTCAACTCCTCTTTGCGATGGGAGTTTCTCAGACCTTCCTTGTTTTTGATGGTCTTGAGAATTTGAGGTGTACTGGTCAGATATTTTGTGGCATGCCTCATTGTTGGAATTTGTCTGATGTTTTTCTCATGATAAGACCAGGGTTACGTGTTACTTGAGGAAGACCACAGAGGTAAAGTGACATTGTCATCACATCATACCAAGGGTACATGTTGTCCAACCTGATTTATCACTGTCGTTGATCTTGATCGGCTGACTGAAGTAGTGTTTCTCAGGCTTCTCCACCACAGAGTAGCTTTTCTCCCCGCCTTTCCATACTGTTCATTTTGGAAAGGAAGTCACTATGCACCGTCTGCTCCTAAGGACTGAGGAGTTATGCTCTGGCATCTCTGGTGTGGAATAGCTACATAAATTATTTGAAATTTATCTGCATGGGAGATTTGTTTCTTCTCCCCCTTTGTTAATTTATTCAATCATTTATTTACATCAGTATTAACTCATGGATGTTTATTTTCTGCTTTGGTTCAGAATCCAATAATACTTTATTTTTGCCTAAAATTGTTTCAGCTGGCTTTCAGTTGGCTCCTATGTTCCTATGACATAATCCTACTTTTTAAAGTTCTTGTTTATTTTCTGGAACTACAAGATGCTCCAGTCTCATCTTGCTTATTTCCTGCTCCAGTACCAGCCCTTTCTCCAAGGAGCTCCAGTTCCCTTTATTGGAGAATGGTATGAGAAACCAAGATTTGGGCAATGAAAAGCATTTGGGTAAGGAAAATGAGTAGCTCAGGCAGCTGAGAAGAAGAAGAGATTTATAGGTACAATTTCCATGAAAAAGGTAGGAAAGGAATTGTCCAGGCCAAGCACAGATTTCCTGATTAGGGGCCAGAGAGGTTAAGAAGGAGAGAGGTGAGTGGAGGGATGTAAATAAAAAGGACAAGAACAGCGAGCCCCAAAGTCAGGTGAGAGGTGTCAAAGCAAATGACTCTGTTATTAGTTGAGCTGCTGCTGATCAGTCATTGAAGATCTTCAATAACTAACTACAGCAATGTTGCATTTCTGCTCCACTCCCAGAAAACAACCATCTAGTTAGTTCTAACTTCAGGGTCTTATAAGATCATAGATCCATTCAAAAAGGCCATGAAGGGAAACAACAGGTAGGAAACGTCTGCACTTGTGGGTTTTGTTGCCGAGCTCTAACCATTTAGTGAACTTGACCATCGGGTAACCAAGCTGCCATTGTCAGCCAGCTTCTTATTGGACACAAATGCCTATCAGCATTTCAATTATGAGGCTCTTCGAATTGATGTTAGAATGACTGGCTGTTCATCCACTCTGTCATCGAACTCGATCATGGAACTCCTTGAGCTTCTTCTGAGTGTTGTCCCATATGAAGTCATATCTGAACATAAACCATGTATCTTATCTCGATGGCAAGGCATGGCCAACCTTGAGCACCTGGCTGACACAAAGACAGGTTTTAGGGACTGGCTTTGGCTATGTGGTGCAAAAAGGCAAAAATAAATAAACCTTGTCCTAGGGAGGCTATATACAGGATACAAATTTTTTTCATTCAAATGTTGGTTATTTACTAGGTAAGTAACTTTTGATATGTTTTTAATATATCCAGGGTTCATTAGCTACAAAATAGAGGTAATAAAACCTACTCAAAAGATTGTTGTGGGGGGACATGAGAGAATACGTTTGTGACGTCCTCGGGACAGGGTATGTCCCACAGAGCTCTGGGAAGGGCGCAGCCTGCTTTGTGCACGCCTCTCCCCAGTGTGGCTTCCTCTTTCTTCCCCACCCTTCTCCTTCCTTCAAACACACAAGCCTTTGTCTCATACCCTAGTTGCTCGTGACTGCTAAATTCAGCCTTCTGTCCGGGCCTCTTGTCCCTCAAGTGCCCCAAAGCAAAAGAGGTTCTTGCTCTTCACCTCTCATCAAAGTTTCCATTCCCTGAAAATCTCTCAGCCAGATGTTAAGAAAAAGCATTTGATAAGCTGGTTAAAGAAGTCCATCGTGAAGTATAAATAGGTTATAGGCATTAATACATCAATTATTACATGTTACTATTATATTACTACCTGTCATTTTGTCCAAGCACATCTCTGGGGTGTGTGTGTGTGCATAGGGACTCTCCCGAGGACTTGGGTCCAGCCTGAGGCTCTAGAGCTTGGGAATTAGGAGGGCAGGCTCGGGAATTAGTCTGTGGGGTTTCACATTCGGACTCAGGCACATATTACCTATGTGACCTTATACAAGTTACTTAGGCCTTCATCTCTACTTAGGTCAATAAGGTTGGTGTAGGGTAAAATGAGATGATTCATATAATGCACTTTGAAGAGTATCTGGTGCTAAGCAAGTTGCCCAGTAAGTGTTAGTTATGCTGATAGTTGATCATCAAGGTAGTCATGCTCCCATCCCACCTCTGCTCTGAATCTCAGAAAATATAGGACTCAGCTTGATAGTTTTTTGCTCAAAACTTTCCTACTGCTGAGAATGGCATCTCCTTTAGTTTTGGCCATGACCAGAGAGCAAACTTCAAAGAACTTAACAGCTAAGTATAAAGTAACTGTGAGATTTGTGCTCTGGACTGAACTGTGTCCCTCCCCCGCCCCAAATTCATAAGCTGAAGCTCTAACCTGCAACAGGATGGTATTTGGACAGGATGCCTTTTTGGGTAATTAGGTTTAGAGGGGGAAAGGGGAGTGGCCCCCTGTGGCATACGTGCTCTTAGAAGAAGAAATACCGGGAGCTCTCGCTCGCTCGCTCGCTCGCTTGCTCTCTGCCACACGAAGACACACCCAGAAGACGGCCATCTGCGCCCAGGAGGAGGGTTCTCATCAGGAACCCAGAATGCTGCCCCCCGGGTCTCAGACTTCTTGCCTCCAGAATTGTGAGAAAATAAATGTCTGTTGTTTCAAGCCACCCAGTCTGTAGCGTTTTGTTATGGCAGAGCCCAGGCAGACTAACGCAGCTTAAGTGATAAAATAATCTTATAACCATTCAAGTATAAAATGTTTGAACTTTTCAGCGAACTGTTTTAACTTACTAATAAAGCTGAGACTTTATTCATTGGCATGTGATCTGGTTCACTATGTTAATTACGGTTATAGGCTAAAACCCCGCCAGATGTCTTTTAGATGAACCATAAAATTTTTATCTGAGTTGGGTAAGAACTTCGGAGTCGTTTGATTTAACTTCCCATGTGGTAGGTGGTCCCTGGGACCTAGAGTGGTTTAGCAGAAGCCCCCCCAGCTGGAGCCCAGGTTCTCTCCTGAGCCAGTGTTCCCATCACACAGTGCCTCACATCACACCATCAGTCACAGTGGGGCTGGTGGGGCTGTAGAGATGCATCAGCTTCAACCAGAGCTCCTAGCAAAAGTGCAAACGTTTCCCTTCCTAAACTCCATATGCACATGAGAAAATATTGTGCAAGAGTGTTAACCTTTTTATTTGCACTATGATTTAGAGGTCCAAAGAAACGATGGCTTGCCTGAAACCAACATAATATTGTTTATCAACTATACTTCAATAAAAGAAAAAAATGTGAAAAAAAATACTATGACATTTGTTTTCTACAGTGGATCTAAACCTCTTCCTGAGTGGCACCCTACCCCTCAGTGTAGGAGGTGAGGGTTCAGGGAGTGGTGGGCCTGGGACTGTGGTGGTGATGCCAATATTTGCCAACAACATCATTGTCTCACCCTCTTAAAAAGTCTCTTTTAGATCATTTGGCTCTTTTGAGGTTGGCTTTTTTTCATGTTTCTTCCCTCTCAAGATGGCCTTGACTCTGTGTACACAGGCCTGTGTGCTGTTCTGAGGTGCTAAGGCTGCTCACTGGCCAGCATCTGCTGATTTGAACCTGGACCTTCATCGCCTGCTGGTGCAAGATGGGGCAATTTGGTGCTATTTAGGGCTCCACTGTCCTTGGAATCTTTCAGTGGCTCCTGTCCCTACCCTGCGGCAGGAGGGAGCTTTTGGATCCTCTAGACCAGGGGCCCCCAGCCAACACCTGTTTTCATAAATGAAGTTTGATTGAAACATGGCCATGCCCATTCATTGATGCGATTGCTACATTACCTTGATTTGTATAAATCGCAAGCTTGACTGTGTAGGCGCCACACACATTTGTTGAGTACCTACTGTTTCCAGCCCTCAACCCGTTGCTCCAAAGGACCCAGCCTGCTTCTCTCCCTTTTCTTTTCCTCTCCCCTACCTCCAAGCTGACAAATAGAGTTTCACCATAGAGACTCTGCTTCAGCAGTCTTAGAGGAAATATTTGCAATATAAGTCTTTTTCTTGAATAGTTCACATTTTTTCTGAACTATTATCTCCTCTCCCAGGCCTTTCCTGGTCACCTCACTCAGAACCACACCACACACCCGCCTGCACCAGGACCCCTATCCTTTCCTCTGCATCACTGTTCTCCATGGCACCTATCACCTGTCAAACTCCATGATTATCTAGTTCTCTAATTTCCTGTCTCTCCTTTAGAATAGAGGCTACGTGAAAGCAGGAATTCTCTGGTTCACTGTTGTATTCTTAGTACACAGAATAGAGCCTGATGGAAGGTCAGTAGTCAAGTATTTTTGAACACATAAACACATCAGGATTATACCTCATAGAATGACCTTAATGTTTAAAAACAAACAAAACTCCTTCCCTACTGACAGTGAAGAGAGAGAAGGCTATCAAGAATCCCTCTTTACTGCTTTTGTGGGAATAATTGATGGGCAAAATCTGTCAGTGAACATGAAAGCCCAGACAACATTGTGGATTAAAAACCAAAACTTTGAGAAGTTACATGCTGACCCATTGCTGACACAGGAGATCATACAGCCACATGCCCTGTTTCCCAAATTCCAAGTTTTCATCCATTGTTTACTTGATGTTGAATACTACAACCCAGATTAATTTCTGAAACTCATTTATTTACCTAAAATTTCACTAGTTATCAACTTTTGGAGGTGTCTTTTATTTTTTAATTAAGTAATTATGTTGTAGAGATTACTTAAGTTTCTATTTGGAATTAACAGGGAATTTTTCTTAAATATATCTCAGCTCAGTATCTTTAAACTGTAAGGTATCTTAAGTTTATTTCTAGAAAATAAAATGGCACTAGTAAATAACATTTTTGAAGATTTATTTCAAGTGAAACAATGTATGTAAAAGCATATTGCATATAGGATGGTCACAAGGACAGTAGTACAGCATGGAGAATATAGTCAATGATTCTGTATAAAATCTTTCTCTGTTGATAGACAGTAACTGCACTAGCAGGGGTGAGGATTTAATAATACGGGTAACTGCTGAACCACTGTGTTGTACATTCAAAACCAATATAAGATGGTATATCAATGATACTTCAATAAAAAATAGCATATTGCACACCATGAAGTATTCTGGATTAGTAAGGCATTGCTACTATCATCATTATCAGCAATCCTGAGAAAACTTTGAAATGAAGTTTTTCTCACCTTACCAAGAGTGTGAAATCATTTAAGATTGGGAAACCGCCTAACATTTAGTGACTTAATGAGAATAGCATAGATTTCCCATTCTGGTGTAGTGATAAGAATCTCTACAACCTCATCAGATAGAAAACAATGAATGAAAATATAGGAAAAGGGATAAAGGGGGAGTCAGTGGAATTGCTTTTTGTAGTAATAATTACAGATTCTGAAGTACTGATTTGGCTTTCAGAGATTTTGAGTGGGATTTTACATGAGGGCATACTTAATATCAAGGTAGTTAACCCAAGGAGAAACAAGTCTTAATAAGCTCTTGGGTATTTTCTAGTCACAGAGAATTACCTGAACACATTTCTTCCAACAATCTGCTGACTATGTAAATGAGCAAAGTCTGCACAACAGAAACAGCCCAAATCTAGTGCGAATGTTTGAGACAAATCAACATTTGAGATAAATTATTTATTACCAACATTCTGCATTTTGTTTGAAGACGACAGAGATGGGAGCAGGGGCAGAAGTAGCTCATTGAAGCATGTTATTTCATTTCTCTGAGCATCAATTTTCTCATCTGTAAAATGAAGGAGTTAGATAGTCAAGGACCACAAACTCCTGGCTTGTATTTGAGTGGCACCCGCCTGCTGAGGTTTAGACAGTAGAGACCTATTGAGAACTGTGGTAAATTAAAACATGCATGGCCTTCATTAAAGCATTCACATTCAAAATTTTAAAATTCTTTGCTGTCCATGGGGCCTGGGTTTGGCCAGCAGGCCTATGGCTAGCTGCCTCTGGAGTGAATGATTGCTAAGGTACAAGTTGTATTCCATAAACCCATATCTTTTCTTGTAGGAAACTGCTCTCAGCTCCAAATTTACCCTTTTTGCTTCCTCTCTGAATATAGAGATGGGCCCTTGACATGGTTTTCCTATGCCAGCTGGGACAAGGTTAAGCTATGTCAGTAGGTGGTGCTGCAGGGACACTGGCAGAGAAAGAAGTCTGCTTCCTGACTCCAGGGAGCTCCTCAGTGGCCTCCTACAATGGGGAGAGTTTCTCCAGTGTCCTGCTTCTGCAGGTGCACAGCCTCTCCAGTGCCCGGCTCCTGCAGTACAGCACCTGATTCCCCCAGTGTTTGGCCCCTGCACTGCATGCAGCCTCTCTAGTGCCAACTATTGCACTGCAGTGACTTCCTCAGAGCCTAGTTCTGCACTGAGGGTGATTTCTCGAGCTTCTGGCTCCCACAGTAGGGCGGCTTCTCCAGTATGCAGTTCCTCCAGGATGCAGAGCTTCTCCAACAACCAGATCCTACAGTGTGGGTGACTTCTTAAGCATCTATCTACTGTCATGCACGCAAATTCTCTGGCGGCTGACTCCTGCAGTGCACTGCAGTCAGCAGCCTACCCTGGAAGACTCTGGCACTTTTGTAGCAGAATACCTTTGGCAGGACACCTCCTTGTGAACAGCTTTTCCTGACACCCTTGAAGGGGCATTTCCGGCAAGTTCTACTGGCATAGCTCTACCATGACTTCTCTGCCATTCTGTGAGGCACAGCTGCATCTTGAAAAGGTCTAGATCTCAGGTTTGGGTGGAAGGGCTCTATCTTGTATGCTCTATCTCAGCCCCAAGGGCACTGGCTGATCCTTCTAGGTGCTATTTCTATATTTACACATGTAGGGAAACCAGACAAAAAAAGGCAGTTAAATCATGCTGAATCCATTCCATTTCACTCAGCTCTTTTACCCACTTGCACATTTCTCCCATTCATATTTTTATTTTATTTTTTTTAAGATAAGGAAAGAGCATGAGTTTATTTACACTGACACAGTTATGTGGTTTTTATTCTAAAATAAAATTAGAGATCCTACATATGTCTTTAAGAGGGAGGGCACTTTTTGGTACATGTTTACAAGGCTTTGTTCCTTTTCTTCCCCCCTCACTTTATTGAGGTATAACTGAGAAATAAAAATGTATATTTTCAAAGTGTACGACTTGATATTTGTTATACATATGCATTATGAGATTATCTCCACAAACTAATTAACATATTCATCACCTTATATAGTTACCATTTTCTTTCTCTTTTTTTTCCTTCTTCTTTTTTCTTGTAGTGAGAACATTCAAGATTTACCCTCTTAGCAGATTTGAAGTATGCAATACAGTACTGTTAACTATAATCACGTTGCTGTACATTTGAGTCCAGGAATTATTAATCTTGAAACTGAAATTCTGTACCCCTTGACCAACACCTCCCCATTTTCCCCTCCCCCCAACCCCTGCCCATTGCTCTATTTGGTGCTTCTGTGAGTTTGGCTATTTTACATTCCACATATAAATAAGAGCCTATAGTCTTGTCTTTCTGTGCCTGGCTAATTTCACTTAGGATAATGTCCTTCAGGTGAATCCATGTTGATGCAAATGGTAGGATTTCCTTTTCAAAGGGAGAATAATATTCCATGGCATGTGTGTACCACATTTTCTTTTTCTATTCACCTGTCACCAGACCCTTAGGTTGTTTCCATATCTTGGCTGTTGGAATAGCGCTGCTGTGAACATGGGAGTGCAAAGAGCTCTTCCAGACCCTGATATATTCCTTTGGATAGAGACCCAGAATTCCATGAGTATTTTTAAGAAAACGAGTTGCAGGAAAAAGCTTTTCCAATATTTTCTCCTCTGCCTGTTTCTGCTCCCCAATAATGAGTGTGCATCCACACAGAAAGGTCGGATGATTTAGAATAAGTCAGAGTCATCAAGAGAGGGATGAGTTACTAGCTGCTTGAGTCACTGTCTTGTCCCTTCACATAATCAGCGTGAATAAGTGGAAACGTCTCTGCATTCAGAGAAATGTACCACAGGAATCACTTCCCTGTCTGTCAGGCACTATTTGCAGAATAGTACCATGTACATGTACCAAAAAGTGCCCTCCCTCTTAAAGACATATGTAGGATCTCTAATTTTATTTTAGAATAAAACCACATAACTGTGTCAGTGTAAATAAAATCATGCTCTTTCCTTATCTTAAAAAAAGTAAAATAAAAATATGAATGGGAGAAATGTGCAAGTGGGTAAAAGAGCTGAGTGAAATGGAATGGATTCAGCATGATTTAACTGCCTTTTTTTGTCTGGTTTCCCTACATGTGTAAATATAGAAATTGCACCTAGAAGGATCAGCCAGTGCCCTTGGGGCTGAGAGCCATCCAGGCCGTGGATGAGTAATCACTATCTGTGTTTGAGGTTGGACTTCTCGGGGCAGAATCTTGCTTAGATACGTGCAGCCACATAAATATGTCTGGCCTGGGCCCTGTAGCTCTCCTGGAATCTCCCTTTCGGAGGCTTCTAATTTGCCTAAGAGATTCAGATTCCATCAACCACACATCTCATATTTCCTTATTTGCAGGCTCCATAATTATTTTTAAGAGTATGTTAAGATAATAAGATAATAATGATATTAAAATAATAATTGCCATTCTTCATTACATGCTATAAACCAGGTAATTAATATATACTTTCTCATTTTAGCTTCCCGACACTCCTGTGTGGCAATTACTATTATTTCCACTTTACAGGAAACAAATGAACAAACAAATTGAAGTTTGGAAAGATTATGTGCTTGCCCAACAATATATGGACCCATTTGGCTGAAAAAGAATGCTCTCTTCAGTACACCATATTGTGTCTGTAGGTACAATTTTTTTAGTTTACCATTTTGAAACAAAACAGCATCTATAAACTGTGATAGGATTGTGCTTTCTGTTTCCTTCTGCTTCCAGAGCCAAGAATATGGCCTTTCTCTGAATACAATGACTTACCATTTATCCCCACACTGATTATACTCGAGGACAATGCATCATTTGGTATAATGTTGGTCTATTATATATATTGATGCTCTACTCTTTTCATGCTTATTAAAGCCTTAGTTCTCTTTCCTAGCTAGTTCAACTCAAGTGAAAACTTGCCAAACTCTGCAAATTTTTTTTCTACTTTGCAACAGAATTGTTATACTTTTACCAAAATCCTAGCCTCTGCATTTAGTTCACCAGACTATGCCCTCACAGGTGTGGGAATGAAGAAGGGATGAAGGTCAAGAAGCAGAGGATTAGACAGCGTAGAACATCTCGGGTCCTTGTTCCTCTGCCCCTTCCCTCACCCTAAGAAAGGAGAAAGAGCCAGGCTCTGATGAGAGGAGAGGAAAGATGTCCAGTTATTTGTTAGAAAACCGCATGTTTTAGCATTTAAAAAGTACTCATTTAAAAGCATTTATCTTAAAATATTTTCAAATAATATATAGCATTAAAAAATGTCATGTTGCCATTCCTTTGTCCTTTGCCATCCTATTCATATTCTAAATGTTGATTTGCAGTGTTACAACTTAGATGATTTAGAGACACAAGAATCCAGCATTACCAGGAAAATAAAGGAATAGACACACTCTTACAATGTAAATCACAGAATATAGCAGAATTGTGTAAAATACTGATTTTGAAAAAACATGATCATATATCCAAGACCTGCTGACTTCAATTCTTGAGTACTTAACAGAGATAGAGACTATTTTTAGTCCTTAACAAAAATCAAGGCTATTTTAAAGAAAAGTTTGTGCTCTGATCTGTATTCTCCGTACTGACCATGTTTTTCTTTTGCCTGAGGACTGAGTCTGTTCAATTTTTACAGTATTATCTTTGCTTATTAAATAAAGCATGTGCAAGCAACATGGAAAACTGAGCCCCTTGGACACCTTTCCTAAAGTAAACAAGAGGATTATGGTGTAAAAGTTAACAACGGGTGAACTTGAAGGAGTGAAAAGCTAACTCGAAGTTTCAAATGAGGACTGTCAGCTTACGAGCTGATACCATCCTGTGTGGCCCTGTGAGGACCAAATCTTGGAATAGACCTGCAGGATGCACACATGTGGTCCTGGCTTGCAGGAGGTGGGAATCAGGCCTGGAACCCCTACATCAAGCTGGGACCTTGGAAATTCTGTACCTTCAGTGTTAGAAGATTAAACCTTTCAATGACAGGTCTTAAAAGGCCAAGGAAGTCTGTCTCTGTCAGCAAATGTGGGTACAAAAACAATTTCTAGTGAGAAACTGAAACAATGTAAGATGTGTGATTATAGAGTGACAACCTATGCGGGCCACTTGCTGCTGAAATCCTCAGGACAGGAAATTAATGTAAATCTGGTCTTAGCCTGGGGGGGTACCCTTGGGGCTCCTGGCAAAAGCAAATATTAAACCACTGCCTGGGGACACTTTTGTAAACCAGTATATATTGGAGACACAGAGAAAAACAAATATGGGGTCGAAAATAAAAGTTATAGATAAAATGGAGAAACAATTCCTTATGAGAAAAATCACCAGACAAAAACAGGAAGATTCCCACCCCCAAGAACTTGAAATAATTAAACAGATTAGAAGATGTTTTAAAATAATTATGCTTCAAGTGATTAAGTAGGCTGAAGACGGAATAGAAATATATAGAAACAACAGGACATGATGTAAAAAGAAAAGGTAAATTTGACAAATGACAATCAGAACAACTACAAATGGAAAAAAGCTTATTGAAGAAGGAAATCTCAGTGGATGGTGCATCAGTTATCTATTGCCACAATAATGCTATTGCCTAGGACCTGAGAGGCATACACAACAAGCTTTTATTACTCCCGTGCCTGGGGTTAGCGGTGCTGGCAAGGTGGCAAGGGGCCCTTGGCTGGGTTTGCTCACTTAGGGGTCATCTGGCTGTTGGCTGATCTAGGATGGCCTCAGCTGGGGTTATGGGGTGACTGGGCTCTGTCTATATGATTCTCATCCTCCGGCAGACCAACCTGGATATGGTCTTATGACGATGGTAGGGTAGCAAGGGCAGCAACAACTGGCACACTCACTCTTGCCTCATTTTCTTGATCAAAAGTGGGACATGGCCAAGCCCACAGTATAGGGGAGGGCAGGTTACCTTATTGGTGGTGATGGGGCATTGCACTGCACAGTCAAATGGATACAGAAGACATGAAGAATTGAGGACATCACTGCAACAGATTGGAGATGCATGAAAGCTGGTTAAACACACCCAAGAAGAGAATAAGTAAAGAAGAAAGGCCCAAGACAATTTCTTAGTTTGCAGCAGAGAAGCAAAAAAAAATATGTAAAAAAGTTAACACATTAGGAGGTCAGACTGAGATGGTGTGACATATATCTAATAAAAGACCAGAGAAAACAATACTTCAAGGAAGTAATATAATTTTCTAGAATTTATAACAGACTTGTTTTCTCATAATTTGGAAGCATAGTGAGCTGTGAGAACTTGATTTATTTTAAAAGTCACACTAAATACCGTTAAGTAAAACTTGAGACTGTAAAGAGAAAATCCAAAAGCCACCAGGAAGAATAGACAGATTACTAAATTACAACAAGTAAATGAAAGCAAACTTTTCATCAGTAGAAACAGGTACAGATGGAAATGAGCTAATAACCTATGAGTGTTAAAAGAAAACAAATGTCAATTCAGAATTATATACCATACTAAATAGTCACTCAAAAACGAGGGCCAAATGAAGACATTTCTAGGTGTAGATATATAGATAGATAAGATATAGATATAAATATTAGGAAAACAAAATAACATGGAAGAAATGAATAAAAATATATCAGTAATCACAACTTTTTTCAAATTTTTTTTCTTAAAGTATCACTGACATACAATCTAATAATAGTTTCACATACACAAAACAGTGGTTCAACATTCACCCATGTTATCTAGCCCTCACGCCATTCCATTGTGGTCACTGTCTCAATGTAGTAAGATGTTGTAGAGTCATTAATTGTATTCTCCATGCTGTACTACCATCCCAGTGACCTACCTGTATTGTGATTGTGATATATAGTGCCCCATTCCTTCTCCCTCCTAACCCACCCTCCCCAACCCTTCCCCTTTGGTAACCACTAGTCCCTTCTCAATATTTATGATTCTATTGCTTTTTTATTCCTTCTGTTTTGCTTTGTTTTCATATTCCACAAATGAGTGAAATCATTTGGCATTTGTCTTTCTCTGCCTAACTTATTTCACTGAGCATAATACCCTCTAGATCCATCCATGTTGTTGCAAATGGTAGGATTTCTTTTATTTTTACAGCTGAATAACATTCTATTGTGTATATGTACCACACCTTCTTTATCCATTCATCTGTTGATGGACATTTAGGTTGCTTGCATATCTTGACTATTGTGAACAGTGCGGCAATAAACAGAGCGTGCTTGTCTTTTTGGATTAGGGATTCTTTTTTCTTTGGGTAAATTACTAGAAGTGGAATGACTAGTTCAAATGGTATTTCTATGTTCAGTTTTTTGAGGAACCTCCATACTGCTTTCCACAGCAGTTGAACCAATTTACATTCCTGCCAACAGGGTAGGAGGGATTCCTTTTCTCCACATCCTTGCTAGCATTTTTTCTCTCTTGTCTTTTGGAAAGGGGCCATCCTAACTGGTGTGAGGAGTAACCACAGTATTTGTAAACATACTAAACTCAGATAAAACAGGCTTAACCTCACTAATAATCAGGGAAATGTAAAATGAAAAGATAATACCATTTTATGACCATCATACTGGCCAAATAATTATATGGCTAATAACACCAGATTTATTGCCAAGGATATGGGAAAATGGGGCATATGATACACTGTTGGCTCAAGTGTAACTTGGTAAAACTATTTTGTAGGGCAGTGGAAAAATACCCAGTAAAATCGAACACATGCAAACATCTGGCCAGATATTAGAGACATTTTCATGTGCATCCACAAGGAGATTAGGACATACATGACGATGTTTATAGGGACAAACTGGAAGCAACCTGAAAAAATTAGTCTTAAAGAATATACATAGTACTCCCCAGAAATACATAGAATGAGAAAGTTGAAGATATGGTGCATGTAGTTATAATACATCCTTATAAGTAAAAGTTTTAAAATGTGCTTAGAAGGATCTCCACTAACTTCGGGTAGTGGTTATCTCTGGGGAGAAAGCAAAAGGAATCTAAGGGAAGGAAGGTGGAAAGGGCTTTAATGGATTCTTTTAAAAAAAACAGTCTGTAGTAAGTATGGCAAATGTTGGCAATTGTTAAATATTTGTAGCAACTACACCATCATCTGTTACGGCTGCACATGTCTGTATGTTTGAAATAATTCATATTCAAAAAATGTAAAGAATGCTAACATCACATACCCAGAGAAACAGCAGTGATCATCCCAACAGGAATTGAAATTCAAAACCAAGGTGAAGTGCTCAAAACAATCACACTGCCAAAAAGCCATGATGTTCCAAGGTGAGTCATTAACAGGAATGTGAATGTGACCGTGGTCATGTCCTCAAGATTTTCTACCTCTTTAATGAAAAATTAGTGTTTAACCTGGTGTATGGCACCATAGAACATGCTGTTCTGTCCCCGAGCTAAACCCAAATTAGAATCAGTCAGCTCTGAAATTTCATGACTTTCCGGGCCTGGAATTCACCACCTCCATGACTGTATTAGCATTATTTTCCCATCTGAGCCCTCAGTAATAACCTTGGTTTTTTGTCCGAGGTTTGGACTGAACCTTCCTTGAGTTCCTGGGGAAGGAGCCCCCTCCTCTCATTTTAGCGTGATGTTTGTCAGACTCAGAACTGCTTTCCAACTGCAAGTCTGGTTTCCCAATGGACTTCATGTTCCCGGTGGGGTGCTTTCATCTGGTCCTGAAAAGCAAACATGCTCTTTAATCTCCAAAGCCTAAAGCTACCGAAACGGGTGAGCCACCAGCAGTTAGGGACCCCTCAGCCCGCAGCCTTTGAATTCCCTTCTAGGGACTGCTGAAAGCGGACAATTTGCTGTAGGCAGGGTGTTCAAATGGACCCAGCTTTTGGGGTGAAATCATAGTAAGCAGTAGTAAGCCTGAGATGAGTTAAATTGTAAATTAAAGTGTGTTTGAGGTACATTTCAAGAGAAAGTGTAAATTTTGGCAGTGAGCTCACCATTAAAATCACCATTAGGACTGACCATCATTTTCATGGCACGATTTTCTTCAGCAGTAGCCACACAACATGATCCACTATAGCTAAGCTGTGTACCTTTTCCCATAAATGAGAGACACAAATAACCCTTCGGACTAGTAGGGCGAGACTTTGCACAGAGATGCTCCTCACATCCCAGTCCCACCTCCCCTTTCACACCCAGATAAAAATTCCAGACTCTTGCTTTCTTTAAAGGACTCCAACAAAAAACAGTGGTTAAATAGAAGAAGTTCCTGTGGTTTTGCAGCTGGGCAAACCTGCATCTGATTATGGGTTGCAGGATCTCAGGCTCCTCGTTTAAGCGCGTTGGGCTTCGGTGTTCTCATATGGGAGTGGAGGTACTAAGGAGACCCCTGGCGGAAGACAGCTGGGAGGGCCAGGTGGGAGCCCCCAGGCCTGTGTAAGGCCAGGGTCAGCGCCACCCTGCCTGACGTGCTTCCTTTTGCTCCTTCAGTTACTTATTTCCTGTCTTTCAGATTTCCAGTCTGAGTTGAGAGTGATTATTATGAACGTAGAGAAAAGCTTTTTAATTTTATTTCTGACTGTTATTGATTCAAAATATGCTTCCTTTCCAATAAAAGAGTTGTTCTTGACTTTTTGCTTGATATTCATTGCCTCACATTTCCTTTTCTCAAACATCACTAAGAACAGAAACATTCTGAAAGTTGAAATCCAGGATACGCAGAAGTCTGGTGGTTTCAGTCTTCAGCGCTTCCGTGGACCGAGCCCCTTGAGGAACTGCTGGCTCCTTGGAGTGGCCTGTTGGCCCACTGAGGCACTGATGTTAGTTTTACGGTCAGCCAGTGGGGCCAGGGAGCTTAAGCTTTGGCCACACGGTGGGAGTCATATTCCCAGCAAGAAAGGCCACCAAAGCAGCCAGGGCAGTTCTAAGTTAAGTGCTGTTCATTTGGAGGTTTCCAGAAGAATGAATTTGAGTGCAAGGACCACTCTTTGCCTTTTATATCTTTTATGCAACTTCAAGCATGAATGAATTTGTGCATAGTAGGGGCTTAATAATCACTTACTGAGTGATAAATATGACACCTTCTATGTGGAGTCTCTTAAAACAGATTGTGTGCCTCAGGGTGTTGCCCTCTTGCCCCCAAATTCATGTGATAAAACCTGAACCTCCAGGGTGATGGTATTAGGAGGCGGGCCCTCAGGAGGTGACTGGGCCATCAGCGTGGAGCCTGCAGGAATGGGTTTAGTGCCCTCAGAAAAGAGACCCCAGAGAGCGCTCTTGTCCCTGTCCACCACACGAGGACACAGGGAGGAGACAGTGGTCCCTGAACCAGGACGCGGTGTCTTCCCAACACGGGATCTGGCAGCACCTTGACTTTGGACTTCACAGCCTCCAGAACTGTGAGAAATAAATGTCTGTGGTTTAAGCCCCCCAATCTGTGGTTTGTTATAGCAGCGCAAACATACTAAGAAACAGACCTTATCTAGAATGATTGACAATAGTCAAGTCCCCCCCACGTCCCCTAAAAAGCCCTAGAAATAAATGTCCATGCAACTTGAAGTGCTTTCTTTTATATTTCATTTTTAATCATTGTCCAAAGCGGAATCAGTGTTTATATATGCTTTAAGTATTAGGAAATATAATTCTGGAAGGAAAAACAGATCAATGAAATTTGGTAAATCAAGAGGGATTATTTTCTTAAAGTAAATTCCAAATTTATGAAGATTCCAAATGTCAGTGCTCTGGGGTCCTGGAAAATATGTCATTATTTTGTATTTTTAATCTCACATACAATTACTGAACTTTTAAAACATAACCATAAAACATGACTCTAGCATTCCCTGGGACTGACAGCAGGAGGCTCTGGTCTCTGCAAGGATTGCGGCGGGCTGTCATGCTCCCCATGTTCTCAGCATGGGTCAGCCTCCGCTAGACACCCTTCCCGTGGCCCTGCTCGGGGCAGAGGCATCATCTGCAGCCCCATTCACGGCCCTGCCTAGGAGAGTCCTATACGAACCAAGTATAGCATTTTGACAGAATTGTGGAGGGACAGGCACTGCAAAGAACACCACCACAAATGCTGGTGTTCCTAGCATTTGTGCTAGGGATTCAGTTATTGCTTATAATTACAATTGAGAAAGTACTTTTGAAACCCTTACTAAGAAGCTTTTCCTTCCTGTGTACATGACCATTTTTAGTCCACATTCCCATTTGTCTACAGTGGGATGGAGGTTGGAATAAGGGATTAGGATTATTTGAATGGGAATTTTGAGTCTCGGGTGAGGCAATGTGAGTTAAAACAAGGGTTTAAAAAATGTTTGTGTTTCCATTAATATAAGAGTTAGGGCTGAAGAACTCGAAAATGGAGTTGCTACAAACCAGGGAGAATTCAGTATATGATATGAGGGTATTTCACAATAGACAGGGAAAGAGGTACAGAGAAGATCTCACCTTCTCATTATGCATGAGAGGGCAAGAGAGAGCAAGAAGGTCAGACAAGGGTCCCTGGTGGCCATCCACCCTTGGGGATGACATTCAGGGGAGACACAAACATCCAACTCGGCATCAGTCAGCATCAGCACATTGGAGCCTGAGGCCGCATCTTTCAGCGTAGCCCAGGAGAGGTTGCAAGTGTCCAGGAGAATCTCCCTATGCAGCCCAGGCCCGCATCCAGCCTGGGGTGGGATAGGGGTAGCGGAGGAGGAGAGAGAGAGAGAGACAGCCAACGGCAACATCAGTGTTCCCCAGAGCCTACGTCTGGCATCAGGGGCCTCAAAGTTCTTGAGTGTTCTCACCAGAAAGACAGAGGTTCTCGGACACCTGTGAGCTGTCAGAGGCCAGGGGACTGAGCAAGGAGGCCACAAGGGAAAGGGGCTTTGAGGCTGGAGACAAATAGTAGAGGCCACAGACATCAAAGGAAGGCACCAGTGTGGTGTTCCATTAGCGAAGAGGGACTAGCTGATTCTCAGTGGTCCCATGCAGGGACCCACAGACCAACCCTCACAGCCACAGATTCCTCCCAGGGACACAGTGGGCGAGGCCTAACCTGCCTCCCCAGGCAGCCGAAGGACAAGGACCTGAGCCCCTGCCTCCTGGAGCCCTCCTCTTTCTCACTGCCAAGAAATCAGGTAAAGCCCGCCCTGCCCACACCATTCACCATTCAGTAGGTCTCACCACAGAAGCAGTGGGCTGAGGCTGGAAACTAGAAAGACGGAGCAGCTGTCTGAAAGAGAACGTGTCATCTAAATGAGACTCTTTAAACCAAAGGCATGAAGACGCTATTGATTGACAAGTTTAAAGTCACCACCTTCTGCCCCGACTTCCGGGATGGCAGGCCTAGTGAAAAAGATTGGATGGCTAATAGAAAAGAAGGTACACTGTCTTTGCACATAGGTGTAAAAATGGTAAGCTGCAATATATCTACACCATAAAAGAACCAATTGTGGGTTTTTAATGCCCCCCTTCCTCCAAAAAGGATTTGAGGCAGCCACAATCTGTGTACTGGGAAATAAACACTTAAGGAAAGATTCAAAGATTCAGTAAGTTTTAGTTATTAGGCCTGAAGAATAAAAGGATGAAGATACACTTCATGTATGTGTTTCAACACACAGGTGAGTATGAAAAATGTGGTAACTGTGTTTTCTCTATTCATGAATGTCAATCTTTTTGTGGAAGAAATCAGAGAAGCCAGAGCTGTCTCAGTCATACCTGTATCTCCAAGTCTGCTTAGACTTCCTGGAGCATTGTGTATACTCAGTAAATATTTGTTGAATGAATAAATGAAAAAGTAAACTGCTTAGCATCGGAGTGGATCACTTAAGACATTTTCAAGTTCTTTCAAGCCGTGGATGGTGCTAAGGGCCAAATGGTGGAGAGGGGATCTGGTGCCCTGGAGGTAGGGACACTGCGTTACCCGTCCCCACCCTGGGAGACCTGCCGCAGAGAGAGAGAAAGCAAGGAGTTCATATGGGGACTGGGCTATGCACTGTCCCCCTATCGCCCACAGGCTGTGAGGCTGGGTCTGGGGTGTGTGTGTGTGTGTGTGTGTGTGACCTTCCTGGACGGTGGTGTTGGCTGCAGCCTTGCTGAACTAGTATGAGTTCAATGCGTACCTCACAACCTCACAGAGAGGCATCCTAGGAGCAGAGCCTCCAGGCCTAGAGAAGAGGGGTTAGTGTGAGAGGAAGGAACAGAGCCCCAAGGCCTGGCTTCAGGGAGGCAGGCCTAGCCCCATGGGACCCAGGGGCCATTTGGTCTAAAATTAGACTTTATGTGCATATATGCATAGACTCCCCAACTACACTGGAAGAAGGGGAGAATGAGGGGGAAGAACATAAACTTGTGCTCTAGTAAACTGACAGTGTGTGATGATTTAAATGTTCTTAGAAGCCCTGCAATGTCTTGTGAGTTGTAAATTTGACTGTATTGTTTATGAAGAGTTAAGATGCCAAGTCATTAAACGTAAACATTCAAAATATATTACTACTAGTATAATATTGGCCTTTTCGGCCTTTCTTTCTCTTTAAAAATACCAGAATCTCAAAAACTGAGAGCCACCAAGGCCCTGTGTGAGAAGTTTTGGTGCAAATACATGGAAGAAAATCACGTACTGCTACTAACAGCTCTTGAAACGCGATGCTTTTTCAGTCACCTCTGTGAATTGTCTGTGTTGTTCCTTGGGACAGGAGCACAGCCCTCTCATATTCACCCCATGTCCACCTGCAGCAGTATTTTGGGGGACTTCATCTTTCCCCAGACCCAATGCAGGCATCACATCCTTCTGGAAGTCCCTGCCTCCCCAGTCTGGGTCTGGGGCCTCTCCTCTGAGTTTTCACAGCACCTGCCATATTCTGTGCCATTCATCCCCCTTCCCCACCGGAGTGTGAATTCCTTAGAGCAGATACCACCCCGCTCATCCTGTTTGCGTCCTCAGAATGCGGCACAGCCTGGCACGAGGTGATGCCCGGCCTTTGCATCCAGGTTCTGGGAGCCCTGTGTTCCCAGCCCTGCGCCTCCCTTGCTATAGGGGCGGGTATGGTTCTAGGTGCACATGAGTAAGTCTTCCATATTCAGCAGAAAGTGTGCCAAATGGGGAGAGGCCCAAATGCTATCCAGTTTTATGCTAGGACTCTGACTTCTTTATTCAAACATTAGAGTTTCAGGGCAAAATTAAGACAGATTAAGAAAATACTTGTCAAGGAGTGAGAATATGAAAATGCTGTCGCTGTGGAGGAAGATGGTGGGAAGTGAAGTATGTTGTCTCTGGCCAGACACTGTGGAGCATGGATTTGGCAGAGCTGATGCGTGTAGGTCCTGCAGACCTCAAGGCTGTGCTGAGTCATGGGGCCGTGCCTGGCACTCAACCTCCGTTTGTGAAATGCCCAGAGACGGACGGAGTTTGCTTTATGCAGTCCTGTGTGCATGCTTTCTAAGAACAAAATATTTTCCCTTCCTGATCAGGTGACTGGCCTTCTGCAATGCAGTCAATAAAAAAAAAAATCTTCAAGGAACAACCTATCATAAGAGTAGAATTGAGTCTTGGAAAGATTGAAAACTAGAGAATAGAGAATATAATTTAATACTACCCAGAAGACATTTATTAGTACTCTGCTTTCATGGATTCTATAAAACTACTCTGCACTTCACCTAAATGATGACCGCTTGCCTTACTGTCCTGGGGAGTTGTTATACAGGGTCCATAAATCTTTGCTGGCATTACCTGGCTGGCACTGTAAGTGATCAAGATCATTGGCTGACAGAATTTGCACTGGAAACAGATGTGTTAATCAGTTTAATTAATTCACTGGAGTAATTAATTATTTAACACTTATCTAATTAGCTAACACTTCCACCTGTCAGAGCCAGAGGTAAATGCCAGACTGGAATTCGGTGGGTCCTTCTCATTATGTCCTAAAAATAAATTGAGAGATACAGCATGGAATACCAAATAAAAGTGTGAAAGCCCCAGAGGTGGTAAGCGGGCATGTTGAGTCTCAAAACTGTCCGTGGTCCTTGGGAAAGAGAGGCACGTAGGCCGGTTTGAGGTGGGTCATGAAGTAGGAGATACTTGTATTATTATAAGCTACACACAGCAACAGATCATAAAAGCCAAACACAGCTTAGGGCTTATTTACTTCAAAGGTGTCATTACATTTACTAAGCGGTTTCCTCAGGCACTTTTGAATACCTTGGGCAAAGTTACACATGTCTCCTTAGTGGTGGCAGTGGCAGGATTTAGATACTATATTGGGTCCCTGTTTTCTTTTCCTCTCATTCTGTAAACTTTGCAGGCTGGCCAAAGTGGACCGGAGGAGGCCAGCGTGGAATTAGGGGGGTTTGTCCAGAGTGACTTTCACCAGCAAGAGCAGTATCTTCTGACATGGAGACCCCAGTTAAGGTTTCAGTGTTTGATTCTTCACTGTTAATGCAATTCTTACAGAGAAATCTGTGCACATCATGAAATGCCTTGTATCTGCTGCCATTTGGATACTTATGAGCATTTTAAGCTCTGATTTTCATCAAAGCCACGAGACTAATGCTCTTGAAGCTCTTGCCAGCAATGACCTTCAGCTGATTGCATGAGGGCCGAGGCAAAAAGGAACCAGATGAAGTTTCCCTAAGTTTAGTTTTTCCATCCCCAAAGTGTAAAGTGAGAAACAGCAACAAGAGTAGTACATTCATGGATTTCTTAAGAGACACAGTCTGTTTTCTGAAAATACTAGGCTGTCTTTGATTATTCTTCCTGGACTGACCTCTGACAGCTGGTTCATGGGACATTGCAAGCCACCTAGAGTTTAGGCTCTAGGAAACAGGTTTTGCTTAATAATTACACCTTCTGTGTGATGAAGTCCTGAGGTCCTGACTTTGAATGTTCGCTTCGCTTGTGATCATGAAGAGTGCAAACACACTGGTGAGGGGTAGGATGGGGGGAAAGTGAAATGTTTGGGAACTGAAGGTTTTCATGTGTACTGGGTACATTTTTGGGATGACCTGATGGAGTTGTTATGGAAATGAATGGAGGATTTGTACCCATATACAGTTGTCCCATGGCAAGTAAGTCTGTGTGCTCCACCAGACTCACCCTGGGATCAAGACCAGGTGTGAGGGAAAGGTGCACAGGTCAGCGGTTAATAAGCTAACCAATCTGATCGAAGAGATAGGATGCCACATCTTCCCAAGGAGCCCACCCTACTTGCGGAAATGTTGCTCTGAGAGCTGGGCTGTAGTATAGAAGGCAATGCCAGGGAGGATGCTTCTGAATTGATAACAGAGTTTTGAATGCTAAGGAAAAATTCTGTTAGTAATTTCAGAAGAAAACATGAGTTTTAAGGGAGGGTGTCATTCTAACTGGGAGCTGAACTACTATGATTTGATCTATAACTTAATAGCAAACCACAATATTTTTTTACTTAAGAGTGACTATCCATATAGCATGGGGTATGGCTCTGATTTTTCCTGATTCCAGTAAATCCATGAAACCTGACAGGAACACATATGTTAGGTGAGTGATTTTGTTTTTTTTATTTGTTTTGATGAGATGGATATTCTTTTGGATTTCATATTATATGTTCAGAAGATGGACCTCTGCTGTTATGTAAGTTTCTTAAGTTTTGAGATGATATGGTTGGAACACAACTCATAATACAAAACAAAACAATGCAAATTTTCTTCCAAATGACACTTTCAGTTCCTTGGTTCTTGGGTGTGGGAGACTGTTTGCTCATCTAAGTAAGTGGGGCAAAATGCCAATTTTATCTTAATTAAAAAAATAAAGTGGAGCAAAAGAAAATCACAAAAAAGAAAGCAAAAGTTTAGCCAACCTGCAAGAGTGAACAAATTTCAAAGTTCAGTCTGAAGTTCAGCCTTTAATTCCCAGATCCTGGGCTGTATCTGAGAAATAATGAAAGAGGCCTCCCAGTGCCTAGGGGAGATTTAACTGTGTTGCAGCATATTATGAAGTGATTTCATATGCTTTGTGATGGACTTTACATAGAATTCATTTCTAAAATACCATGTATGTTATTCATCTCAGAGGTGGACATAAATCTGCCAAAGCTATCTGCAAATTTACCTCCAATTCTTGCCCCAGGTTCACAAAACATAACAGAGCATTAATCTTCATGAGACTTAAAGAATTTTTTCAAGTTCCCTCTGATTCTCTGAGAGTTGTCTGAAAATTCTTGCTTAGAGCCTCCGTCATATCAGCATTTCAGAAAATGCTCCACTTACCCTCAATGAAACAAAAAGGCACCCTACTATGTGGAAGAATATCTGTGCACATGTTACCTCTAATAAGGGGCTAATATCCAAAATTTATAAAGAACTTGTATAACTCAGCACCAAAAAACCCCCCAAATAATCCAATTAGAATATGGACAGAGGACCTGAACAGACATTTTTCCAAAGAAAACATACAGATGGCCAGTAGATACATGAAAAGGTGCTCCACATTGCTCGTCATCAGGGAAATACATATCAAAACCACAGTGAGGTATCACCTTACACCAATCAGAATGGTTAGTATCCCAAAGAAAAGAAATAACAAGTGTTGGTGAGGATATAGTGAAAAGGGAACCCTCCTAAACTGTTGGTGAGAGTGTAAATTGGTGCACCCATGTGGAAAACAATATGGAGGGTCCTCAAAAAAACTAAAAATAGAAATAGATACAACCTAGCAATTCCACTTCTGAGAATTTGCCCCCAAAAACCAAAACCACTTATTCAAAAAGATACATGCACACCTATGTGCACTATAACACTATTTCCAAAAGAAAGACATGGAAGCAGCTCAAGTACCCATCGATAGATGAATGGATAAAGAAGATGTAGTACATACACACAATTCTGGAATATTACTAAGCCAGAAAAAAAGAAAGAACTCTTGCCATTTGCAACACAGATGGACATACAGGGTATCATGTTAGGTGAAATAAGCAGGCAGAGCAAAACAAATACCATATGATTTCACTTATATGTGGAATCTAAAAAACAAAGAATAGACCCACAAATGTAGACAACAGACTGGTCAGTTACCATAGGAAAGGGGGTAGGGGATGAATGAAATAGGTGAAGGGGATAAAGAGGTAGAAAATGCAGACTGTGAAATAAGTTAGATATAGGAATGGAAGTACAGCATAGTGAATATAACCAATACTATTATAATATCTTGGTATGATAATGGGGTAACTATACTTATTGTAGCAAGCATCTAGTAATATATATGATTATCAAGTCATAATATCATACATATGAAACCAACATAATAGTGTATATCAACGTTATTGCAATAAACAAAATTTTAAAAGAAGAAAATGCTCTACTCTACTGGTTGTATAATCTGTGGAGAACCGAGGAGATGAGGAGGTGCAGACATGTACAGAGAGCAATGTCCCCTCAGCAGGGCATACCTCAGAAGGGTGGGAACTGAAGCCACACTTATTCTCTGAAACAACTTAGAATGTGTATATCACGAACAGACATTTCTACCACAACAAGACCTGAAGGTTTTCCGACTAAATCTAATACTAACATGATTATTTGGGTGCTCTGGTCCCTGGAGGTAAATACAGTTTTATTGGCAATACTGCTGGATGGTTCAGAGTTCTTGAAAATAACCATTATCAAATATTTCATATTATAAATATTATTAATATTTATTTCAGAAGAAATACAAGAAAATTGTTTATGGAACACTGCTAGGAAAATTGTACTTCTGTATTATTTATTTAATGTTAATTATATATATATATATACATATATATATTATAAAAGCAGCTCATGTTCATTACTTAAAATTGGGAAAGTATAAAGAACAGTGATTTTTAAAAACACACCTAAAAATACCAATCATCTAGTATGTGGGGGGGACTTGGTGAAGGGGGGAACCTAGTAAACATATCTTTCTGTAACTGTAGATTAATGATACCAAAATAAAAAATAAAATATAAAAAAAAAGAAAAACACCAATCATCTAAATATAAATATCATCAAACTATTTTGTTTCTAATACTTTTTAATAAATTTTAAAATAGTTGGAATTATGTAACTTTGTATGCTGAATTTTCACTTAACTTTATATCATTAACATCTTATATTGTGTAATTTTCTTTGAAACACACTGTTTATGGATGTCATTGTTTATGACTGTGCCATACATTACATAGTTTGCTATGGACTTTTCTGCTATTTTCTGTTATAAACAGCTCTCAAATGGATGTTTTTGTGTCTAAAGATTTTTTATATTGACGTCTATTTGCTTAGGATGATTCACAGAAATGGTCAAAGAGAATGAATTTTGTAAAGATCTTTGGTTTTCCGAAAGGCCTATACCTATTCAGTGTCCCACCAGCAGATAATTGTATGGTTTTTTGCATCTGATTTTTATTCACTTCTTTAGCAATTACAAGAACAAAAGAGAAGCTCTTAGATCCACTATCTTTCAAATCTTTACATTAGTTCTTTTAGGTGAGTTTAGCAGATGTTCATTTTCCTCCATAAAAGTAGGTCATTGAGTTCAGAGAGGTCAAAGGAGGTGAACAAGTTACACCATTCAGTGGCAGAGCTGGGACTTGGACCAGCTCCTTCCAAGTCCAGTTTCCAGGGTTCTTGCCCACTGCCCTCGGTGGTCTCTGAGAATAGTCTGTTAAGTGGGAGGGGTATGGAAGAAAATGGGAGGAAGAAGAAGGAAGGAAGGGAGAAGAGAAGAAATAAATCCACGCTCATTAACAGTAGGTACTAAATAGCTTCCTCCCCTCCCACCTCTAGGGGACCTGGTAATGGGCGTAACACTGCTGGTAAGTGAAAGAGCTGGGATGAAACCTTAGGTTTCTCTGATGAATAGAGTAATGGCTCTTTCTCCATTTGAAATGAAAAAGCATTGCATTTTGGTATTTTAAGTGTTAGTTTCCCGGATGTCATTAGAATGGAAAGCTTTGTGTTAGACATGAAAATAATGGGACTCTTTCTCTCTCTCTCTCTCTCTCTCTCTCTCTCTCTCTCTCTCTCTCTCTCTCTCTCTCTCTCACACACACACACACACACACAGAGAGAGCTGTCTCATATTGTTACAATACTAGGAATCAGGCCTCTACCTCTCTACCTAACTGGATTTTCATCAGCACTTATTCCCACTCTCTGTCTCTCATAACGACCATCCAACTTTGTAAACTATGAACCTGGTTGTGAACCCCTTGAGTAAATTCTTTCCGATAAAAAGACATGCTGTGGTTTAGAACCCGATTAGTCCCACCAGAGAGCAACGTTATTTATTGGGCCATTTTGATGAATAAGAGGCAAAAATGTGTGTGTGTGTGCACGCGTGCGTGCACGCACATAGATTGGGGAGCAGGTAATATAGTTTCAAATACTCTGACTGGCTGTTTAATCTACAACAGGATCCTCTAGAGGCAGTAGGTAGCATCTGATTTATATTCACAGATGCTTTGCTTTTCTCAGAAACTTGCCTTCTTCCAGCCACATTCTTATCTTTGAACAAGAACATACTAGGTTCAGTTTCTTGACTCCCTTAAATCCCAGAGCAGCAAGTCTAGCTAACAAGAGAGGACACAATCCAACATATCTGAAAACTCAGTCTTGTCTTCACAGACACAGAGATGATAACTATTATTAATAACATTATCTTTAAAGGAAAGGAGAACTCTAGGTATATAAAATTTAAACCTAAAAGATTCTAATTATCATTCCTATTTCTTTGTTTGCTATATTTTAAAAGGGTATGCTAGCTCTACTTCAAAATATCATTTACCTAAGATGTAAATTTAGTACTCACACTGAGTACAAAGTGGATGTTCTTGATCAAAGGATGGCTTTCCACCAATTGGTGATTCAGGGTCCAGGTTCCTTCCATCTATTTTGCTCTGTTACCTTCAAGGAGTGGCTTACTTTCCCTGGGTGTCAACACCCACCCAGCAGACAGGAGAAGAGAATCTGTAGGATCACCAGTGGGAAACTTCTATGGGCCAGGAGTGGAAGTGGCAGCCATCACTTTTACTCACATTTTGATGGCTGCAACTCAGATATGTGGCCTCCACTAACTAGAAAAGGGTCTGGAAAGTTGAGTTATACACCTGCAAATAAGGGGAAAGAGCTTTGGTGAACAGCTAATCAGTTTTTGTCACAGTGCCTGGAATGAGTTAAGCAACTGAAAAATCTGATGGAGGATGTTTAGAAGTTATCTATGCAAACTCAACATTTAAATACACCTTTTATAAAATCTTTAACTGGGACTCTCCAATTTCTCCTTAGAAATTTCAAGTAACATAGAAAAGAATGACCTTATAATCTCTGTAATACATATTTTAAAGTGCTTCTACTGCTTTGTTAATATACAAATACTGCAGTAGGACCAGGTTAATACAACATGGCCAAGTTAAGTCTTTTAAGGCATTATGTGTATTTAGAAGTGAGTTCATTCCGGCAATCATTAGGCAAAGGCCTTAATATATTTTTTAAATGCTTCGGACTCCTTCCCAATGCCTTTCTATCTTTGATAAAACTGGGACAAATGATCACTTGGCTTGGGATATGAATCACAGAAAGCATCACTTCGGGCCAATGTTGATGGGTGGTCTGTAGCCATATTTTACTTCTTATTAAAGCAGCCAGACTGAAAATTGTGTCTAGAGGTGATATTTAGTAAGACTGATTTAGGAATAAGTTTTCAAGAATGAAAATGCTTCTGTCTATACATAGCATCTTTATGTCTCCAGATACTTTCAGAAATTCCTGTTGATTACAAGAGTGTCTACAGTTCAAAGAGGAATTCAAACCACAAGCTATTCTAACATCTGTTTTGGTTTTATGGTCAATCTGAATAGATGTAATTTACATTCACTGGCACCACACAATGAGGTTTTTTTCAAACTACTGTATTTTGTAAAAAGAAAACAACAACAAAAATTACCTCCTTGTACTTAGATCTTGAGCCATAACTCATAACCTCTGCCAAAAAAAGGAAAAATTTCATGAATAAACAATAGTAATTTAAAAACTCACATTAGACCATGGCCTTATCCTCTTTGCTTCCCAGCCTTTACGGCTACCTTTCATTGCAGCTCATTACCAACTTTAGGTCAGAGAAACTCATAAGAAGGCACAGAAAAGGCCATCATGATGGTAGAAGAGAAGCAGAGGGGCCTGGATCAAAGGATAATCACATCCTGTAACTGAAACTGAGTGTGGCACAGGAATTATCGCTAAATGGAGACAGAATATCAGACCTCCCAAGAGTCCCAGTAAATCATTTGTCAACTGGGGTGGCTGCTCTGCAACCTCAGTTAGGTGTTTCCGTAGACAGGTGATCTTTACACCTGTGAGGGGTCTCACCAGCAGTCCTTGGGATCCTCTACTCGGTGCTGCCCACATCAGTCAGGCACCACCAGCTGCCTTTTCCTAACTGGATTTGAACCAGCTTCATTTGTACTAAATTCTGCAATAAGCAATCTCAAAGTACGTGATATGAGAAAACAGTAGCTACCGTCTGCTGAATACTTGGAAGGTGCCCGGCTTTGAGCCCTGACCTCCACTGTGTTCAGCCCCATTTTATCCTTAGAACACCCATCAAAGGGGGCTGTGTTGTTCTATTTTGGAGATGATGATCTGAGGCACACAGATTACATGTCTAACACTAGCATGTTACTTGTCAAGGATGGGTTTGGGGTACAAAGCCGGGTTTATTTAATGTCAAACGACAGGCTCTTAACCACTGAGCTGCCTTGCCTCTGAGTCAGATCTGCAGACTGTGTACTTCACTGCTTAGCTTAGATTCCCAAATGGCTTTGCGCCTGGTGCCTTTCTGCGGGCCGTACCTCCTCAGGTCCCTGCCATCTGCTGCTGCTCACTGTCCCCACTGGGGCTCACCAGGCTGGCTGTTCATCCACGCGGCCATTCGGCCACTCCCATCCTCTTTCTGGAATCCACCTCTTCCATCCCAGGGGCCGATATACATCTAATACGCTATTGCACAAGCTACTACCAGGCAATTTTATCATCATATTTTCTGAGATTTGACACCCACCCTTGACTGCATAATCCGTTGTTATTTCAGAGATGTTAAAATGTGAATCAAACAAAAACAAGTCATTGGAATTGATGAAATACCACAGTGAGATTTCCAGTCTATAATGGCAAGACTTGTTTCTTGAGAATTCCTTCTGAATGAGAAGTTGGGAAGTTTGGATGTGATTTCTTGAAAGATTTAAGTAGCATAGCACATTGTACAATAAAAACTTAGGACTGAGGATGTGGGATGGGAAAACATATCTCAAACTCACAGTTCTCCTTCTGTTCTCAGGTTACTTACATTCCATTCCTTTATATTGGCATACAAAGCATTCAGCCTGCTAATGCCCAACTACAGGCTGTCTATACCAAACTAAGATGCTGGGTGAGGTTGACTATAAAAAAACAAACAAAGAAAATCTCTGAGAAACACCTACTTGAACAAAAGCAACCCTTACTTTTTATTTTAATCTTTTCCTTTACTAATTAAGTACACCCAAATTTGTATCTGATTGCCTTACTTACAATTTAATAATGCAAATTAATTAATGCAGTAACATAACTCATAACCTCTACACATACTGTTGAGTAAATTACTGAAAAATAAAATAAAAAGAGTAAAGTAGAAAGCTGACCCTTGGTCCTTAACCTAGCCAGTAAGACAGGTAATTGTTCATTTCTATTTACGGTTTGTGCTGGTGGGAATCCCAGCAGAATGAAAGCATTTGCCCTGTTTATGCACAAGGAGCTCAGGTTGGAGAAAAGTGTAGAGGACATATGGGACATCTGTGCTGGGACAGGTGAACACTGTATGTGCAGAACTGGTCCCGAGCTCTCCAGCAGCGTAGGTGCTCAATAGTTGCACTTTAAGGAGTCATCAAAGCTAGCAGAAAAAAGTGGGGAAACTCCAACTACGTGATTCTGTTTTCCCTTCTGCTTTCCATTTTCACATAATTAAGCATCCAGGTGTGACATTCATTGCTGAAAAAAGTCCTAAGGGCTCAACATAGCATTGGGTGTCACTTTAGTTTATTAGTTACCACTTAGCTATTCAAGTTAGGGGGAACAGCCCTCAAAGTACACCTTCTCTCTTTAGTTTGTAAATGATCAAGTCACCAGCATTTTTTTCTCCTCTATCCCTTATCCAGCTTTGGAAATTTTGAGCTTTTAGTACACAGGGGCCAATTTATTTTCAAGATTGCCAAAGCAGAGCTGTTTGACACTATCATAAACTCGCTGAAAAGCTGCTAATGCATTTCTGTGGAGCTCTTGTGAATTGCTCTCCTGTCTGCAGAACATCTTAACCGCTCTGGACACATACGTATCCTAAGACAGAATGAAAGTAGAACGATTTGTAATTTTAGGGAACACGCAGACCATTTCCCTCCTGGATTTTCAGGGTGGCATCCACTCAGGAGACTGCATATACGAACGGGTCTCTAGCTTGCCTTCCTAAGTTCATCTCTGCCACAGGGCTGGATGCTGAAACAATAGCTCTGTGCCTGTCTCAAATATGCACACTACTATCCTCATAAGGGGCATAGCCAGGCATGCCAGGGAACAGGGGCAGAGGCCACTGCACAGGTAAGACAGTTCTCAGGAGCTGGATTCTGTGTGACTCCTGCATCACCGAGGGAACAGCTGCCTTCATCCTTCTGTCACTTTGTAGTACCTGGCGATGCAAGCCTGGAGTAAAGAAGGGAAAACTATGCAAGGTCAGTGGGGTGGCAGATTTGATCTCCCCTTTGGGCAAGAATGCCTAAAACCTGCTTTGGGTTCAAATGGGAGAATCCACTCATCTATCATTTATGTTTAGCAATTACAGAATATCTATATTAGAAGGACACTGAATACCCTCTTCGCTTGTAAATTTTGTCTTCCTAAATTTTGCTTGACTTTCAGACTACAACTGTTCTTTTTTGCACAGTCGTTGAGGACAAAAAAATGAAGGTTTATGTAAGTATGAAACTATCATAAACAAGCAATGAAACTTCAGAGTTTAAGATATAAAAGTAGCAGTAGACTGATCTTGTTGTCCTGCCAGGGAAAAAGCTGAAATATCTATCATGCCCAGAGGGGTCAGCCAATTAGAAATGGGCCTCATTTCCATTTGGGACCCTCTTCTTTGAAAATTCTTCCTCTCCAGCAGCTGCTGAGATGTGTCAGTGTGTCTGTGTGTGTGTGAGAGGGAGAGGGACTTTAGCAAAAATACACAAGCCCATTTGCTGTTTCATCACCATGTCCCATAATATATGATAATCATAAACCTATAAAACTTATGATTTAGAAAGAACCTAACAGATCAAATAATGGTTCATTCTCTTAATTTACAGTTGAGGTAAATGAGATTTAGAGACTCTACTCAGTAGTGGCAAAGCCAGTGCCAAAGCCCAGCCTTGTTAATCTTGGACATACGAATTAATACAGGTTTGATTCATATCTTCAGGAAACTTACACCGCATTTGGAAGTCAGGATATGTGCTACGGGAACCATAAATGGGGAGCCCAGAGGTTCAGTTTCCATAGTTTACTGTTCTTGTTGGTGACAGGCAGGAGGCTCAGGTGAAAATCTCATGATCAGCATTGTAATGGCTTTCCAAATTTGTTAATGGGAGACTGAATGGCAGGCATCACATGATTGCCGAACGGCTGCTTTTCCACAGTCTTGTGCCCAAGAGGAGAATCTATTGAAGAACATGTTTGACTCTCTGATATTATGTTAGGAATGAAGTAGCCACTGACTCCAAACTCATATCCAGCCACCACAAATTCCAGCATTGAGGGTATTTCTGGAGAGTTTTTAAAACATATTCTAACTACCAGAAGTCATTAAGTCCTCTAACCTGTGCTGACCCCTGTTCTGGTGACATTGGTTCTACTGTTCCAAACACTGAGGAAAGCAGGGTCACGATCTAGGGCACCTGCACATCACCTACACGTTCCATAAACACTCCAAACGGGTAAGTGTGGATGTCCGCCATGTCTCCACCCACATGCCTTTCAGAGCGCACACAGAACTAGCAGCAAATGAATGAGGCCACATGAGGGCAATGAAATGGATTTACTACTTCATTTAGTATGGTGGAAAAGGACTAATTACATGGCAGCCAGACTTATATTTCCTCAAAATCAAGTCAATTTTGCAAGAAGCTCTTTCAAAGGCTCACTGAAAAGAGCCTGGTGGGGAGATGAGAAATGGCATTGCCACGACAGCCAGGCCACCATGCCATCCCCACCTTCTGCTCTTGACCAGGAGGGCTGAGCTCAGTTTAACTGTCAGGAAGATGCCTCTCTCTAATCCTCACAGATGGACACATCCATCAGCATGTCATGTAGGCGTCACTTAGAGCTGACTTAGGTTTTCCTCAGCTTTAGCAAAGTCATAATGATTATGTAAATTTATCTGAGGGCTGTTAACTTGTAATGAAGGAAGAAAATGTGTCCTGTACAGCTTGCAAGATGTGTAATGACTTTCTCTTTTCTCTCAATAGCATCACATTGGCATCTGCTGCATTTCTATTATGCTTCAGGAGCTAATCAAATTGCTGCATCATGCCTGGTGCTGTGACATTACCGTTATCAGAATTGGTACATCACAGGGAATAGGTGAGACGGGTTGATTTCTAAGATTAAATCTAAGCGATTGTTCCATGTGGGGTAGCTGCCAAAATACACCAACATACTCAGAGCCCAGCAGAACCCCACACAGGCTAAAAAGTGTCAGGAGGCTGGGCTTGAGGAAATTTAAAGAAATTTAAAGAAATATTTCCTTTTTATCTTCCTCTTTTTTTCTCCATGGCAACCCACTGCCTCTAGTGCAGGTGGTCTTAGATGTTCAAAAGGGCAAGAGTGGAAGAATTTGTAGGAAATATGTTTTGAAGATAAGAGTAAGTTTTGAGAGAGTAAATTCTGAGGCTTATAAGTGGCAGAAATGAGTGCTTTCACATAAAAAAAATACTAAGTATTTTGCCTTGTCAGCTAAGTAAGACGACTTCATAGCTTTTAGGAAAACATTGCTTTGAGCTCATGTCAGTGACTACACCCCTTTCCTTGGCTGTGTCTTTTCCTCATCAACACCCCAGAAGAGATCAGCATGGGCTTTTAGGGAAGGGCCAGGTGTTGCTTCCTGAGGTTTTCCCAGGGCCTCCCCTCCCCTCTTCTTCCTTAGCTGATTAGGCTGTGTTACAATAAAACTTTATTTATAAAGACAGGCTGGATTTGGCCCTTTGGTTGTATTTGTAGGTCTTTCCTCTACAGAATCTCTATGGAAGCATTTATTCATTTAACAAGTTTTGGTTGAGTATATCTGGTATCATAGGCATACTGCTAGGCCTGGGGAGACAACAGTGAACAGACATTGCTCTTGACTTTATAGAGCTTATGTTTTATCAGGGGAATAGACAAACAAGTGAGTAATTACAAAAAGTGTGATGAATGTTAGGTTAGGACAGAGAGAGTTTAGGACACTATCAATAAATAACCCCTTATCCAGGCTCTAAACAGAAATCAGAATGGGGTAGAAACCAGGTCAAAAGCTGAGCCTCGGGAAAACCTATCTGTGATGCTTTTAATTTTTTTCCCCTCCGTGGATTCCGACTTTTTGAAAAAAGTGACTTGAGATGACACCTGCAGAATGAGTTGGTTTTAGTCTAATGAAGGGGTGTGTAGAGAGACAAGAGAGCATTCTAGGCAGGGAGAATAATGGCTGTCAGGAAATGGTTTCTCAAGTTTCTGAGACTTGAGTCCCTAAGTCCCATGAGCAAGCTTCTTTGCAGCATCGGAAGGTCAGCCAACAGGCCTAATTTACCTGGGGTCAGAGAGGAGAGAAGGGGTTGAAGGAGAGCTGGAGAGAGGATAGAGATGCAGAGAAATTAGAGTCACCAAGGAGTCTAGAGAAAATTAAATATCAAGCAGTCACATCATTTTATGAAAGCTACTTGTTGGCAGACTCATTTAGTTTATTCCTGACCTAATTTATGCAAATTTGAGCCCTAAGGCTGACTAATTTGCATGTCCAAGAGTCATGTTTGTCTTGAGATCTAAACCCCATCACATTGTAAATGTGAATCTGGAAAGACAGCAAATGTAAATGCCTGTTCATAATGTTATTATTTAATTGCATTTGGAAAAGAAAATGATTTAAAAGATGAAAACAGGGACAATCATTAGCAAATAGCACAAATTAATGTTGGCAGGATAGATTACATACTACGTGTCAAAAGTAAACTCTAAGTGACTTTCTTCTGTAATCATTTATTTATTCCCACATTGTAGGGATTGTGCCGGGGTCTGTTGTAATAACAGACACACCTACAGACTCCTTTTTTCAGCCCTGGTTTAACTGTAATCTTGGACCACATCACTACCCAAAGTCCAGAACTTGACAAGGAACTGGTTGAGAAATTATTCAACTGCAAGGAAATTCCCAGCTTCCCAACCTTCACTGGACGTATGATATGTGCCCAGGACTTCTGTGAAGGTGAGAAGAATGTATAAACTAGGAAAGCAACAGAAAATTGGCAGTAACTGTTTTTATTCAGACCCGTAATTCATATTAGAATCTCCACTTTAGAAAATTAATAGTTGGGGATTAAAAAAGGAACTGAACCAGACTTCTAATGTACGAAAGCATAGGAATGTAAGGGCATCATAAGAAGCAGCAGAGAAACACCCACAATGAATTTATACCGAGTGGGCTTCATCCCGCAAGAACAAATTGAATACTAAAATACAATTAGAGATGTTAGCAAAATCTGATCTCTGTTTATGCCTTTAATTTAAATTTGTGACTCAGCGGGAATTGAATCTGCTGACTCTGCGTGTCTGCCATTTTGAGGCATATTCACCTGGCCCTCGAGAGGGATCGGGGACCCAGGAAGGAGTGGGAGCCAGGAAACACTTGGGGAGAAGACATCCCAAAGGGATAGGGTAGTCTCAGAGCAGTTCTTGCATCTCTTGGCCATGACTAAAGGGTCTCCGGATCAAGTTTAGGGACAAATTTAAAGTAACTATGAAGTGTTTCTGCAAAGGGTGAGGGGCCATGAGAAAGAAAAAATGCTCAAGGATAGATTCTGCTCATTCCAGAAGAATCTAACCAGGGTTGGTACCACTCCTTGGAGGGCATTCTAGGAACCTTGTAGCATAGTTGTGTTTGAGGGTGTTCATCAAACTACGTATTATTTCAAATTATTTTTCTTTCCCCTTTGGGTCCATCTTAAAGTATTCTAATGAATTTTTAAAAATTATAAATGGAGATAGCCTACACTATGTTACTTAGGTTGGTTAAGGCGGTATTATTACATATGTTATAAAATAGGAGGCATGTGGGGACTGACAGAGTTGCCACGCTGCTGTAGGCCACGGGACCCTTCCCCGGGAGGGTCACCGATGGGCTTGCACACAAGTTTACAAATGGCACCCTGTTGGGGTCAGTGTTTACTTTGGCCTTCACAACATTTTTTGAAATGTGAATTATTTTGCCGACATTTATCATTTCTGGAGATCTCATATGAAAATTTAGACTTTTGGATCCTTGAAATAACATAATAGAAAATACATAAAATAATATATGCACGGCAGCTGGGGCAACGTCCAGGACTACACTCGCTTCAGGTGCTCTGTTCAGACCAGGCCAACCTTGATGGAGTTACCTGCTTGGCTTCTGGGACATCTGAGTTTGAAGTGGCTAAAGTAACTCTCTTAGGAACATTGGCAGGCAGCCCTAAAAAGGAGGGAACAGAGAAAAAGAGAGCCAGGGTGGAAGTTACATGAAAGATAGGGGAAACACAGAAAAAGAGCTAAAAAAAATGACAGTGCAAAGAGTGGATGGTGACAGTGCTACTGGTTTCCCGATTTCAAGAGGCTGTCCTAGGGAGTCGGGTATGGAGAGGCCTGTTCCGGGTGTGTGCAGCGTGGAGGAGGCACAAGAGAGTCAGGCTATCTTCACCTCCTCCTGGTCCACCAGTTGATGCTGGCGAAATTAAGTGACAAATGAACACTGAGAGCAGCCTAGAAAGGAAAAGGTGGTCGCCAAATGGCAGCACGCACCTGAGAGAAGCGTGGCTGAGAAGAAGGTGGACAAATTGATTGTCTGTGTATGGCTGCCACTGTCACAATGAGCAGATGGGAAGCTGCAATGTCCAAGCCACTGTCCTGGTCCTCAGGATCTTATGAGCATCACTGAGACTTGAAGCCTCTTCTCCCCACTCCCACCCCCACCCTCTGCCAGCACTATTCCCTGGACCCACCATCCCCCAGGCACGGGAGCAAGCTGAGTTTTTCCTCAAAGGGCAGCTCTCCTAGTGTCCCTCCAGTTCATGCTGCCCCTGGACAGTGTTGGCTGCTGGGGCCACTCAATGGTACTTGCCTGAGAGTTGGGGTGCTCAGTACCATGGAGACTGCATGCTGCACATGAGACTCTTGAGCGAGGTGCCACCTTGCTCCAGGTCCTCAGGCAAGATGATTCAGATGGTCATATTTAGTCTCTCAGGGGTGCCACCATGGTAGGGCATAAAGTTGTTAACTGTTCTCCATTATCTTTCATGCCAGGGTTGATTAGATGGAGGGCTGAGCTCCTTTTCCAGAGAAGAAAAGCTAGTTTACTTGAAGAGAGCATATAAAGCCAGCATCAGGAACATTGAAACAGTCTCTACAGTGCTTGTGGCCTTAAAAGGTAAGCTGTTCATGAATGCCTAGGGTCAAATTCTCCTCTTTCATGAGGTTATTTTACTCTGGAGGGGAAGAAAAAGGAATCCCGCTATACATTATTTTGCCTTATAATTGTTTATAATATGCATTATCTCATAATGTTTTAGGGGTGGGCAGGACATAATTCCCATTGTGCAAATGAGCAAACCAAACTTCAAGGATGAGGAGAGAGTTGCTCAAGGTCACCAGCTAATGGGTTATGTAGCCAGGACTCAACAGCAAGTTCCACTTTCTTCATCCTGGTTTTGGCTGCTATTTCCTATTACAACTGAATTTATCCAGACATGACACAAATAAAATATTCCTAAAATAGGCCATCAGAGGACAGAACATTAGTGGATCAGTAGGTTTTTAAAGTTAATTTACATGCATTTTTGCTTTTCCTCAACTTTTTATTTTGAAAAATTTCAAATATACAGAAAAATGTAAAGAATAGTACAATAAATGCCTAATACTCTTCACCAAGATAACAATTTTTAATATTTTGAAAAATCTGTGCATGCTCTCTCTCTATATATACACACACACCTATTTGCTTTTTCTTCCTAAAATCGTTTGTAAATGAACTGCAAATACCATGTCCCTCAACTCTTGTACCACAGCATCATTTCCTAAGAAGGATATTCTCCTCATGACCACAATACCATTATTAACTCCCCAAAAAAGAAAAAGAAAAATAGTTTCACAATATCACTTAGCATCCATTTCATCTTTAAATTTCCCCAATTTTCCTAAAAATATCTTTTACAGATTTTTTCTTCAAATACTGAATTAACTTCATCCATTGTATCACTTGGTTATTACATCTCTGTACTTTTTACATCTAAAGAGTCCCCTTACTTTTCCTTTTTCCCCATGGTAGGAGATTTTCTGAAGTGCCAGAGCGGTTATCTTGTAGAATGTTCCATGTTCTAAATTTGCCTGTTTCATTGTAGGGTTTCACTTGTTCATCTACACTGTATATTTCCTGTGAGTGGAAATAGAGTCAGCGGCTTGATTCAATTGAGCTGTATGGCTAGAACACTTCATCGTAATATAAACTTTCCATTGCATCACGTCAATGTGAAGATGGCCCATTGTTAGTCATTTCAGGTGGATCACTTGGTTGAAGTGTTAACTGCCTCTTTTCTCCATTGAAAAGTTAAAAGTTTCCTCTTCATAAGTAGCAAGTAATCTCTGGCATGATAATTTGGCACTGCCAAGTGTCCTGTAACCCAGCTGTCTTTTACCCAAGGATTTTAGCATGGGTTGCAAAATGATGATCTTCTAATTTCATCATTCCTCCTACATTTATTTGCTGGCATTTAAGAAGAGCTTTAAAAAAAAAAAAAAAGGTCTTGGTTGAACAGATTTGTCGTCGCGGCCATTATCTTCCTAAGAAGGAAGAACTTTCTTCTGTGCCTCAGCGAGGGGCCTAAGTGCCCAGGGGACAATACAGACAGAATCCGCCTTTCTGGAGTCCAGTGAGGGGGACAACCAATGGCAGAGAGTAATGTGTACGAACATGGGACATGTTAGATGCTGAAGACAGCTCTGGTGAAAAATAAGGCAGGGATGAACGAGGTAGGGAAGAAAAACATGATTTTAGACTGCAGGGTCCAATCAGCGCCCTGCCTGCAGCAACAGTCCACCCTGCTGTTTGAGCAGGTGCCATGTGGGGAAATGCCATGTGGACATCTGGGGAAGAGCAGCCTGGGAAATGCGAGTCTAAGGCCTCCAGGCAGGAACATTCAGGGTGTGTTGGAGGAAAAGGAGATGAGCATGGCCGGAGGGGAGGGACCCCACAGGAGGGGGCTATGGCAGGGAGCAGGTGCAGACTGCGAGAGCTGTGGCTTTCCCTCTGAGCCAACTGGGAAACGACCGGAGGGCTTGGAATAGAGGCGTGACCAGATCCGACTTACAATCTAGCAGGACCACATTGGCTGCTGAGTTGGGAAGAGCCTACTAGGTTCAAGGGCAGAAGCAGGAAGCGGAGTAAGAGGGCTAATCCAGCAGTCTAGGGAGACCTGGTGGACCAGGGTGACAGCAGTGGAGATATTGAGAAGCTGTCAGAGTCTAGGTACATTTTGAAGGCAAATCCCACAAGTTTTGTTGACAATTTGATATGGATTTTGAGAGAAAGACAAGAGTTAAGAATGATCGCCAGGGCTTAAATGACTGGAAGAATGGAATTGCCATAATTGGGACAGAGAGAATTGGGTGAGGATTTGGGGGTAATAGGCATCAAATGAAGGCTAAGTGAGCAGGTGGATTTATGAATCTGGAGTTAGGTGAGAAGACTGGATGGGAGAAGTAAAACATGTTTATAACATGTAGACAACACTCAAAGCCACGCAACAGATGAGATGACAAAGCAAAAGAGTGAAGAAACAGGTGAGAAAGGCCCTTGGTTAGATGTTCAAAGTTAAGGGAAGCGAGAAAGATCCACCAGAGGGGACTAAGGAGGGGTGGCCAGTGAATAGACACCTGGAGAGCCTAGTGTCCTGGGACACAGAGAAGAAACCTCCAAAGACGGAAGGAATTATAGCACGATAATGCTTCATCTGACCATGAGTGGAATTTTAATTCCAATATTTGTCCTATAGTCAACCAATTTTGATATGCAAAAACACAAATTGTATGTGGTGACATTTCTAAAAATACATTTTAGAAAGAAGTTACAGTTCATAAGAAGGAACTGATTGTAGAACCATTTTCCTTGACTACTCCCACCTCTCAGCCTACAGGCACATCCAAACACTTGTATTGTAATGGGTGAAGGAGGGGAACCCACCCTTGTCCTCCTAGAAGGTCATCATTACTCCCTGCTTTCAGAGAAACAATAGCATTCTTGCTTTCCTCCCCACAAGTTGGGAGGGCTGGGGGCAGCCTGACCTTGCCTGAGCCCCAGTCCAGTCTGCATAACACCTGCAGCAACACCCGGATGCAGAGAGTTCTGCTCTGGGAAATGCCTCCTCACATTTCTTTGGTATAGAAACAAGTCACTGAGCCATGGCTGCACTCGATATGCAAATGGAACAGAATTTGGTAACCAGTTTAGTTACACATGAAATGCCTACTGATAAATGTGCTGCCCAGATCTAAGTTTGACGGTGATCACCAGTTCTTTTCTTAGAGGCACCAGCTAGCAGACAGGGAGAGCTCTAGGCTTGCCAGCCTTGGGGTCCACGTTTTTCTGTTTAAGGATGCTGCCAAACCTCAGAGAAGTTTCCCTTTAATGAAGGATTTTCTGTTCTTGCTGCAAATCCTTGTGGCCTTGCTCTGTGTGCCACCTGCAGGCATTGTCCTGGACCTTTTTACCAGCTTTTGCTTACTGTAGTTTCTGCCCCCTGCCACATTTGCCTTTCTCGGCTGCTGCTGAAGCTGTGGGTAGCTGATTTCAGCCTGCCTATAGCTCTCTGCCAGTCGCTGCCACGGCCTTTTTCATTGAGCAGACCCCTTCTGGGCTGCCAACATTCCCACTAAACATTGCATCTGTAACTCTTTAATTCTGTAGTTTTTGAAGGTGTATCTTCATGGGAACAAGGACCTTTTAACTCAGACACCACTGTTTTCAAAGGTGAGTGCCTGCTGTTGCGCCCCTGGAGGATCAACTACGATGATGTAGACAAAACCCCATGCACACTGAGGCCTCCATGCTGCCACCTTTCACCATGTCACATCATCCTCCCCACAGCAGTAGAGCCTGGAAAAGCTCCATGTGAGATAGCAAAGCTTGAAAAGGGCTTTGAGAAGAGCCTCCATAAGCAGCTGTTTTAACCCAGAGGAAGTCAGGGAAGTTATTCCAATGCATAAGTAATACAGGAAAATGTTTCACCAGGCCTCCAAGAGCCCAGGGCCCCAGGCTACATTTGGCCTCCCAGGCCTGTTCCTCCTCTCCCTGCCATCCCTATGTTAGCAGTGGCCACCCACCCCGCCTCTCCAGGCAGCGTTCTCTAAACGGCCCTTTCAGTCCCTTTAATAATAATGAATGACTGGATAATCAGCCTGATTTCATACTAAGGTGATGATGGCTAATAGTTTCAGTTTATAAATAACAACTTTTTATTTAAACAAGGGTCTTCTAGAGGCCTATTGCTGTAACTCAGGGGAGTCACTCACGGAGTCTGGAGCAGTTCAGAAACAGATCTTTCTGCATCCATGTGGGACGAGGAATCATGGGTCCACACGGACTGCCACTTCTTACCCTACGATTGATATCAGATCTCACCGTAAATCTCACTTCTTCAGAGAAGCCTTGCATGAACACCTAAACTAAGTCCCCTCTCATTCTTTCTATTCACTTACTCTTTCCACTTCAGTTCTCTGCCTCACATTGACCACTATAGACTATATTTCTGGTTCCCTCATATATTAACTCATGTATTACGTGGCATATGTTAATGAATGAAGGTATGTATTTAGCATCTCCCTCCACTTGAGTATAAGCATCGTGAAAACAGGTACCTTGTTTCTCACTTTCTTGCTATGTGATCAGCACTTAGAAGAGCATCTGCCATGTGGGCATTCAATCAACATTTACTGAATGAGTGAACAAATGAATGAAAAGACTGACTACTCAACTCTCACTTGCCATGGAAAATGGCTATAGCAATTCAACTGGTTCATTCATTCCCCAGGCATATCAGTGCTTGGAATTGTCTAAAGGACTTGGGAGTGCCTCTCAACTATCCAATTAGGTAGAGGCAAAGCCTTTAAGTGAAGCCTCTCTTTGTTGTGAAGGTACAAACAATCTATCTCTATCTCTGTAGCCCCTGGATCTGTTGATACTTGATTGGTAGACAAATTGCTTGATATGGGGCCACAGATACTCATAAGTCACTGTTGTTATCCTGATCGCATTACCCTAAAAAATAATAGTGGAAATCTGATGTTGCTTTAACAAAGATTAGGGTGAAAAGCGGCATTCGCAAAATTATTGTACACTGACAGAGTAAACCTTTAGAATAAGGTAACTCCACTTAGAATGCCTCACCAATGCATTCATCAATGATTTTATAATAATACATGTCTGTCCCTCTCTTAAAGTGAAATCTGCTTTAATTAAACCCCAGACATTCTGTTTAAGATGATAATCCTTTTACACTGTGACCGTGTGATAAGTATGTTCAATGTGTATTCACTTTTAAAAGACAGAGCTGCCTTCTGACACACACTTGCTTGCATGGCAATATAAAAACCAAGTATTTATCTGAGACTGGGTTCTGCTTAAATCCTCTTCTTTGTCTCTAGTTGTTTGCAGCACTCACAGTGGTTTCACTTTGGGGTAAAAGGAGAATTTCATGTTATTTCTTTTTGACAGCTACTGGTAACTTTGGGGATACAATCAGTCTTTATAATACTACTTTATTACAGTTCAATGAAAGGGAGCAGAATCTTGACTTTAACCCCACTTTATATTCTTCTGCTGACCCCCAAAAATGATGACTATCGGGCTCTGGGAACTGCACAGTGATCACTGATAAAGCGAAAAAGATATTACAACAAGGCTTAAAGATTATATTTAGTCTGGAGCGGGTGAGTTTAACTCTAACATGGAGAAAAAGCAGGGCTTTGAAATATTACACATGGGATTGAAGCAACCAGTTGCAGCTCTCTTCTCTTGACAAGAGAAAAAGAAACTGGCTCAGAGAGGTTAAAGGATTTTCCCCAGTTCCCACAGGCAATAAGTAGCCACGCTGGAATTCGAACAAGTTCTGTTTGAGTCGAGGCCCTTTTGCACCGTGCTCTCCAGCTTCTTCCCAGCAGCCTCCCAAAGTTCATTCTGTCTGTTCAGAAGAACCAAAAAAAAGCAGAGTTTTCTATTTTTAAAGTTGTGAGCAGACACTTGAGCTACTTCAGCAAGCATATACAGAGACAGTTAATGGCAGAATCAAATAAAGCACTGAGTTGATACTTTTGATACTTATTTAGTAGGACGCATAGCCATTATTCTGCCAAGAAAATCTGGCATGAATGGCAAGCAATTCATTGATGATTACTTTTACAAAGACAAGGTTGAAAAAAAATATTGTCTTCTTCCTTTGTTAGATTTTACATAGTTTTAACCAAGGTCAGCATTTATAGTTATATTTGGTTCATTTTAATTCTCCTCTCCTACCCACAACCCCTTCCCCCCTCCCCCATACCAACAGAGTCACAGATTGAGAACCACTTAGGGCCACTGACTCAACCCTTTGTGTGGTTGGCATTAACCTGTGACACCCCGCTCCCTTGCTGCGAGGCTTCCTGAGGTCCCACTGCTAGAGCCCCCCACCCCCAGCACATAGGGCTCTATCCTAGGCCCAGCCCAGTGCATCTCTGGCTGGGCACCCAGCATCCAGCAGACGCTCATGTCTCTGAGGTAGCAGCTGGACCCCTTGGCAATGACGGCATGGTCCTCACCCCAGTAGGATGATTGAGCACAGAAGCTAAGGGTGTGGATCTAGGAGAGACCTCTGAGATCCAACCTGCTCCTTCCTCAAAGAAGGAAATGAGGCCTAGAGAGTATAAATGAGCTGCCTAAGCAAACACAGTTAGACCAAAACAGAGATGGACTAGAACTGAGATCTCCTGTCTCCTGGTGGCCATGCTCTCCACTATTCCCTAAGGTGTAAAAGGGTAACAGATGAACCCATTGACAGGTTACTTGCACTCTCTTCTTTATTGAAAAGGCATTAGTAGCAGCTTTCAATGCAACATAGATGTGTAATATAAATAAACCAAAGGTAAAGAAGATAAGAAGCACATATTTAAGGGACTGGATGGGGAGTTTTCAAAATCAAAGAGGTTGCCTGGGAGTGCAATAATAAATCTCAATGCTTAGATTTAGTTCTGAGTTTCCTGGAGGCCAAGCTGAAAATGGAAATACTTTGAGCTACACAGCACTCATTATCTATTAAAAGCAAGCATTTGATGTTTGCCATAAAAACTTTATCCAAATATTAAACTTTATCTAAATGTCAGACTTAAATAAAATGATCAGTTATGTTATAATGGACAGTGTCTTCAACAACTCTTATGAAAGATATGGGACAATTCTTGATGGAGTTAATGCTTAATCTTGGTTCTAATTCAGCATTTCTTTTTGAGTAGGGTCTAGGTATGTACATTTGTTCTAATTCAATTTGATCCAGGATAGAGTTTAAAGTCTGTAAGCAGTTTAACTGCAAAGGTTTTTTGCTTTTTTTATCCTAATGCAGATTCACTGCCCTGACTTACTCCTTACCCCTAATTTTGTATCTCCAGGATGGAGCCTAAGAATCAGCATTATTAACAAGCTCTGGTTCTCATGCAGGTGGCAAATGGAGCCTGCACAATGGAGCCCCACATTTTAGGAAACACCAATCTAGAAGAATAAATTGTTTCTATGCTTCTTAGCTTTGAGCAGCACCTTTGAATATAAATTACTCCACTTGGTTTTTGATCAGCAGCCAACAGCCTGAGATTGATGTCTCTGGGGAGACAGAGGACGTGCAATGGCCCTGGGGTTGTTGAGATTCCTGTGCTTTACAGGAATCTGATGAGGCCTGCTTAGTAACTCAAACCTTGAGGAGTACGGAAGCCATGAAAAGGGCCCGGAAGAGGTGGAAGAGGAGCAGTCATAGGGCCAGGCTGGGGACTCCATTGCACCCTCTGCTGCTTTGCCAGTTTCCGAAGCCCAGCCCAGCTGAGGTTCTGCTGTGCACAGGGGGAGTCATGCCTTGCCTTTCCGTCTTAGCCCAGGGCTCACAGGTACGCCTCCTGGGAAGTCCATTCTGAATCAGAGAGGTGGAGTAAGATGGGGGCCTGGGTCCTAAGGATTCATGACTGAGCTTCAGGGACCCTGAACCCCCTGAAATTATACCCAAATATTTTGTGTATATGCATATGTCTATTTTTGTGAAAAGAGTTCCCAATTACAATGTCATCAGAGGCTCAAAGGGACTCTAAGTGACTCCAGAGATTGAGAACCTCCGGTGCAGCCGAGCATGCTTCGTGCCCCCTCTTCATACTGGTGTGCTGCCGTCACACTGCAGCCTGAGGTCAGTTAGTTGACAACCTCCTTGGTGACAGTGAGGTCACTAAGTGTCCCCCACAGCAGCCACCTCCCTGCCCAATCTGAGGATTATGGTAGCAAAGCTCTCAGGCTTAATTTTGACAAATTGTTTTGGGTAATTAGTCCCTTTTAATTGCTCATGGAAATAGTAATTTCAGGTGACAAGATTATTATACACTGCTGGCTTATGGGACCTCCAGGGCCGAGAGAAAGCCACCGAGACTGCTATGACCTGTTCTTTTCCATATTTGGCATTACCCTTGAAATTGCCAGAAAAGACATTTAGTCAAGTCAGTTCCCACTCTGAAAAAGTACAGAGCACGGGTTTCCTTTGATCCTTCTGCCAAGTGAAGGATTAGAGGACTTTCAACTTTTCCCTGCTACCACCAGCCCATGACAAGCGTCACAGACTTGCTGATCATTAACTTGAAAATCTGGGGAAGTTTCTAGCCCTTCCATTTGCTTGTTTATCTGTTCAGCCAAGTTGCTTTACAACTGAGTGAGTTTTGAATAAATAGGGTCCTAGGTGATGAAATATTTGACTCAGCTCAAGTTGAATATTTTCATTGCTTTACACTTCACTGAACAGGAGGGTCAGTTTGACCGATAGGTCAGGGCAGGTCTGCCTGATGGCTCACCATGTGCCTGCTCAGAGGACGAGTGGGTGGAAAGTAGAGAACTCTTCTTAGGAGTTTAGGAAGCTGGGAATTGATTGGCTATTTACTAGCTGTACCATACTGGGCCATTTGTTTGACCTTCTTAAGCCCTCATTTCATCATCTGTCAGACGGGGATAAATATAATAGCTAGCTCATAGTACAGCTGTAAGGACTAAATGGTATCATAAATACCTGGCCTATAGCAAGAACTAAACCAAACAAAAAAGGTAGCATCAATTATAATTATAGTTCATTTCTTCTTCCCAAATTCAGATCTCATAAAGAAAAGTCTGAAATAGAAGAGGTCAAGGAGACAAATATTATACTTACATCCAACTTCATCTCCATCCCTCACAGCTTGTTAACTATCCACATCTAATCCTATCTACACTAAAATCCTTTTAAAAACAATGCAGATGGAGACAGAGGTTAGTACATTGCTATTAATGCAAAGTGGTTGACACAGATTTCAATGTGGGTAACCATATCCCTTGAAATCAAAGATTTCATGTGAAATGCACAGTAAAGCGTTTGTAGCGGGCCCATTTTTTCTGTCTGGTTCGTCTTAATGGAAAAAGCCGAAGACATTGACCTCATGGTGACTTTTCAAAAATGAGTTCCATTTTTTTAGAAAAAGATGTTTGTTCTTTTCCCCCAGTTTTGTATGTTTCATAATGTTTTATTCCCATTCTTTAAATACTAATAAATGTGCTCCTTCATGAAGCCGATTCTTACACTTAAGCATTTCATTTCATAGTGTCCTTCTCAAATCTCATAAAGGTCAGTGCCCACCTTCATTGGTATTTCCTGAGGTCGGCGTACATTACCTCTCCTCTGTTTACTTTCCTCTTCAGCAAGGGCTGCAGCAGATAGACTCAAACAGTGCACCAAGAAGTAAAATGTCATTTCAGGAATAATGACTAGCTCTCCACTTACATCTTCGAGGAAGAAGAGCCTTCCTAGGAACTGGAAATAGGCTGGAAAGCTGGAAAGCTGGAGGTTTATGTGTCTTGGAGGGCAAAGATCTTTCCTTGTTTTTGTTCTGAACACAAAGCTTTTCTAAGTCTTAACTCCAGCCAATTGCAAGGGAAAGGGAAAGGGAGAATGCTTAAAATTATTTCAATTAACTTATTTTGATGGAGTGTTTGGTGGGAATCCACAGAAATGTGAATTATACAGAAGGCGACAGGGTTCAACAGGTTGCATCTACATGACAGGGAAAACAGCACAAAGGACATGTACAAGGAAGATTGGAATGTTTGGCTAATGTTTCTAGACAAAAGACACACCCATTTGTTCAGAAATGATGTTATTTCCTCTTCTAGTTGTTGTGGTCTTTGTGCTACTTCTCAACAGACTTGAACGTGACCAGATCATGATGTTACAGTAGAGTGCCAGCTATGGCCTCAGCCTCTAATCTCCAACTTCATCAAACAACAGCTTGGACTTTGTGACCAGATGTCATAACTGGGCAGCTCAATCCTTCCCTGCAAGGCTGTAGATCAAGTTGTAATGCTGAAGTCGTATATTATTTGTGGCATTTTCCTGCAGTTCTCATCTACATGCTAAAATCATAATAGAGTGATTTTATAAAACCTCTTTCTGTTAAAAATGAATTTACTGTAAAAGAATTTAATACTTAAGCATTAAATTCAGATTTCATTTTAGAGTAAGTTAAACAAGTCAGTCGAATAATTAAAATTTTAAAACTCCTGGATTGTGACATTTTGAGTTTCATATGCAGCATTAATTAAACTCACATCAAAATAGATTAGCCACTTGTAGATACAGTTACCAGTCTCTGTTTCTGAAACCAATCCAGAAATTCATGTTAGAACATTGTCAGGCACTTCTAGGTGTTGGACAAGTGGTAGAAATTGATCATAGACATTGAGAATATTTACAGAAAAAAGTGTCAGTGTAATGTAGGTCTATATGAAAAAGCTACCCTTTGGGAAATATGACTTCTTTTCTTATTTTTTCCCCCTGCATGATTTCAGTGCACCATGGAATAGGATTAGAGGCTTATGTTCATTGATGTGTGTGATTTAATCATGGCATGTAACAACTCTAGATCATATGTTTATTTTCAAATGAAAACTCCTGGTACTGCAAAGAAAGAAATTCATTTTTCTTCAGAACTCACAAATACTAAATTGCCTTCTACCATTTTTTTAAGTAAATGTGTTTTGAGGAGGCTGTATTTTTAAAAAATCTCATTTCAGTATTTATGTAATAGGCTGAGTTATTAGTAACAACTGAATGTCGGCTTGAGTTCGAGATGTTTAAGTCATCCTTTTGACTTTGAGGCAGGTCTTTCCCAAACCCAGTCTACACCCATACCTAGCCTGACCCTTGGGAAGGCGTAAATAAGCTCATTTAGAGGCTGCACCATGCTCTCTCTCTGAGTTGATGTTGCCTGGGAGTTCTTCCAAGACTGAGGCACTTAGGAGTGGGAAGCAGGCATGGAGATGGGTGGAGATGGCTTACCTCCTTGCATAGTGTGTAATGTTGTATACATTTATATGGTAGTGGCTCAGATGAAGTTTAATTCTGATCATGATAGAGATTATTTGCATCCTGAAACTATTGCTGCATGAGTGACAGCATGGAGGCAAAAGGTAGGATTCCCCGTTGGCAGTCAGCAGGTTCCAGGCTAGTTGAGTATAAAGGGTTTTCTCTTCCCATCAGTGACAATAAGCCACTGAGAGATGCATCCATTTGGGAACATCTTTTGGCCAGAGACAGGCTGAGACTTCAATTTTTAAGGTACCCCAGTCATTGGCCACCAAATACAAAGATCAGTGCTGAAAGTATGGTAGAATAACACGTCAGTCATTAGTGAGGTTTTTCCTGTGTTTCATGTTTTTTAGACCAACTCTAAACTCACTTCAGAGTGCCCTCCACAAGACTTCACTTTGAACTTTACCTGTCTGCTCCTCTAAGACTTTTATTTTCCTTTTTATTGAGAGAAAAAGAGGCTATGAGAGAGAGAAGAATGAAATAATTATAGTTAATCATCTTCTCAACTCCTGACGAGGAGTGTGTATGGGCAACACATACATTTGTGTATGTGCGTTTTCCCCACTTGGATTTCCTCTCACAGGGTCAGTAGCAGAAGCCAGAAACCTGGGAAACCTCTTTGATGATTCTGTCTCCTTCATGCTCTCATCCAATGAATTGTCAGATCTTACTATTTGATTTTCCTAAATGTGACTCCAGTCTTCCTACCGATGAAAAGCCTCCCGGGCTCGCCAACCTCCCAGCCTCGCCCGCAGCCTCCCACAGCTCTCCTCTCAGCTTGCTGTTAGGTTGTGGCTTGGTCATCATGTAATCAATGTCCCGTTCCTAGGTGGTAAGGTTCATGAGGGCAAAGACTGTTTTATTTACTGCCGTTCCCAAAGCACCTAAAACAGTACCTGTCACGTGCTCAGTGCTCAATCAATCTTTGCTAAATGAAGAATGAGTCTTTTCCTTACTCACTAATCTTTGTAAGACGCATCCTTTCCTTTCTCAGTCCCCCAGTTCTCCCGGCTGCCCCTCCTACTACATCTTACTCTGTGGGGAGGAAATTCCCTTGTTCCGTCAGTGTAGAGTTGTGGTGATACCTAGAACGTCCTTTCCCCTCTGTCAAAGCCAAACCCCAGATAGGAGGTTTCCATGTTTCATTCCCCCTCAGCCCATCAAACCTTCCTTTCCTGATCCTTCAGAGCTAGGGTCGCCCCAGGAAGATACCGATTTGTCCTCATTCATATGCTGCGTTGAGAACACTCATGCTTCTCATAAACTTGGGTTCTGACTGCCTGGCTCGTCTTCATTTGAGAGGCCCATGTCTCCTTTCACCCTTACACAGCCGCGGTTTCTCCCTCTGTGGGCACGCGCTGACCGCTCATCTCGGCCTGCCTGTGTCTGGGCACTGGCTTTTCATCTCACCTCTACTCATCAGTCTTGCCCTTCTTGAACACCCTTCAAGAAACAGGCTTGCAAAAACTCTCTTCTGGTTATTTGTATGCATGGGTATTTGTGTGCATTTTTTGCTTTTCCCTTTGTTCATTCATTCATTATAAATATGCATTTCTTCTTCATCCCCCAAAGCATCAGAGACAGTTTACAAGGATAAATAAAAGTCCATCAAAATAGTATAAATTAGAATAACTGGGAAAGACAGGGAGAAGCAAAGGGAAGAGGCACTGCTGACACCAAGCCTGAATCTAATTAATTACCGAGATGCATACCGTAGAGTCTGCACTGGCAGACGGCAGGCCCTGAATTGGCTCTGGGCTGGTGAGCACTGCTTCATAAAGGGAAAACATTCACAGTGTCTCTAAGATGAAGTGTGAACTCGCGATCAGGAGAACAACTCGTCCTGATTCTAAAAGGCCACCGAGTACTGTAGAGATGAGTGGGCCAGGGAGCAGACTGCTTGCGTGTGTGGTCAATGCCTTTACACGTGATTCTTAATACTGGTGCACATTAGGATCACCAGGAAAGCCTTTAAAAAACACCATGGGGATGGGGGTGGGGGGCTATCTCAGACTAGCTAAATAAGAATCTCTGGGAATGTGACCGGGAGGCCCTGTTTAAAAACTTCCCCTGGTGATTTGCAACCTGAGTCAAGAGCTAATGATTTAGGAGAATGTGAATCTGGCAGGCATTCCTCCAGCTAAACTTTAAAAGTCTTCAGATAGTAACTCCACTGGAATAGTTATATGAAGATCAAATTTTTTTTACTTGACTCTTACTTCTGAACATTACATACAGAATATATTTTTTAAAATTGAGGTATAATTGGCAAATGAAATTTTATTTATTTAAGGTATGCAATGTGATGATCTGATACATGTATACATTGTGAGATGATTACTACAAGCAAGTTGACTCACATAGCCATCACCTCACACAGCTACCCTTCACACAGGTACCAAGACAGGGGGAAGCCCAAGTGTCTGTGGAGAGATGAATAAAGGAAATGTGACACAAATACACAATGGGTTCAGCCATAAAAAGAAGGAATTCCTGCCATTTGTGACAACATGGATGGAACTGGAGTGCATTATGCTAAGTGGAATAGCCAGACAGAGAAAGACAATACTATATGGTATTACTGATATGTGGAATATTTTTAAAAAGTCAGACTCATGGAAGCAGAGAAGAGAATAGGGGTTATCAAAGACTGGGGGTGGGGCAAATGGACAGATGGTTAAATTGATCAAAGGATACAAGTTTCAGTTATAAGATGAATAGGTTGGGGGTATAATGGACAGCATGGTGACTGTAGTTAATAATGCTGTATTGTGTACTTGAAATTTGCTAAGATACTAGATCTTAAGCATACTGGTAAAAAAGAAAAACAACAATAGTTTCTTAATAATTTTATATACCCAACAACTTGCACAGTGCCTGTCACATAGTACAAGTCAGTGGATTATACATATAATTATATAGATATATAATCCACTTATATATTTATATACTGTTATGGATTGAATTTTTGTGTCATTTCCCATTCCCAAGCCCCAACCAAATTCACATGTTGAAGCTCTAACCCTCAGTGTGGCTATATTTGGAGATGGGGCCTCTGAGGAATCAATTAAAGCAAATGAGGTCCTAGGGTGGGGCCCTGATTTGATGGGATTAGGGTGTTTATGAGAAAGGACACCAGAGAGCTTCCTTTCCCTCTGTGTTCACACTCACTGAGGGAAGGCCACCTCCCAGCCAGGGAGAGAGAGCTCATCAGCTGGGACTTCCGGCCTCTAGAACTGTGAGACAATTAATTTCTGTGGTTTAAGCCACCTAATATTTTGTTGTGATAGCCTCAGCTGACATATACTGTACATGTAATTTCTTCACTCTATATACCAAGCACTGTGCAACTACATACATTTTGTACATAATGGTGTGTACATATATGTGTATTTATAGATAAAAAAACAAATAAAACCACAAATAAATAAGTAGATAAGCAAATACACAGCTGACTGCCTGTCAGGGTAATTTAATACAAATGTTATCCCTTGACCAAACTTTCAGAGTAATACATGTACATTATTCAATGCAATTTGCCATGTGAGCTCATTAACAGGATAAGAAGAGCCGCGACCAGCTCTCCTGCTGTGTGTTTCACTCCCAAACACCAACACACTAGAATTGACCCGCTAAGCAATTGCCTAGTAAAACTCAATCTTTTGTCCAAAAAACACTAAATAGTTCTCCTGACTTTGTTTTATCTAGTTATACAATGTTATTTAGTGCTTTGTGCTCTGTGGGTGCTTAACTAGGGCATTAAACATTCAAGTTGGGAAAATAATACAGTCAGTTGGAATTTTATTTCCACCTATTAAAAATACAGCTTTTAACATTTGGGACTCATTTTGGAGACTGTTGATAACATGTATGGAACTGCTCTGCAAGGAAAGTCATGTTCACATGGGTACCCCTGAATCTGCATATACTTTCATGGGTCTATATCCCTTCCTCAGGCTGGGTCCTCGCAGGATGCCTATGTCCCTTGCTAACAGGCACAGCTCCTGTCAGTGGTCCTTGACATACTGCGTCCTCTCTAGGATCTTGTCATTGCTTCCCTTCTGCCCCCTCAGATCAGGGCTGGTAACAGCTCCATCCTTTGTTGTTTTCTACACCCTGACTCCCCTCTTTGTGAATAGTTCTTTCAGTCAGCTCTCTCGGCTCCCTAGTTTAATTGTTCCATCTGATTCCTGCTGGGACCTAGCAATGCAGCCACCGAAATTCATCCGGAAACCCAAAACCACTGCAAGAACACTAACTTAAGAAACTGAAGTCATTCTTTATGAAGATCTTTCAGTTATAATTTTTTACTGCAAAACGGAAGTTAGCATTTTTGTTTTAACTAGTAGAATACTTTTTAAAAGACAATCCTCTATACAAGAATGCATTATTGCATTGAAAAATTCTCATGGAACTCTCCAGGCCTTGCAGCTTGAGAAACACAAGCCTAGCTGGCTGCTGGGCATCACATGGAGGAAAGAATTGAAAGCTTGAGTAAAAGACAGATAAATGGCCTCTGGTGCCTTCCTCCAAGCTACATGTCCCATCATCCTGTCATGGGAGGAAATTAAAATTGTCTGACACACACTGAGCTTCATAAAGCCACACTGTACAGGACCCTGTGTGCCTCTAGATGTTTATACCACAAGGAGGGTTTTTGAGAATTTGATCTATGATCTTCATCTCCATCTTTGAGAGGGTCTCTCTTTGTCTTTTTAAAAAAATAAATGAAGTACATAAATATGTCTTTCTTCAGTCCTCCAAAACTTTTTCTGTTTTCTAAGAATCCTAAAATAATAGCCGGTGGCTCTGTAATGCAATGTCTCCTAAGATGAACAGCTGAAAAGTAAATTTGCGACAGGCTTTATTACTCACTTCTCAATGGTTTCCCCCATTTCTGATTTGTTTTTTGACTTCTCCCAAATAGGTGTCACTCAATCTAGCATCAATTCACATTTATATCTTAAAAACTGAGCAAAGCAAATTGCACTTGAGAACAAAGTCAACCATTAAACCATTTCCCCCTAAAACCTTAAACATGATTTAAATCTTTTTATAAATACAATTTTAAAAATCTTCAAGCAAATAACCTAGAAATCAACAAGCAAATACCATATCATTTGTAGAGAATTTGTCAAGAATCAGCTATCAAAAGGTAGAAATTGAGGATTGTGTCTTTTTTCTAAATTCCTAAAGTTTTTGGAAAATTTATTACTCTCTGCAGCAGCTCTATTATTATTATTTTTATTAAGGTATAATTGGTATACAATCTTATGCTCAGGTTTCACATCAACAACACTGTGATTACTACATTCTCCCCTATTATCAAGACCCCACCACATACCCCATTATAGTCACTGTCCATCAGTGTAGTCAGATGCTATAGAGTCTTCTCTGCGCTATACTTCCTTCCCTGTCCCCCCTATATTATGTACACTCATCATAATACCCTTTAGTCCCCTTCTCCCTCCCTTCCCACCCACCGTCCCCAACCCCTATCCCTTTGGCAACCACTAGTCCCTTCTTGGAGTCTGTGAGTGTCCTACAGCAGTTCAGTTATTAACATCACAAAGCAATGTGAACATTCCAGAGTTAGAGAAATCATCTGGTAATCTGATTTGCCCATCCCTTGTTAGAATAGGGAGAACAGATTTTAATTTTTTTTCATCTGAATTAAGGTTCTTTATATTTACATATCCTCCCAACATTGCAACCAATGAAGACTAACGGTGAGGTCAACAAAATGTCACCCATGTCCCACTTACTCTGGGCAGACAGGCAGCAGAGGACCCCAGTCCACTACTCAGACCTGCTCCTCCTTCACGGTCCTGCCTCCCCCTTCCTTCCACTGGGTTTCCAGAGGTCTCACAAGTTACAGAGCCTAAATCAACTCGACGGTTGATTTAGGACTGTAATGCTGTCGTAAATAAATAAATAAGCAAATGATGGAAGAAATATATTTATAAAGGACCTACTCTGGACAAGTCACAATGCTACATATTGTAGGAGAGCAAGACACGGTCACTTCCTTTATACAATTTGCAGCCTGCTAAGCTTGAGACACTGAGACAAATGTGCAGATAGTGGTAATTCCAAAGCTAATCTGATAGTCTCCCAAAGAGAGGTAGAAATAAAAGTGTTTTGAGGAGTCAACAGAAGGAATGATCATGTGAAGCTGGAAGGATGTGAAAAATTTTCTTGGACAAGGTGAATATTTGAGATGAACTTTATTTAAGGGCTGTAATTTTGAAAGAGACTTGAGGGAGTGGGTTGCCATCAAAAAGAAAAATATGAAATAAGACAAAGAAGGAAAATATAGGACATATGACTAGAAGAGCCTTGTTTGGCTGCATCTAGAAAGTTAATCTGGGGTTCTATTAAAGGGGGTCCTAAAAACCAGGTCACGGAGTCAAGGAGATTGGACTCATTCCTAGGAAAGGGGAGTGGCTGAAAGTCATAGAGCAGGACTCTTCAGAAGCTTGATTCGGGGACAGTTAGGGCAGGAAGGTAGAGATAAGTACCAGAACGAGAACCTGAGCCTGGGTGTGCATGACCAAGATTTGGGGTACCTTTCACAGGATCACAAGTTTGGGGGAAGGCAGATATGGATTAAAGATAGGTTCTGGCCACCAAAGACATCATGTTCTCATGAGATTCATCAGCCTCCCTACTTATGGAGGTCAGTGCCTTCAAATTTTCACCTAATAAGTTAAGCAGCTTACATATCTCAGAATAAAAATTCCCTTTTCGTGGTTTCCAGAGTCCTTCTTTTGTTAAACAGCAAAGGAAAGTTCAAACATGACAGAGTCAGAGCAGTAGCTGAGGGAGAGAGCAGCATACGAAGGGCTGATGAGTGAGCCATGTCAGCAACGAGCTCAGTGTCTGTGCAGATAAAACGCTGCATGACTTTGAAGCTAAGAAAAATTGAGCTTTCCCCAAAAGGACATACATATAAAATGCAATTCATTAAAAAGTAAAGGCTGAATGAAATTCTGATTCACCCTGCAACATGGATACTGGAAAAAACTAAGTGAGATAAGCCAGACACAAAAGGACAAATATTGTATGATTCCACTTACATAAGGAATCTAGAATAGTCAAATGCACAAAGAAGGAAAGTAAAGAGTGGCTACCAGGGGCTGAGGGAACGAAGGGGGAGCTAATGGGTAGACTTCCAGTTTGGGATGATGGAAGAGTGCTGGAGGTGGATAGTGGTAATGGTTGTACAATAATGTGAATATACCTAATGGTACTGAATTGTACAATCGAAAAAGGTTACAATAGTAAATGTTATGGTATAACATTATGGATATTTTAACTCAATTTTTAAGAAGTTCAGGCTCAGGGAGGTGTGTAGTGTGGTTTTTATAATGCCAGATTCGAATGTACTAACTTTTAGAGAGAAGCTTCACACTCGGGGATGATAGAATCATGCCCACTGATTGGCATTTGCGCAGGGGCCTGTCTGTTCACAGGGAGTCACATGGCTCCAGGAATGGTGCCTGGTGAGTGAGGAATCACAGCAAAGGGCTTGGGAATGGCAATGGCTACCAGTAGAGAGATGGTTTTGCCTAATAGTCTCGTGTTTAATTTAAGAATAAATGTGCCAAGGAAGCCCCATTCTCTGCATCAGCCAGTCTGGGAACTTTTCCTCAAGTTAGTGAGGCTGACCAAGGTTATTTTCCCAAACACAGTTCATTGGAGTTAGAAATGCAGTGAGAAAATGTGACTAACCCATCAATAGCTATCAGAAAGCATGATTAATTGTAACATATTCCCAGGAGAGAAGAGGAGTGACACCAGAGACTGTTTCTACAGGATCCAAGGCTGGGATTTTAAAATGAAAATTTCCTGCATCGACCCAATATATATTGCCCTTGGTATAAGTGCTTTGGTGCCTCAATGACAGTCGAAGACCGATTAATAAGGCTGCTATTTATCTTTGCAGGTTGACATAGCACATATGGGGCTCTGTAGGATTGAAATATGCTACCAGAAAAAGAAAAAAAAACTGGTATGAAGTGGAGGAAGATAATGAGGGAAAAAGAAAAGGAAATATTGATAGGGAAGAGAGACTAGTACAGAAGGAAGACAGTTGTGAAATAACATTATGAGAAGGAAGACGTCTACTGGGGATTCTGCCAGACAGAAAGCTAATATACCCCGAGGCCCTGAAAACATCTACAAGAGCTGCATGAAATATTTCTGAAGAGAATCAAAACATGCTAGAAAACAAAGAGGGAATTTAAAGCCAGAGTGGTGACCCGAGTGGATACCTGGATACCTGGAGGCTTGGCTTTAAGGCTCATGTAGACATGAAGCCTCATTTTGAGTGAGACAAAGTGTTGGAAATAAGACCCAAGAGAAAAAACAAAATGTGCCCACCTGCACAGAAGATCCTGGTGAATCTTCTCTATCTCTGTTTAGACAACCAGTGGGGAAAAGTCATATAATTCCCTGAGAAATCCGAACTCCATGCCTGATCCTTATTCAGGCTTGGAGTGAATTTTTTATTATATTCCAGGAAACCCCATTTCAAAATATAAATAGAGAATTTGGTTATGAAACAGAGATGCCTCTGGTACTCTACCCATAGGTAAACGCAAAACCACATTGTGGAACAGAGACATACCTAGTAGGCAGGGGGTTCTCACAAAAATAACAGCCTCACGACAATGAGCTCATGATAAAAAAAAATCACAGAATCAGCAAGTAACAACATATTTTTAAACAACGATAAAGAGAATTTCCTATACTTGGATTCTTGCTGACAGAACAACTAATTGAAGGATGTACTTCAGGGGGAAAAAAATTGAACTCAGAAGAACACATAGGATGCAAGAAGCTGTGGTGAGCAAAGAAACTGGTAAACATTGAAAAATCAATTTGGGGGATTAAAAAAGCAGTACTAGCTAACATGAAAGCAGAGAGCTGACGAGTGGCCAGCTGATGGGTCCTAAGGGCCACCTTAACTGGGGAAGGGAGTAAAGGTTTGGGATGACATTAGGCTCTATTAAATTATTTGTGTGTATTAAAATATAAGGACTATCATCCAAAGAAATGAAATTGAATGTTAACTTTCCAAACAATTAGAGGGGGAAAAATTAAGGAAAACTTGATTAATGTAGTAGAAAGATGAAAGGGGAAGAAAAATAAAGAATAGGAGTTGCATGGTAAGCAGGGAATAGAACATAAGGTGATCGAAATAAATTGAAATGTACTAGTAACCACAGTAAAGGTAAATGAACTCATCAGTTAAAAGGCGGAGGCTATGAGATGGAAAAGTAAAACAAAACCCAGCCATCTTCCATTTATGTGAAAACTTCTAAAGTATGATGGCATAGAAGTTGAAAGCAGAAGATAGACAAAAATATACCAGGTTTATATTTCCAACAGAGTAGGGAACTGGGTATTATACAAATACCTCTGCCACCCCAAAACCCCCAGATCTAGAGAAATCACATAATGACACTTTAAAAATGTCTTAAGATCACAAGGAATTAGGGGAAATAGAGGAAACCCCAAACCATAGAGGTAGGTGAACACAAATACAGAAACTGGTGCTGCTCCAGATCAGGGGTCAGAAAACTACAGCCTGGGAGCCAAGCCCAGTCCACCTCCTGTTTTTATAAAGTTTTATTGGAACCTGGCCAGACACGGTGCTTATATATTGTCTCTGGTGGCTCCTTTTGCACTACGACTGCAGAATTGAGCAGTATCAGCAGAGATCAGATGACCTGCAGGGGTGAAAATACTTACTATCTCCCCCTTTATAGAAAAAGTTTGCTGCCCCCTGCGCCAGGGGCCCAGAGGCATTGGGGATTCATGGGGCTGCTAGGGTGCCATAGGATGAGGCATAGAAACAGAATCCCAGGCCTGCAGCCTGAGCGACTCTACCCCTATGCAAGTAGGGGTTGAGGGAAAATCTGATTCTTTGCAAAGGACATGGATGAGGAAACCTGCTGGCCCATGACCCTGCATTAGATGGGGGTTTCTCTGAGGTTGGCAGCCGTTGTGTGGACTCATACTGCCTGCTGTGCCCACTATATCAGCCCGCTGGTTCAGAGGTCCACATCCATGGGCATTTTCTCAGCCCCCTCCAGCTGAGTCCTAAATGAGGTGTCACCAGCATTTCCTCCCTGTTGTTTCCGTGCATTTTTTCACTCATTCTGCTAGACTCTTCTGTGGTCTAAGTTAACTCCACAGGTAATAATTATTGTCTAGTGTTCTGGTGACTAAGTTGCGTATGTTTGGAGTGATCTGTCCTTAATCCCAGGTTGCTTGCTTCCTTGCTGTTACTTTTAATGCATAATATCACAGTGTGCAGGATTTACATATATGTTATATATACATACATACACACACACACACACACACACACCCTGTAGTTTTGGGAAGACTTGAAGGCAGTGAAAACACCCAAATTCAGATGTTTTAAATTGAAGTATAAATTGTTTCATTTAGTAATGTGTTTGGGTTTATTTTTTAGCAGAATGATAACAAAAGGAACTAAACGTTTTCCCTAAACCTATAGATTGCCCCATGCCTGACGATGGTCCTCATTCCTGAGAGCTCTGTGTGCTCTTGCCTAGGCATTCAGTTACGGGAGATTTGGGGCAGTGACTCAACCGTGGCAGGTCCAACACGGGGCCGGACCAGCATTGACTTCATGCGGGAGAAGACACTGAAAAATAACAGACTGGGTTTGGTGCTGTTCAAAACTGGATGGTTCTTTGAAGAAGGCACTGATTGCCAGCTTCTGATGGGTACTCAGGGCAAATGAGCCACATCAGGAGGAAGGGATTTTTCATTTTTTCTGGAACCACCTCCCAAAGCTCCCCTTCCCTGCCCCCTCAGTATTCCTGGGAAGACTCTAAAGGAGGGGAACAGCTTCAGCCCTTGGGGTCTGACAGAGTCGGAGCCTGGCCAGGTAAAAGAGGCACGTGGGCTCTCTCCTGGATGCAGGCCGGCTGGAGGGCCACCACACGTCACAGCAGGCAAGCCAAGGGCAATGGTGGCTGCTCAGAGAGCTGGCCTACCATCAGTCTGGTATATTTGTTTGTTATTTCTCTGATCATAATTCCCTTTTAGTCTCCAAGCCTTCAATGAATCTTATAAATTGCTACAGGCTGGTCATAGCTATTAATGTGTGGAGTTAAGGAAATTCCCTGTTTTCATGTGTAGAGCAAAGCTCACAGAGAGAGAACACAACTGCTTAGGGGAGGCCAAATATGAGATGACAAAAGATGATCTTTGAGATTTGGGTTGTTGGTTCAAGACAAGCTTCAACCAGGACACATTTGTGTAACATGTAGACATTTCCAGAAACATGTGTAGAAGAAGAGAAATAGGTAAAAACACAGGATGGTGTTTATGGCAAAACTACTTACATATAAAAAGGAAGTAAGATTTTATTCTATAGTCACTAGCTGGGAAGATATTTGGCGCATGAAAAGATCCTGGGAAAGAAGGTTTGTAGAACAGACCTTAGAAACAATGGCTTAAGGTAATAATCGCTCTCCTAGAGGATTCACATTTTCCCAAGTGCTTCACTATTGAAAGGAATTTAGCATCTATTCCAGGTAATGGGAGATGAGGTATAGGGGGATTACTAGGGGACTTTCTCAGCACCTCTTAAGTCACACTGTTATGGTACATTTGATTCCATATCCAGGGGAAAAACCCAGGCCAGAGTTGCCACTACCTGAGTCGTGGCTACCATTTTTATCTATATGCCACACAGTCTACTATAAAACTCGTTCTATCCCTTGACAAGCCTTTACACCCATCCAAACAGGCCTATTTTCTCTTTTCTGTTCCTTTTACTTCCTAGCTCTCTCATATCTCTATGCATAAGGTGGAAACGGGTGGTGGACACTCCCATGTCTACTGCCTTTTACTTGTATTTTTTTTGTAATTATATGAGATGACTTATCTCCTCAGCCATAGCCATATTCTTAGCATGCCTTAGGAGGAGACGGGATTTACTTCTTAGCTGAGCATCCCATATAAAGACAAAACCCATACAGTTCACCCATCCATCAATCCATCCAGCCATTGAGTGAAAAAAAACCTTTCCTGAGAGTCCTACCCACCGCACGCTGGCTGGGTGTTGCCCATCACAGAGGATAGTTTATGAATGTTCTGGAACCATTAGATTCCCCAGCATCTGATACACAGGACCACTTAAAATATTCAGCTGTAAAAATTATTATTATAAAAATCACACAAGCTTATGGAAATATTAAAACAGTAGAGGGGGCTGTAAGGAAAACTAAAACTTCCCTGGTCACGTCTCCCCTAACTTCACACTCCCGTTACTCCAAAGTGACAGCTGCTCGCGGTCCTTACACACCGTTCCAGAAACGGGTATTCTTTTTCTTACGTAAATAGGATCGTTCAATATGCATTCTTCTGTTGTTGCTCCCTGCCCCCCAACTATGTGACGAATCTTGATTCTTTTTCCGTATCAGCCCGTGTAACTGTCCTTGTTATTTTTTTTAGTAGCTTCATTGAAATTTAATTCACACACCATAAAATCACCCATTTAAAGTGCATAGTTCAGTGGGTTTTGGAATATTCACAGAGTTGTGCAGCCATCACCATAATTCTCATTCTTTTTAATGGTGGGAGAGATTTTGCTTTATCTTATGCTATAATTTCAGCAAATATTTATTAAGTTGATTTAAACCATACATTTGGACTGAGAAAGTGGGGTGTGGGGGTGGGAAGCAAATTATCTAAAAACATACAAATAAAGAAGTTCTGAGGCTTTTGCTGGTCTTTTAAGCCCATTTTAAGTAATTATGTCACACAGCCATAACAACAGGGATGAAGAAATAGTCTCTTCACATTATCTGGATCTTTTAAGGTAACAGGGCCCTAACCCATGAGGACAATACATTCATGTGCACTGTGCTGGATTTCCTTCAGCAAGTCAATTATTCTAACTTCTAAATAATGTTTTATCTTATGTTAGGAAGTTCAAAAATAAATGTCACTTTTATTAAGCTGCCCAAACTAAGTATGTTCATATTTCAATAGTAAGAAGGCATTTTTTGCAGCCTTTGTTTTGAATTTACTGTGAAGGTATGCATTTCAGATTAATACAGTATTTATAAAATGTCTAAAGAAATGTAGGCAAATTTCTTTTTGAAATGATTTATAAATATTAGGAGGTTTCAGCATATGTGGTGCTAAGTAATATTGACGAGTCTGGAAAAACGTGTGAAATAGAGGGAAAATAATGCGACTACTCTTTCTCCGCACTTACATTCCCACATACAAAATCATACGTTCTCTCAGGGGAAAAAAAGGATTTGGTAAAATCAACAAGGCCTACAGTGACATTAAAGCGTGCTTTTTCTGAATCAGGAAAAGGAATGAAAAAACTTGGACTCAAATACTGTTGAAGGCAGCAAAGACAAAGAATGTGAGCACTTGAAAGTATAAAAAGAGGAATTGCTATAGAGGTTAGAAAACCTCTTTTCAGAAATTTTTAAAATATGACAAAAACAGGAAAGAGGTGATGCTCTATTCCTCCCTAGGGATTGAGATTTGATTCAGTAGGAGGTCATGCCGCTTGTGGATTCTGTTATAATTCAGTCCCACACTGAGTCTCAAAAGTGAAATATTCATTGTTCCTAAATGCTCAATGTCTAAATTCCTGAAAGTTTTCCCTCAGGGCCTCTTTAGTACCCAGCAGTAATCTAGTAAGGGTTCATCCTCAGATGCATGGCAAATATACACCATTTTTCCACAACAAATTGATCAGATGTTAGAAACAGTAGAATTCTCAGATCTTTATTTTCTCCTTAGATCAAACTTCATCATTTCTGGGATTTGACTGAGCTCTTAAAAAGTGTGTATCTTAGATTCTCCTCATAACTTCCCAATGCAAAGTCTTGGTCTTAAAAATTTTCTCCAATTTTCCCAAGTTTCCTTAAAAAAAAAATGCCTTCTACTTTCAAAGTGACTTCACATTTAGCTCAGTGTCCTGGACTTAAAATCTGGCACAGCTAAGGAGGTGATGGAGCTGTCTAAATGAGGGCAAAAGAAAACCCATAATAAGACAAATATATGACCAGTATCAGAAGCCCCACCCTCCTCCTGCTTTTTAAAAATACTATACAGAACTTTAGATATGGGAAAATGGGCTGAACAATCTGAGAAGAGAGAAAGCAATTTTTAGTTGGCCCCTTCAGAGAGCAGAAATCATTGCTGTGAAAACAGTACTCAGCATTTCAGCTGATATTAGAAAAAACAACCTGAAATGTTCTCTTCCTACTTTCTGAAGAGAAGAGAAATGGTAATTGGGAGGACGGATTACAGAGGTGGAGGGGCTGTCGACAGGGGGCCTGAGGCTGTCGACAGTGGTTGGTGCCTTAGAGGAACAAAAAAAAGACCAACATATCACTGAATCCATAGTAACAAACCACAAACCCCTGTAAGCTAGTTTAAAAAGGGAACCAGTTTATGAACAGGTGTTGGGTAGTTTCTAGAATTTCTGGGAAGGCCAGAGTCTGAGTTCAAGTCCCAACTGGGGAAGATGTTCAACCCTCACCAGGAGGCTGCTTCCCTGAAGCCCCATTCTGCTCTGATAGTCCCAGTCACCTTGCCTGCACCCCCTACCCTGAATGCTACATACTAAAAGCCATGCAACCACTATCCCCCAAAGCAAGAAAGCCTCCACTGTCACTCTTGCTGGAAAATGGATTCTGGCTTTCTCACAGAGCTCTCTCATGAATGAAATCCCAAATAGGTATATTTAATTGTCAAAGAATATGCCATGAAAGACTGGGGGAATTGAGAATCTGTCTTTTGTTTTGGAAGAAGGATGCATAATATGGGGTATTCCCCACATGCAAGAACTGTGCTGCTGGGAAGCCACAAAGCATAGTAAATATGCTCCCTGGGCCTTATGGTTGCAGTGTAGAAGCTAAAAGGTCAACAGATTTCAGTAAATTCAATATTCCGAGTGGTAGGGGTGGGCATCATAAATGACTCCCAGATTTCAAGTTTGTATAATGTGATGGGGGGTGGTGCCATTCTTGAGATGGGGTGGGCTTGGGCAGGGGAGCATGTTTAGTGTAAAAGGCAGTAGGCTCAAGAGTTCAGTTTGGAGGAATTCTGGGAAGAAGTGAAATGATTTTTTAGTCTCCTCAAATCAGCCTATGAATGAAACAGAAAAAACAGGAAACAAGATAAAAAAATACATGAGAATAATCTTCAGTAGTAGGTGATAAGGTGTTTCTGTGCACTACAAAATATGACTGGGGAGGGAGTAACCATTGACATCTGCATGACATGACTGTACCAACATTGCTGTAGGACGGAGGAACGCAAGGGACATCAGGTGGGCTTGCGAATCCTAAGAGGCAGAAGAAACCTCACTGGCAACTTCAGCTAAAACTTAGGTCTTATACTCTCTCTAATGAATGAGTACAAAGTGTTTACAGCAACGTCTGAAGGGGCCAGAGACAGTGGGCCCCATGAATTCCCAGACTAACTAGTCAAAACTGACTTCTAGGATTAAGCCCTACAATGGCAAGAAAATACTTCAAAAATAATCCAAATTAAGCAGTATAGGAACAGCAGTCAAAGGAAATAACAGGCCCAGGGAAAACTAGAGGAGGATTTACCTCCGGAAAATAAGCTGCCATATTTTTTGAACACTGCACAAAAACAAGAGAATTGTAGAGCTATGAAGTTAGAACTATCTTAGCCACAACTACTTCTAAAAGTTCAGGAAAACTCATTAAAATATAAATGCGCAAAGAAAAGAATCAGTTCTCAATGATATCATAAAAAAACAGATTTAGAAGCAGAATAACATCCCTACAGATAAGGAATGAATACCAGACAGACGTTACACAAATAGATTAAAAATAATAATCTAAAGTTTAAAAAAATATGAAAATGATACAAAGTATGAAAGGACAGTAACCAAAATTAGGAAGACTCAGAAATTTGGTGACAATATAAATAAAAGATTATAAACAAAAGAAAAAAATTACAAATTATAAATAAAAGAAAAAAATTCAGAAATGAAAGTGAAATACCAACTCATAGAATGGAAGAAAATATTTGTAAATAATTTATCTGATAAGAAATTAATATGTAGTATATAAAAATATCATCTACAAAGAAAATATTTGTAAATAATTTATCTGATAAGAGATTAATTTCTAGAATATATAAATATTTACAATTCAACAATAACAAATAATGCAGTTCAAAAATGGGCAAAGAACTTGAATAGACAATTCTCTAAAAGATACAGAAATGACCAATGAGCACATAAAAAGATATTCAATGCCAGTAATCATTAGGTAAATTCCATACCCATTAGGATGGCTGTTTTAAAAAAACACACAGAAAATAAAAAGTGCTGGAGAGGATGTGGAGAAATTAGAACCCTTCGGCATTGCTGCTGAGAATATAAAATGGTGCAGCCACTATGGAAAACAGTATGGTAGCTCCTCAAAAATTAAACACAGAATTATCATACCATCCAGCAATTCCACTACACACTATACTAGAAGGAACAAATGAATGAAAAATACAACAGATAAGGCCCTAAGTAAAATAGAAGCTAATATTATTAATAGAAAAAAGGTAAAATAAAAACAAGAGAATTGTAGAGCTATGAAGTTAGAACTATCTTGAGCCATACTACTTCTAAAATAAGACCATATTCTTCAAGAATATTGATGTCATCTTCAACAAAGTACTAGCAAACTGAATTCAGTATCATAATTCAGTATCATATTATACACCATTAACGAGTGGGATTTATTCCTGAAATGCAAAGTTGGTTCAATATATGAAAACTAATCTATATAATACAGCACATTCCCAGAGTAAAGGAAGAAAAATATGATCATCTGAACTGATGCAGAAAAGAGATGTGACAAAATTCAATGCCCTTTTATGATAAAAACATTCAACAAACTAAGAATAGATGGAAACTCCCCCAACATAATAAAGAATGCATAAAGGAAAAACCTACAGCTAATATCATACTCAATGGACAAGGACTGATAGCTTTTTCTCCTAAGATCAGGGGTAAGACAAAGATGCCCATTTTCTCCACTTCTATAAAGTATGTTATTGGAAGTTCTAGCCAGAGCAACATTCTCATGTCATTGAACACCAAGATTTTCAGTGAGGAAAAAAGAAAATACTAATGTAAACTAGAAGATATCAAGGAGAACCCTATAAAATTTGAATTAGAAGTAACAGAATGAATAAAATATGTACACATATATGTATTTTGTGTATATGTATGTGTGTGGATATACATGTGTGCATGTGTGTATGTGTAGATATACAGAGATAAATATATAGACATATAGTGTGAATATTTTTTTAACCACACTCACTGAAAGGGCTTAGAAATGGAGACTAACCCAGCAGCATTGAGAAGCTTTAGCAAATTTTGGTCTTGAAATATCGTTTTCTACCTAAAAGAACCAGGGCTTCTTAGAGCAAAGGCTGACTCCATGTCAGGGAAGGAAATGTTTAAAATGAGCCTAGAACATCTTGTCATGTGAGATAAATGTGACAGATTTCCAAAGATGGATGAAAAAAATCTCTCCCATTTCACATACTCTTCTACAGTGTGACCTTGTCATTGTCATACTCCATCAAGAAGTGGAACTTATTTCCCAACCCTCCTAATTACTTCAATGAATAGAATATGGAGGAAAAAATCCCACACTAGTTCCAGCAGTAGATTTTAACTGGCATCTTGTACTTTCTGTCTCGTAAAAATGTTTGCTCTTAGTAAGTGCCATCTAGAAACCCAGCCACCATTCTACAAGAAACCCAAGCTGTATGGAGAAGTCACACGTAGGTGGTCCAGTTAATAACCTCAGATGAGCTCCCAGATGATGAACAGCACCGCCTGCCAGCCTTGCGAGTCCTCTCGGCCACCAAGCCACGCCAGCCCGCAGAGGACTACAGCTTCACGTCACATCTGACTGTAAGCATCAGAAAGACCCTGTGATAGGCAAAAAAAATGGCTTCCCAAAGATGGCCATGTTCCTAATCCCCAGAACCTGCGAATACGTTATGTTACACAGCAAAAGGGAAGTAAGGCCACATATAGAATTAAGGCTGCTAATTAGCTGTCCTTAAATTAGGGAGGCCATCATGGATTAGCAGCAGGCCCAGTGTGATCACAAGGACCCTTAACAGTGGAACAGGGAGGCAGAGGAGGGATATGAAATGATGCCAGTGTGAGCACAAGACTTGCCATTGCTGGTTTTGAAGAGAAAAGAAAGGGGCCCTGAGAGAAGGAATGTCGGAAGCCTTTAGAAGCTAGAAAAGGCAAGGAAACAGATGTTCTCCTACAGTGTCTAGACAGGAATGCAGCCTGGCCAACATCTTGATTTTAGCCCAGGGGGACCCAATTCTGGCTTTTGACCCTCAGAAAAATAAGATAATAAGTTTGTATTGTTTAAACCACTACATTTGTGGTAATTTGTTATGGCCATGATTGATAATTAATACAGGCTCCAAGCAAGAACCATACAGTGCAACCCAGTCAACCCACAGAACATGAGAGATGGTAAAATCTTGTAGCTTTGATCCATTATGCTTTGTTACAAAGCAATAGATAACTGGAATAGCAAGGAACTTGTCAAGTTTGACAGGTTGTCTCAGAAGAACCTGAAGCCACTGAAAAGTCTTCCATTGGGTAAGGAAAGGATCATTTGGGTAGCAGTAAGGAGAATACTTCAAGAAACTGAAACATCAAACACATTTAAATCCATGGTTTCATAAACATACAAACTGATCACTTTTAAAGGGTGTTAGGAAAACAGCTCATTATTTTGAAAACTGATAAGTTGAGATAAGAAAAGAAACATTTAGCTTACCTATATTATATAACCAAATACCACAAGAGGAAAGTTTTTCTTTCTATGTATAAGGTTTCCAGCTAATAAAGGAAGAAGTGATTGAATTATAGTATTTCTACCATGCAATCCATACTTAATTAATGGATCTAGGCATTGAGAATTAATGGTAACTACGTTTTTTTAAAAGATCCAAACAGGTAATGTATGTATCCTCATGAGAAAACACACAGCACAATTAAGTATTCTTGAACAAAAAAGAACCTGAACTGATATCTGATAAAGGCTCTAAATCCAAATACCAATTTTTAGCAAACACAGAGAACAGAGGAACATTAAACTGCACCAAGAGAACACAGTCAGCAAAATCCAACATAGGAAATTCTACACATAAATTTGTTTCAACAAATGATTTCAAGGAGAAAAAAAAAAGGATGCAGGGGGAGGCCCATAGATTAAAAGACATAATTTAAAAACTAAAGCTAAAGTATGGTGTTTAAGGATCTTCCCTTGGGTGATTCAGCAATAAAGAGGTAAAGGTTCTAGCCCAGAGGTCTACCACACTTCGAGATCAACAGAGATGCAGCAGTCAGCAAAGCAGATTCAGCAGCGCCTCAAGCAGCAGGACGTATAGCAGATCGCTGTCACAGAGCTGAGAGAGGAGCATGTTCTAATGGCGTAGTCATCAACTGAGTTAGAGGCTGCCATGAGTGGGCAGTAGACTGCAAGTGGTCATCAAGCTGGTCAATATGGAGTTGACTGGTGGCTTTGCTAAGGGCTCTGTCAGTGGAGGGTGAGGGCGGAGCTAAATCAGAATGAATAGACAGTAACTGGAAAGAGAGAGCAGGAAACATCAAATAGCTACAGACAACTCTTTCAGGAAGTTTACCTAAGAAGAGAAGCAGAGAAATGGCCTGGTAGCTGGAGGAATATGTGGGGCTAAGGGAGATCGATTTTTAAGGTGAGATTTATTTGAGCCTATATGCCTGAAAATGTAGGCAAGAAAAAGCATAACCAAAAATAAGAAATTCTTGCTGAGTTGAGGGTTTGAACCTAAAATACACATGGAAAGATCAGTCTTCAGAGAGCTGCTCCCTCTGTTAGAGGAAGCAAAAGGTAAATGCGGATTTAGGTGTAATTGCACATTTGGTGGTGGGGACATAAGGGACTTCTCATCTGGCATGGATGACATTGTTTCCATTCAGTCTGGGGGTGAGCCCATCACCCTTAAAGATGTGGAGTTGAATCAGGCTGTACCATTTATTAACCATGGGACTGAGGATGGTGGTTTCCAATTTTTTTTGGATCACTACCCACTAAGAAATACATTTTGGTTGTGACCTACTATATACACACTCATGAATAAATGAAATCAAATTTCATGGTCCAGTGCTTATTCCTATTAGGTACATACTCTTTTCTTTATTTTTAAGCCTGCCTGACAATCTAGACTGGCACACATCTATGTGAAACAGCACAGGGCTGGGGGTGGGGGAGTAGGAGAGAAAATTAAAGGGATCCTGTCTGATTTCAGGCTAAATAAGATTCCCAGGCAGACACGGCCTTGCTAACTCAGAATTCCTGTAAACTGGGGATATTTAATCAGAAACTGGCTAGAAAGATTATTGCTGATACATTCATATACTAAGAAATTATACTTTTAATAATTTTTGTTATTTTCCAGTTTATTGGGAATTTATAGCATTGAGATATAATAGTATATAAAATACATACACTTGAAAGAATAATTAGAAACACATAATCACTACCCTCGTTAAGCAGCAAAACATTTCCAGTAAGTTGGAAGGCCCCACCCACGTCTGCCTCTCTATCCCTGAGAGGTAATCATTACCTTGATTTTAGTGTTAATCATTTTTCTCATTTTCTTCTGTTGTTTCACCACCTATGATGTATCCTTAAACAACACAGGTTAGTTTGGTCTGTTTTTGCACTTTAGATAAATGAAACACAGCACAGTATGTACCCTTTTGCATCTGGCTCCTTTCACTGTTACGTCCATGCTGAATTTTTTTCACTTCTATATGCAATTCCAGATATGAATAAACCACAATTTTCATGTCCATTTTACCACTGATAAACATTGGTTTGTTTTCCTTTGAGAGATTAGAGTTCCATCTCCTTACACCCATATGCAGGGGCCTCTCACGGGCATATATCTAGGAGCAGAATTCCTGGCTCAAAGTGTACGGGCAGTTTCAGCCTGAGCAGGTAAGTCCACACTTTTCAGCTTACACTCCCCAGACCAGTGGGTGCTCCCCATTGCTCTGTACCGTCATTTGGTACTGTTATATTAGTTGTATTGTGGCCAATCTGGTGGGCACATACTTGGTATTTCACTGGGGACTTTAATTGGTATTTCCATCTTTTCTTAAGTTTATTAGCCATTTGGATTTCAGGGCATATTCTTTTACTTTTCTGAACCTATTTCCTTATCTGTAAAATAATGGCCAAATACGATATTATATGTAAAACACATACAGAGTGCTGAGCACACAATTTGTGCCCAGGGAAGGGTAACTCATAATAATACTAGTTTTAAAAGAAAGAAAAATTATTTGGATCTGAGTGTGGACACAGTGTGCAGCTGGGCTGCTGCCCACATCTCAAGTAATGTTTTCACCACCACAACTCTGTACAGTTCTCAGGTCACGGCCGCTTCCTCCTGCTGGGCAGCACCAGCCACCTGACTGTTGTAGAAGTGTAACAATGTAACAGGGATGCTATTCAGCGGGGATTTGAGTGCGCTCCCCTGGACAGCAGTGATTCTGATGCCGGGAAGGACCTGTGGACTCTGAGAACTATTAGCGTCTGGCCACTTGCAGACGCTGGGCTGTGACGGAGCAGGGCTGTCTCGGCTTATGGTCTGAGGCGTCCCATAGGGCAGACTGACGGCCCATGAAAGCACAGTGACCACGGGAGCCACCCTCAGGGAAGACCCAGGGCTCACTATGCCATGGGTTTTGTTAGTTTCCTTCTTTCATGTTAGGATACGATGCTGCCGAAATGGCATCATGGCAAATTGAATTTTGGAGTCTAGATAAGGGGTTTTGCTCAGAGAATCTTTGGCAAAGGGCCATTTTGATGAGTTGGACATGTATTTAGTCCCATCATGTTGGGGACAATCATGAAACCAATATTCCACCAGTTTTTGTCTTTTTTTTACATTATTCCAGTAACTGCTTGGAGACCGGCAATCCCTGGGCTGGATGTGGGTGGGAAACGGCAGGCAGTTGTAATAGAGAGAAAATATGGGGGGAGTCATCTTAACAGTAATAAAGGCAACTTTCAACAATACTGACTTGCTACTCTGATTAAATAACCAATTTTTAGAAATAGTCGACAACTTATGCCTGAATTTTATTTGAAACATTTTATTTGAAACATTCCTTTTCTATACAACCATCTAGATATTTAATAGGAAGTTTGGAATGCGTGATGGTATTTTAAATATTATGAATTTTAAAATATTCCTTCTAAACAACCATACAAATATATATTTTCCAAGACCAAACTGATATATCCATGCCTGAAATGTATTTCTAATTTCTAATTTATTTTATGGGCTCATTTGCAAAATGAAATTGTTTGGATGACTGGTTTGCAGTAAACATGCTATACCAAATTGGTTTCTAAATTTAGAGAAAGGTTAAGCCTCTTCTTACAATAATCAAGAAATAATAGAAGTATTAATGATAATGAAGCTTCCATAATTAAAAAGTCAAATTCTGAAATAAGAAGAAATGCATGTTAGCAGGTACCAGAAATAATTCTCACAAATGGTTATTTTGAGCTCTTTTCATGTAGAATGCAACCTCCAAAACACAATTTACTAAATGATAATATATATACCATGCATGTCATAATTAATTTCCATAGTCTTAGAAAACTTAGTACTCACAGACATAACAAAGATACAGGAAACAGTGGGTGAAATTCTAAGAATCATAAAAGGCAAAGTTGTTTTAACATGTACTTTGATTTCTTGTCTGATATTTTAAAAATTGTTAGAAAGTAGTTATTTTGTTATCCATATAAATGTATTCAAAGAAAAATCTTGTTTACATATAATAGGATTTGAGAATGAGCTCTAGATTTTAAATACAGTTGACTCCATGTCCTTTCGTGGAGGTTTCAGGGGATTGATTTTTGGTAATACCTCTTTGGCATAAAATGCTTTATGAAGTCCAGCTTCTCGGAGTGCTAACTCAAAACGAAGTCTAGGGTCAGAAATTATCTGTAGAAACAAAATTAATTGAACTAAAGTAAAATTCATCACTTAATTCCATTTTTCCCCAAGCTGAATAATTTGCTCCTACCATATAGATGACCAGCTTACAATAAACTTTGTGTATTCAGTGACTGTATTCTGGTTGTTTATTGAAAAATGTGCAAACCTTTTTGTCATTATCACTTTCCAGTATATCAGTGGCTTCCAACATAAGATGTATAGAATATTGCATACTATGTTAGTCAAAATACAACATATTAAAATTATTAAAACATGGGGTGAAAAAAAGCTTACTTTCAGTATTATTGCTGATTCATTTTTAATTGATACTTGGAATTTTAAAATACAATCATTCCTTAAAATAAATCTAAACCACAAACTTGTCCATCTATCTGTCTTTAAACAGACATTTTAAGTTCTCCATTATCGGGCATTATGTAAATTAAGTTTAAACACTTGGCTGCTACTTAAAAAAAAATCAATAATTTTCTTCCAAAGGCCAGATTTCCATTTCAAGCAGAACTAAAAAATGCTTCCATCAATCTGACTCTAAGTGGGAATAAACATGTGAGTAGTTCCATTTCTGTTTTCATTTATAGCTGATTGGAACTTATTCCTCTTCCCCTCCTTCTGTGAATATTAAATATCAACAGATTGGCAATAAGAAGGTAGCCACATATGGATTTCAGCTAATGTCGCATTTTACATGGACTTGAAGTCCCCCTAGAGGATGGGATAAAAGCTGTTGTCTCTCCCCCTCAAGGAGCTCTTAAATTAATAGACGTAATAAGAATGCGCACAGGTAACTGCACTTCGTGGCAACATGCCACTGGTTGCTGAAAGAGTAGAGGAACCTAGAGGCCCATCTGCTGGTGCTGGTGAGACCAAGATGGTCTCACTATAAAGTCCAACTTATTATAAATCAGAGCAGGGAGGAAACGAGACTGAGCACGAAAGGAAGGCACATGCAGACGAGAGGTGATACAGGTCAACATGGGATCAGGGTGGCTGGCGAGACCGCTGGGTACCATTGGGAAACACTGGGAAAGGATACTTCTAAGGCTGGGACTTGGATTTTAAATGCTAAGGGGTCTAGGGAGCTACTGAGGTTGTGTTTCTGTTTTCAGCATGAAAGTTTGTTTTCACTGTCACTTCATTAAGAAGCTCTATCTGATTGTAAGTTCAGGATAAACTAAGGAGGCAGGGAGAGTGGTTAGGAGTCTTCTACAATTGTCTAGACACGAAGTAATAAATGCCTAAACCTGACGGGTAGCAAGGAGAGAGAACTGTCAAACACTATGAAGGGAAGAATCAGTAGAACTCGGCAACTGCTCAGGTACCCAGAGAAGGGGCACTGATGTGTGGAAGTCAGGAACAATATGGGGGCTTATGTCTGAGAAGCAACATATTTGAGCCTTAGACCTAGTTTTCCCCTTTCCTCCTCCAGGGGTTTCCCTGGTCACAACCACTTCCAAGGACTCATGGTCCACCTGTGTACTATTACCACCTTAATTATCTCCAGATTTTCCCCTCTTCTGAGCTCCAGGGTTGTGAGGTTTAAAATGTTTTCATTATTCTAGTTTTTAACAGATAGCAAGTGAAATGTAGATTTCTCTAGAATGCTGACCTCCAACTCCTCAATTACCCTCCCCAGAGGCAGCCAGTTACTCGGAAATGTGCTAGCCATCTTCACCCCTAAACAAGACATGCACAAATTGTCTCCCTAAGTCTGTTTTTCCCTTGTTTTCTTACATGGTTAATGGCAGCAACGTGTAATGATTATAATTTACTGAATTACTACTAGGTGCCAGACAATATTTTAGGCAATTGACATTTATTATCCTAATCTTCATAAGAACCTTGCAAATTATTATTTTACAGATGAAGTAAAAAAAACATAAAGATGTTAATAGCTCTCAGAAGTTCACACAACCAGTAAACAGCGGATGTGTATTTGAATCCAACATGCAGGCTCTTCTCAGTAGCACTTGCTGCCTAACTTAGAATCATCCTCACTTTCATTATATCCCCACTCCTGTCAGCCAGAGCCATTCCTGCCCTTCCCGCACCTTCTCTGAAGTCTCCACAGTTTTACAAAGGATCTGACCCCACCCACCACCCTTGCCAATCTGCCATTCAGAACATGTTGCTACAACATTAATCTGATTTTATAATTCACGAGCTTCAAAGTCATGCCTCTGCTCACAGGATAAAGGCCAAACGGTCTTAGTAAGCAAGACCTACTACACTTTCCATAGCCTGACCCTAATCTATGCTTCCAGTCTCATCTCCCTGCACCCACCCTGCCATGTACTTTACACTGAAAACACACCAATAAGGACCTCTTTCCCTCCTCTTCTGCTTGATGAAAGCCTTCTTTCCTCAGCCCAGGCACTCTGAGAACTTTCCAGTTTCTGACTTCAATTCTCTACAAGCCGCAGGTGCCCTCCCCACTCTGGCTTCTGGAGAGAACCTTGCATCCTTACAATTAATTCCTCTCCCTATGCACACCTCCTGCCTCCAACCTGTTTTGTTTTTAGCTTAAATCATCTGGAATGAATTGTTATTGCTGCCAAAAATCCTCCAATAAGACATAGCTTAATTCCGTTTTGCCACTTTCTCTGACACCCCCATCAGGGTTACAGCTCATGTCCTGCCCCTTGCCGCGACAGTCCTTAGACCTCCATTGTGAAGGTGTCTCAACTTGATGGCATTATTCCCATAAATGCTCTTTCCTTCCCAACCCAGTTCATCTGCTACTTCCTCCACACAGGGCAAGTGTATTTTGTTCAGGAGGGAACCTGGCACCCCGCACAGTGCTAGATAAAGAATGTGTTCCATTAATGTTTGCCCAATTTATGAATTGTTCATCCCTTTACTACCTAGCAAAGTAGGTAGCACATGGTAGAGGCATGCTCCATTTGTCAGTGGGTGAACAAAGTTTTCTGCTTTTTATGTAAATAAGAATTTAGCCTCTCTCCTTAGATTTGTAAAATTAACAACTATTTTCTCCCTTAATTTCAGTGATAGCCATTCATCCAACTGTCCTTCCATCCAGCTAAAAAAAAAAAACTTAAAAATCTCTTCTTAGTTACAGGAACAGACTAAAATGAATCCAAAGTTCCTAGAAATGGTAAAATCACCCCATAATACTTTTTCTACAGAAAATGTTTTATCAATAGCTCTGATGTATTATCTTCTGTTCATTTTAATTTCTGAAAGCTTACCTCTGCTTTGTATTATCAGTATCATCAGTTGTTTCTTTAATAGGATTTATGTTCTGAATTGAAACAATTTCTGAATGTGATAAATAAAAAAATACTAACCTAATTTTAAAGTAAGATTTTGTAAAGCTATTTTTCAAATTAAAAAAATATCTTTCATTGACAGATAACATTTTTAGATAAGCTGCTTTGTTCTATGGTCACCTATCAGCTATTTTATAATATTAAGAATTATGCAGTCATTATGTGCTATCATTTAGAAGTAAAAAATTATGCTAATAGTATTCAAATGTAAATATTGAAAATGTGTAACCCAAAACATACACTTCCACAATTCTTATCATGGCTTTTGTATCAATCATGATAATTTCCATAATTACCTGCTGTTCATTGTATGTATTCAATGTGAAGAGTGGCTTTTGAAGAATAAATTCTTCAATTCCTATACCCATTCTCGCTTTTGATGCCATTGTATCTGACATCATTCTAACAGGATCAAACTGAGCAACAATAGCAACCTAAAAGAAGAAAAAGTTAATGGCTTTGGAACAAGATAAAGTTAAGAACGTTTACTAAAGATAAAACCTAAGAGGGGAGGGAAGGGAAGACTATTAATCCAGGCCAATACTAGAGATACACGAAGGAGTCAAAGGTTTGAAAACAAAACATAATATTAAGACTATGATCTGTAATTGTTTGCTAATGGCTGGATAATCACAGTTAAAGTTAAAGTTGGGTAAAATTTTTTCTGATACAAAGTTACAGGAAACCTTCATAGAAAACCTACATCTTCAATCACCTTGAAAGTAACAAAAAGTAAAAAAAAAAAACATTCATTTTTAGCCACTGGCAATGTATGGTTATGGTAGCAACCCCATGAAGCTTTCTAGAAGGGTAAATCTGATTAAGCTGAATCTAGAGTATGTCATTCATGGGTAATGTTGAGTGTATTGATGGTACTGGGCAAGATGAGTGGATCTGCACTGTCCCAGGCAACTAGATGTCCAGGGATGGTCCCTTCTACTGAAAAACTGCCCAAGTCATTTTCAACCAAATGCCTTTGTCCTTTATGATCACTGAAATCATTCAAACCTGCATCCTAATGAAAAGCCACTAATTTTGTAAATTATATGCATCATTAGTAACACCTGCCTGTTAATTCCTAAAGTCAAGAATTAGCATTAGGAAAATAGCATTTTTAATGCCATTTAGAAACTGTAATGACATAACCAGGGGTTGAACATAATTACTATAGGTTTCCTAGCCAAAATGTCTTAGAGTTCTAAACACTGATTACAGATAACTGGCACAGATATTTCCTCTTTTAAAGGGTTCACAGATGGAAAGAATTATAATCATATGGACTCTGTAGTTATCAAAATTACATTTGAAAATGAATGTATTTAGTAATAGTGACATTGAGTTTTGTCTCCAGAATACCAGGTATATAATTATTTTCTAATGATCAAGTCATATGTTTGTTGAATCTAGGATGACCAGGACTTACATTCCTATGCTTTGAATTTATTTCTATAGTTTATCAAATATGATATAATAGTTATATGCATTTACACTTCATCCAAACTATGTCATTTAATTAGACTTCCTTGGTTTGAATTCAGTCTGACATTTAGTAGCTGTGTTACTTTGGGGAACCTCTGCACCCCCTCAGTTTCCTCTTCCATAAAATAGAAGTATTAATATTTACATCATAGGGTTGTTGTAGAGACTAAGTGAAGTAAAACCTAAGAGCATTTGGAAGAGGGTTTTATACATAGTAAATATTTTAAAATGTGAATGCATATTACTATAAATCTGAGACAGATACTTTTATTATTTCCATTTTTCAGAGGAGGAAATGAACCTTAGGGAGATTAAGATCTAAGTTTCCTCTACCAGTAAGTAGAGAACCAGGTTGTACCAGGTTTGAAGGATGCCAGAGGTTCTACTGACATAGAAGGAAAACCACACAGCCATTTCATCTCAGCTGAGCAATGGCATCAATGAAGATTCTGGAGTTTATGAGTTGAACTCATTTCACTTCCAGGTTAAAAATTCTGAAAAATCCCCAAGTTCTTAAATTTCTGCTCTTGGCTATCTACCATCTACTTTAGAAACTCTTATCTACTTTTATAGGCAAAGCAATGGGAGGCTTTTATTTCTCCACAAAACTCATACTTTTAAAAAGTGGTTTTCAACATGTTTGTTGACTATGGGATGTTTCCAAACAGAGGTTCCTCTCCAGGGGGGTTATTTTGCTCAAGCTCCATCAGGTTTTTTGAGGGAAGTAAAATCCTTTGGCTAGATGCAAAGTTCCAATGCTGTAAATGGATACTATTCAGCTAATAAACTAGAGGTAGCCTGGGTGTATTAAATCTTGGGAGAGCTTTTTAAAAAGTGCTGATAAAATTCTTTTAATATACTAGAAACTGGAACTGGTTCAACCTAAATCTAATTGCTCACAGGAATGAAGATCAGTGTCCCAATTTAGAAATGTTACATTTTATATAGCAGATGTCCTGACCTAAGCCCTAATAATGTTATTAAGTGCACTTAAAAATGTTAAGAGCACTTCAAAACCACCCATGAAAATCTCCAAATTAAAAGCACCTGTTTCCTAAGGGCTTCTAGCCGCCTCTGTCTGTTTTCTTCTTCATGTGCTTCTTGAAGAGCCACTTCTTCTTTCTCCATCAAACGCTTTTCCAGTAATTCTTGCCTATATTTAACCCTTTAAAACAATGCACAGGAAAGTTGGGAAAATTTAATAATCTTGGAGATTATATGGCTGGGAGCAAAGGGGCAGAAAGCAGCCCTCACATTGTTTTTACTTGTTTGGGTTGTTTTTATATCCAGACAATAAAAGATGCTTGTATAAAATACATTTTGCAGTAATTCTAATAACAACCAGGCATGAGGCAGGGAAACATGAGGTAAAATGCAATCCGTCTACTTTCTTCTTTGAAAGTGTTGTATGAACTCTCAAACTATTGGTTGCCACAGCTGCAGTTAATCCCACCCAACAATAGTCTCATTTTCTTGAGTTTGCTAGTAGCTGCAGTTAATCCCACCCAACAAATAATAGTCTCATTTTCTGATAAGCTTTAACACAATTTGAGATACTAAAAAGGCTGTATTACTGATTAAGTGTAAGTACTTTAAGAATAGTAAATAAAGTCCTATAATAAATGCCCAAATGATGTCAGTTACTCGAACTTAAACCAAACTATACTCTCACTCACTTTGTCAAGAATGCCCTTTCTGGGGGAATGGGTGCTTGTACCAACAAACTTTGAAAATTGCACTTTGACTGTAGATGGCAGCAAAAACATGACTTTCCTCTGGCATTGCATTTCCATCCTCAAAATCTTCAGATATTAAAATGGGGCACATTTAAACACCTGTTTTAATATCTCCATGCTCATTTGGCCCTCCTAAAAAAGCTATCTTTTTAGGCAGCTTCCTTTGCCATCTTCTTGCCTGAGAAACCCTTCTACTTAACTAGAGATGAGATTTATCTTTTATAAAAAAACAGGCACCCAGCTTCTCCAGAGACTAGGAGGCCATTGCCTCTATCATCCATTATTGATGGCTCAGATTTAGCTTTCTTTACATCAGTCACAAATGGGCTTTGCCCTTGGTGTGCACACCCGCTGTCTTCGCTACACCCTTCTTATTCTGGATCCTGACATTTACGGAGGTGTTCACTATGCAGCAAATCTTGTGCTAAGAGCTGTTGATGTTTTAGCTCATTGAGGCTTCACAACCAACCTATGCTGGGGTGGCGTTATTGATCTCATTTTAAAGATAAAGAAATGGAGGGATAAACTGGTGATGTAACTTATCCGAGTCTCACACACAGTAGCAGAGCCAGAGGTCAAACCCAGTAGACTGGCCCCAGGTCCATGCCCACCCATTCCCCTGCACCCTCCACCCTCATTCAGTTAACCACTAGGTTCTTCTCTTGTGTCTCGCCTGAGGGTTTCAGCCCTGACAAGTACAGTGTGGACTGACAATGGACCACTCTTAGGGCAAAACGTTTACACGTGGCTTTATTCTCATGGTGGAAGATCAAGCATTAGAACCCCATCCACCTCAGGACAAGTCTGCATGCAACAAGCCTTCCCCAGAGCACTGCGTGGAGCTCTTTATAGAGTCAACAATAGCTCATTGCCCACACCTGTGCAAGCATGTGCCTGCGAGCATCGCACGTGCACAGGTGGGCAAGTAGACCAGGGTCAGGTGAGGATCCTTGCCAAGGAACTCCCATTTTCTCTACATTCATCTAGCCTTGTTTATGCCACTCACCTCACTGACTTCTGAACAGCTATTGTGTTCCAAACTCTGTGCTAGCTATTGTGAGCACACCGAGAAGGCTGACCTTAAGAAGTCTGTAGTTTAACACAGAGACAGACAGACAAGTCTGAGAACTAAACGGGTGTACAGTGCCGTCAGAGAGGCGTAAGGAAGGCCCATGGAGAACGGGGAGAACGGCGAAGGGATGGTTTTCTGGGCCGTGGGAAAGGCTGGTACGACTCAGCAGGAGCAGCCTCTGGTCTGGGTCTCAGGGACTGGGATTTGAGGGGCCGGAAGGCGGGACAGCTGTGCGGGGACAGGCCCCCCCTGGCAGGAGGAGCGGGGTGGGGTCACCAAGGGAAGTACTCGGGCTCCTCCACGCGCAGGGCTGGCACCTGAGAGTGGCGATTTCTTAAATTTTGCCCCTGGGCACCTCACTCGCCTTCCCTGGTCACAGCCCTGGGAAGGGTAGGGCTCGGGCAGCTGGAACAGAGTAAGTGAATGACCGGAGGGAAAGAGTTGCCCAGCTGAGCACGGGCAGGCAGAGCCCGGCAGTCACACGGTTCCCGCAGGAAGGCTTGCTTCTGGGCAGGAAAACTTTAACCCAGATGGCTTCTGAGGCTGGCAAAGCAGCAGCCGTCCAGGAAGAGGAAAGGAGGGGAGCAGATGCTTGTAGAGTACAGAATGCAGAATGGGATTCAGAAGGAGAATCCTAAACTCCTCTTGTGGGTGTGGCTCTTCTCCCCTCACCTCCACTTTAGGAGTCAGTACCCCCAGACACATGGATTCGAGGCCCCACAGCCCACAGAGCTCCCCCTCTCCTGTACCTCCGGGTCATGGAAGCTGTATTTCTCATTCTCTCCCTTTGCACTAAGGCATGACACCACCTCTCTAACGAGGTTCGACTCAGTTTAACCACTGAGCACAAGCTAAGTGAACTACTGTGAAGGTTCGATTAAGAGATACCCTGGGATTCGACAATCACCATATGCTAATTCTCAGAACCTCTGTAAAGTTTTTGTTCCTTTGGGATATATAGGTTGCTTTGTCTGCACCAAAGTTGTGTCTGCACTGTGGGAAAGTCACGGTCATCCCATTAGGGGAGCTGGACTAGTGAGGAAGGAATTGCAAATGACAGTGAAGCATTTGAACCTGTGTGTAAAAAAGGCAGGTTCAGGGTTTACTTGGAGGCTCATTCATTCATTCAACTATTTGTTGAGCACCTGCATTCATTTATCAGCTATTTACTGAGCACTTGCTTTGCATCAGTCACCATGCCAGGCACTGGAGATATAAATTTGGCAGAGGAGATGAACTCCTGTCCTCACAGGACCCTCCATCTGGAGGGGATACACAGACCAGCCAGTTATGATTTAGGGTGGCTCTTGCTCTGTTGGGACAATGGGGTAGCATTCTTAGGAAAGGCCCCTTTGCTACACTTGGGGCATTCAAGAGGGCATCCAAGAGGAGGGATCTCAATTTCAGACCCAAAACGGAAGAGAAATTCTCCAGAGGGGGAGAGAATTGAAAGAATGTTCCAGGCAGAAAAAAAAAAAAAAGTACGTGAAGGCCCGTAGGGGAGAGCATGATGTTTTTGAAGAACTGAAAAAATACTTGGAAGGACCAAAAATGAACAGTGCTAGGCGAGAGGTGCCAAAAGCTGCGGCCCGAGGAGGAGCATGGGGACTTGGCAGGCATGAGGGCTTTGGTCAGGGAGACGTGGTGAACACAGACCTGGGACACAGGGAAGGATTTTCGGGCGGCAAGACCCATGACAGTTATCCAGATGTAAGCTGATTCTGTAAACCAGGGAAGAGGGAAAGATACTGGCAGCAGGTGGGGAGATGACATGGGGTTAAATTTTATATAAAAAATAGAATAAATTTATTTTATGAGAGAGGAGATAGAGAGGAAGGGGTCATGGTCTCTCTTACACAGTGAATGACAGGGTCCCTCATTAAAACAGAGAACTTTGAGAAGTGTGAAAGAAGGAATTACATTTATTTTGTACCCTGCCTTTGCAAGATCGGGGCTAAAGAAATTGATGGGGAATCTTTATCAATAGCAGGGAACTAGGGTCATGGGGCAGGTGGTATCAGTCAGGAAAAGAGTATCTGGGTAAGAAGAGAAGCAGGCCTAGGATTGATTTCCAAGGGAACATTTAAGAAAGGGACAGAAGAGGAGGAAGCTATCTAGGAAAATTAGGAAAAGTGGTGCCAAAGAAGCTAAGGAAAATGGGATTAACCATGCTGAGTGCTAAAGAAAGATCCATTAGAATCCACAATAATCTTTGGAGTAAATAACAGGGTCATTGGTGATGGTGGCAAGAGCAGTGGGGAGCCATGACAGGAGGACTGGAGGGGGAGTGCAGACAGCCTTCACTAAGACTGATGAAAAAGGGGAGGAGAGAGGTAGGGGGTGTGGAGGAAGCTTAGAGCTGATCACAGTGGCTGCAAAGGAATGATCAGGATTACTGAAGCTGCCTTGAAGATTTGCAATGGGAACATTCAAGAAAGCAGGTGACACGCTCAAATCCTTCATTTCTACAGATGCTGTGGTTTAAACTCAAATAATAATTCACTTTAAAAGGGGAAACTCTTGTTGCCTTTTTCTTCTCCCACCCTGGATAGAAAAATTTCTTTGCCTGAAGAGAAGTGATGCAGAAAAACTCCTGGGAGAAAGCCAAATCCTCACATATTCACGGGGAAAGAAAATAGCAACACAGTAAAGTCAATCATTTGGAAAATTTTCCACATAAATACCTTGAGCCATTTGAGGTAGCAGGTTTTCTCCATATTAAACTGTTGCTATGAAAGTCAGTGTCAGGAAGTGGCTAAACTCAATAGTCTTTAAGTTGTGCACTGAATTCCCAAATAGGAATCCCAGGTTCATCTCTCAGTCTGTTTTATGCTCCTGAATCCACAAAGGTTGAAAGTGCTGCAAAAGAGGCATTTTCTACTTCTCCTGGGGGAGGAGAAGCATCGTATGTTCAAAAGCAACAGCTGCTGCAGAATCAGGCACGGCATTAACAATAATCTAAAAGGATTTTGTTTAAGCCTCCAGGCCTCAGTATACTTGAAGGGACAGGAAGCTTTCATGTAGAAATGGAGAATTTTTGTATCATTTAGGAGACTTTTTATGTGTGTGCTGAACTCTAAGAGATGAGGATATAAATGCAGATGGTTCAGAAACACCTTGAACTTTAGTAACAGCCTCCCTTTGGTGCAGTGAAACCGGTAAGAGCCGGGCAAATATTAAGTACAAAGTCTTGACCGCCCTCCTCTCCTATCCAGAGCCACATGTAACTTTAGTCTGAAAAGAAGCTACAGCAACCAAGGGGATTAAAAGGACTTCTGAAGAATAGCTAATAGTGACAGGTTCAACATCTTTTTAAAAAAGCTTAAGCAGTAAATAAAACAACATGAAGACATGTGTTAATTAGGGTATTCTAACTAGTATTGAACTCTGCCCAAAATGGTTCAAGAAAGTAATTTGGCCTACTGAACTAAAGGCAGTTTATAAACAAACTTGCTACTTAGTGTATAGGTCACGTGGCTTGCTTGGTGTTGAACAAGAATGTTGAAACAGGCACCTGCCGGAGGAGGCGGCAGCATGGGCTACCTGCTTCTGCCTGCTGGGAAATCTGCTTTCGACTTAACCCTGCTCATAAAGTTGTTCTTCCCAGCAAGCAGACAGAACCCCTCCATTAGCCATAGGGCACTCCAACAGGGAAGAATATGTGAAGCAAAACACAGGTGGGCTAGGCGTCAGCACCTGTCAACAGGTGGAGAGCAGGGAGAGGGCAGGGACAGAGGCTAGTCAGAGAAAAGGAAAACAAGCTATTCGGGAGCTCAGGTCAGAGGGCATAACTGCTCTCACAATATCGGTAACGAGAGCACAGGGGATTCTGGCTCCAGGCATAAGCGGAGTCCAGACTCTGCAAATACAATGCGAATCCTGACACAAGGCGGTGACATGCTGGCACAGACAGGCGAGGGGCAAGGACAAAGAGGATTCATAGAGAATCTGCAGGACAGAATTGCTGAACAAACGCCAGCCCTAAACAGAGACTATTCCTTCCTGCTCAGGGCACTTCCTGGTTCCTTTGTGAGGTAGAAAGGCAAGTTCCTATTGGAACTCTGTTCTTTAAGTTATTAATTCAGTTAGTAGGTGCTTAAATAACTCCATTTTGGCTATCTGCCAAGCACTGCCCCAGGTACTCAGAATAGTAAAAAAATTACAACCAGACAAAAAGATCCCCACCCTTTTCAGTCTTGCATTTTTTGAGGCTTGTTATATATAAGCATGCCTAAATAAACATCCTAGTAAAATAAATAAAACTGTTCTTAATTATTTTTGCACTTACTGCAAAAGTCCTAAGATAGAGAGCCCCTTCTTTATACTACTGTTGAACACTGGTTCTCAACTCTGATTATCATTAGAATCATGGGAACTTTCGACAACTTCTTGATGCCCAGGCCCCACACCAGACTAGTTACATCAGAATCTGATGATGGGGCTCAAGCATTGGTTTTTTCTTAAAAGTTCCCCGTGATGATATAAATGTGCAGCCTGGCTTGAGACCCAACATCACGTGGCCCGCGGTTCCCTCCCTACCTTGAACAAAGATCAGAATCACCTAGAGGGCTTGTTAAAGCTCAGATTGCTTGGCCACCTCCAGATTTTCTGATTCAGTGGTAGTGGTGGAGACCTGCAGTTCTCAGTCTCCAGGTGACGCTGATTCTGCTGGTCCGGGGACCAGATTCTCAGAACCACAGTGTAGATGAATATTCAGATTAGAGGAGTTCTATCTGACTATTGCTATCAAGACAAAACCAGGTACATAAACTACCTACACAGGGCTTATTTCTGTCTGCTTGAGCTAAACATAGCAGTTAAATGCCTCAGGATTGATTCAAACTAGAAATTCCTACATTGGTGCTACAGACATTCAAGAGCAGAATCTTCCCTGTGTTAGAAAACCTGCCCCCCTCTGCATGACCCCATTCCTCAGTGACAATGGTCCTTCCAGACTTGGGTAGTATCGGTGATGGGCAGTTGCCATGATGGCTATTACTGAACCAGTAATAGCTGTTTCTTTCCAATGGACAACACACTGATGTGTCTTGATGACAGTTGAAAACCTCACGCTGCTGGAGAGATCTAAAGGGTGTATTCAGTAAAATCAAAGGAGGTGGAGAAAACCTGAAAGCATTTCAGCCTTAAGAAGAAAGTAAGAGCCACTGCCTTTGGGAAAAGTTCTTGCAGCGCCAAGGGGAGGGATAGTTTTCATACTGGAAGTGAAAACCCATAAATGGAAGTGAAATACATTTTCCTGTTGGTTGTAACCAGCCCCACCTAGCTGCCTGAGTTCACTCAGGTGAGAACAGCTGAGAAACAAGGACTGCAACCTGGGATTGAGAACAGCACAAGATGTCATTGGAAAAGGTTACTGAAAGGACATCTCATATATATGAGCCCCTTCCCCAACTTAGTGCAGAAAGATATTTCTACCACAATTTATCCTCCTTTGTTTAAACTGTTCTTAATACTTTTCATCTAGCTTTCAGTAATCTTTCAATATCTTCACATATCCTCAACTCCTAGAATACTCCTTGGCAAAAGCATTTCATGTGGAGTACAGATAATAGGTGCACTGTCTATAGAGAATTTAAAACAATAATAAAAGTCCATCTCTTTTCTTTTTTAAATTACCATGTGCTAGTTAGCAAGTCTAAACAAAGTTAGTGATAAATACTCCCTCCACTGGAGCACACAAGCCCATTTTACTCCACTCATGGTTATTCCTTCAATAGTTTTCCTTAACTGAAAACAAGTGCTACCCAGGTGACACTTCTTCCACCCTCATCCTTTAAAATTGTGGGGGAAGAAGGCTGGCATTTCCCTAGCTCTCCGGCAACAATGCCAGAGAGCTTTTACCCATTGAATTTGGATTATACCATCCTCTTCCTCATGGAGTTCTGGGAGTCAACTACTGACTGCCCAGGTCACTGTTTGTTTGCTGAGGGTTATTCCAAACCCCACTCTTACAGGCTCTTGATCCCCAACAGCATTTTTTTCTCCGCTGCTTCAACAGCCACTCCTCAGACCAGCCTTTGGAGCCTGGCATCACCTAGAACTGTTTCTCTAGCAAAATCATGAACAGAGATTGTGTTCTGACTCCAGCCTCTAGGGTCACCACATACGCTGATAAAGGTTACACACGGCACAGCTCGGAATGGATTGATTGCCTGCCAACCTTCTGTTCCCACTCGCATAAGCTTACAACTTTTAACTTTAACGTTTTTAACCTGCTACTTCAGCTTATCAGGCTCTCTCCATTTGTCAATGGTATTTTTTTTAAACTACATACTACTTGTCACGTGTTGGGCTGTGTCTCCCCTTATTAAATTCCCTGCCACTCGACCTCTTTTCTCACAGGCTATGAGACACCATCAGACTTTATTTTGTTGTCTCTCCAGTTTTGAATTCCTGGTCTGTCTCTTCAAAGATATTATTACCAGTATCCTTTGCACATCTGTTCTTTTACACATCTGTCCTGCCAACTCCAAGCCCTAATTTTGCATATTTATGAGATCGAAGCTGGGTGTTCAGTACTTCTCTGGAATGATTTTGTTTACTCCAGCTGTTTGACATTCCCCCTCTCAGCAGAGAACTTCATCTCCTACTTTACTGAAAGGAAAAGGCCACAAGCATTCATTTCCCCAACATGCTCTGCCCACTTCCAGTCTTGTCAAGACTCATCTTCATCCATCCTTTGCTCCTTAAACCTGGGCTCTTAGTCCCATAAACCAAGCTGTGTTTAGGATCTTGCTGCAGAAATAAAACTCTTCCTTTTCTATGTCTTCAGTCACTCTCTCTCCTCTGATTCCTTTTCTCCTCTGCATACAAACTCCTTCAAATGGGTGGGGGGGAATGTAGCTCTCAACTCTGAGTCCCTTCCTAGCCACCATCCCCTTTCTCTTTTCCCTTCACGGCAAAATTTCTCAGTGAAGGAGCCATACTTTCTGTACCTAATTTATTTTTGGTATCATTAATGTACAATTACATGAGCAACATTGTGGTTACTAGACTCCCCCCATTATCAAGTCCCCACCACATACCCCATTACAGTCACTGTCCATCAGTGTAGTAAGATGCTATAGAATCGCTACTTGTCTTCTCTCTGTTGTACTGCCTTCCCTGTGCCCCTCCCCTACATTATGCATGCTAATCGTAATGCCCCCTTTTCCCCCTTATCCCTCCCTTCCCACCCATCCTCCCCAGTCCCTTTCCCTTTGGTAACTGTTAGTCCATTCTTGGGTTCTGAGAGTCTGCTGCTGTTTTGTTCCTTCAGTTTTTTGCTTTGTTCTTATACTCCACAGATGAGTGAAATCATTTGGTACTTGTCCTTCTCTGCCTGGCTTATTTCACTGAGCGTAATACCCTCTAGCTCCATCCATGTTGTTGCAAATGGTAGGATTTGTTTTCTTCTTATGGCTGAATAATATTCCACTGTGTATATGTACCACATCTTCCTTATCCATTCATCTTCTGGGGGACACTTAGGTTGCTTCCATCTGTTCCTAATTCTTCACTTCTCATTTAGTCCCAAACTCACTGCAGTCTGGCATCTGTATTCTCCTCTCTATGAACACTGTTACCCAAAATGGCACAGAAACTCAAATGGAGCCTTCTTTTAGAGCTCCTCTGACATGATCTGTCTACAGTGCCTGGTACTGATGACCACCTCCTTCAAATGCACATTCTACCTCTCTGACTGCTCTTCCTTCTTGTCTTTTACTGGTTTCTCCTGTCCAAAGTTCCAACATGAATCCTCTTCTTTTCTCTAAATTGAGAACATTTAGAAAAAAAATTGGGGGGGTAATCTGTCTCCAACTACAATCAAGGAATGAATATCTGTAGCCTCCACCTCCTTCAAAGCTCCAAATCCTTTGATCTTTTACTTTATGTAATTTCAGGACTGGGTTCAGATTCCTCAAGTTTAACTAGATTACATCGATAGTTAAATGCAGAACTGCAGCTTTAGTGGGTATCTGAGCTTGGTGTAGAGTTGACATCCTTCTGTGAAAACTTAGGCATGTGTCATTAGGCTTCTTCCCAAGCAGAAGTGTGGAATGCCTCCCACATGCTCTTAGAGATGAGCCACCATGATGCAATGGGTACCATGGACAGGGCCAAGATTTGGCCTGCTTAATTATTTTGGGTTCACTCTAATCCAAAGGCAGAGAATTAAGTTCCCTTATACTTTATAAGGCTGTTGAATACCTTATAAATAGCTGCAACAATTTTTGGTTAAAATATTTACAGTAAAGTTAGTCACTTCAGATACTTAAAAATTATAGAATGTATAACTTTGAGCAATATAATTTCTTGGAACCAAGAAAATCTTTTATATGCTTAAACAACTAACAGGTCACAGCATTTGCCATTCATAAATTAAATATCTTGAAAAAATATTAGAAGAGTTGATTTTTTTTAATCCTTTTTTTTCCTGACAGTAATTGGACACCAGGTCTAACTGCCTATTATGGCCAAATCTAGATTTTAATAATTTAGACCACATTGTGGTAGAAAACTATCTTTTTATCCTTTAGCATCAACCTAGTAACACCAATCCCCTTTGAACTGCCTCTTTTCATTCCACATAGATCTGTTGAAGCCTTTAATCAGAGAATCCACCCACCTCCAGTATTCGGGATTTATGTGACTACAGTGATCTGCCCTCAGTGAGGACAAGACTTTACTTGAACCAATCAGAATCTTTCCCTGAGGATTTATATGTGAGTATTGAAAATAAGCTTTCTCTTCTCTCTGAGGTCACTAAGCTTAAAGAATATAATTAAACCTGGAGCTGCTTGTAGCCATGCAGTCCCCTGATCCCTAACCCCAGACACATGAGGAAGTCCATATCCATGCACACACAGGTACAGAGTAAAGAATAGAGAATGAGAGGAACCTGAAGATGCCATTGGAGACCCTGAAACAAAACCCACTCCTAGTTTCTATACATGTGAATCAATCCTCTCCTTTTCTGCCTAAGCTAGTTTGAGTTAGGTTTCTCTCAGGTGCTTCTGAGGATTCCCTTATACATGAAAAATATGTTTATCTCTTAATCCCCTATAACAGGAGGGCACACGCCAAGCTGTTCCAAATAGTGATCAGTTCATTTCCCAAACTGATGGCCCACAGAATGTTAATATCCCACAAGATGTTAGCACGTGTGCCATGAAAAATGTGTTGGATGTTCAAGTAAGTTTGGGAAAAAGATGAACAAAATAAAATAGGCCTATTTTTTACAGTAAGATCTCTCAGGATATTTATTATAATATGGTGGTATGCATTATGAATCTCCAAATGGAGGGCCTAGTGGGCTAATTTCCCAAAACTACCTGATAACAGAAACCTTTCTCAGTAGAACCCGGTTTGGGAAACATTACTTGCCTTTCCATGAACAGGCAAGGGATAGTCAACTAAACAAATTAGTGGCCATGAATACATATACACTATTCATTTGCATTAGTTATTTGCTTTCATGCACTGCTTCTGTCACACTGCATTTCCTGAGTCCATTGGCAACGTCTTGATTGCCTTTGTACCTCCAACAACTAGCATGGTGCCCAGAACAGAAGGCATGCACCAAAAAATGAATTGTAAGTTACAGAGAACATTCAATTGAATTTCTTAAGGTGTAGGTAAATAACAGGACACAAGATTTAACAAAATAAAAATTCAAGAAAAAAATTGAGTATACACTTTAACATTAAATCCATCTAAATAATCAGTGGGTATTTCTTGGTAACATATTTAATCATTTAGGGGTTGAAAGAGTTGAATCACTAGAAAACAAATCAGGAACCATGTATGCTAAACACCAAATCCATGACACAGATTTTCTAGCACTGATTTTGGAGGGGTGTCATAGGCAGGAATGAGATGTTGGCTGGAATTATTTAAACTGAAATTCAAAAGGCTACCCTAGGCAAGTCAGCATTTACATGCCTAATTCCCTCCATACATTCATTTATTCAACATACTTACATTAAGTGCCACATAAATGAATGTGTGAAAATCATATGAATATCAAATGACAGAAGGAAAGCCCAGAGCAGTTGGAAACACCTATCAAGTAGATAGGAGCATAGCCCAGCCTTGGATTTTTTAATATGTACAGGAGCTTGCCACTTGCCCTCATGTAAGCTCACAGAGAAGAGCATCTGCATTTGACACTAAGTGGGCCATCCGCACAGTGACTCGAACTCACAGATGGTTTATGGTAGAGAAAGTATGACATGACAATTAATATATATTGTGTTTTTAAAATCTTTAGGATGCCATGTAAACATTTTATCAGTTATACAGGAAAGGATCTCATATGGAGGGTTTACCTCACAATATTTGAAGCTTTCTTTACCTTCTTTTCCCACTTTGGTTTGTAAAGAGAAAGAAATAATTTAAAAAAACAAAAACAAGCATGGGTGATTCGTTTCATTGGCTTTTTTTTTCTGAAAAATTCTTACAAGATATAATTTCCGGTGACTGTTAATTTCGGTAACAGGGTCTTCAGGATCCCACGTCCTGAAAGAGGCATCGCTTCAGTATGGACCTTGTATAAGCCACGCTACTGAAGTTAACCACTGGGCTATCAATTCATGATCTCTCACTCTGGTTTTACCTTTTTCCGCTTCTGATTTTAACTGGACCTGTTTTCCCAGAGATGGACACCTGTGTCCTTATGATGGAACTGGTTTCTCTTCTTCAGAAGTCTTGATGGGATGGAGTTAGGACAACAAAAGGAACCGCAGTCCTCCCACTCAAACAAATGGTTTAAATGAGTAAGATTGGTAAAACTTGCCTCCTCTAACACTGTTTGAAAGTCCCCCTCACATTCTCTTTCTTCCTTCCCAGGTGTCTGAGAACTCTGCAGGCGGCAGACATCAAAAGGACCAAAGATTCTGATAGTGAGTCAGCCGCCCACGGCAATGAGGTAAACCCTGATTTTCTCTCAGCCTAGGAGGTGATGAGCCAAAAGGCTTCGCGAACAGTCTCTTTAACAGGTTTAAAAAGAAATCGTATTGCAGAAGAGTTGCTGTCACAAGCACCTTGGGCATTTTGTTTTTCTTCTCTTTTCTTTTTCTTTCTTCAAGTTAAGTAATCCTTCTAATCCCCACTCTACACTCTACAAAATATTCTTCACCAAAAATTTTTGGTTAGGCATTTTGAAATATGCTCTCTTTAAAAAACAAATGTTAAATACATTTAGCATTTGGCATGACCGTCCCAGCGCGTTTCCCTCGGCTCCCTCCAGGGCTGGCTTTCTCCTGCTGCACTTGGAGTTTCCACCTTCAAGTCTCAACTTGTGAATCCAGTGCCTTCCTGCCAAGTGGCACCTCTTAGCAGTCTCCTGTCTGTCTCAGGATGCAGCCTTCCGGATTGAGCTCTGGAATCTTTGTTCCTTTTTTCCTTCGAAACAGACACCTCCACAAACACTGCACCCTAGAGTCCCGCCAAGTGAACTCTGGCGTTTGGATCTCGGGGGGTGGCGGGGTGGGGTGGGGGAAGGTCCATCCCCGAGGCCAGCATGCTGACACCTGCCGCCTAAGCTGCACTTTCTTCAGCTGAGAGGCTGAAGCTGATCTGCTAGAAGGTCATTTATTACTTGAGGCCAAGAGAGGGAGATGTGTGGCTTTCTCCAGAGCCCAAGCAGATAAAGTTGAAAATAGTATTGGCTAAGTCGATAGGAAACCAACTTTACTGGAAAAAATAAAACAATAAACTGAGCAGATATCCAGATACATATACAGATAATGCCCAGGTCACCGACCCTCAGCCCCCTTTTTAAAGGAAACATGTATTTTCTCAACAGCACTATTTAGGTTTGGGCAGAACTAAACCTCCAAAAACTCTATTTGTCTTTACTACATTTAGCTAAAGATGTCCACTCCCATTCCATGGGGCTGCTCTTTGGATGCCTTTCAAAGGAAGAAGAAATTTCTAGAGGAGGGTCATGAGCCAGAGAAGTACAATAAAACAGTACAATTTGTATAATAAAAAATGCACAATTTTAACAGTATATAAGCATTATAATTAAATCCCAAACTTAGGGAGATGCTGGGGAAAGGGTGGATTGCCTGGAAGAGAATTAGGAAAGTATTTCCTAAGTATGTCAGTAGTATAAACAAACTATATCACTTTTATGAAATTTTAATAAAAGATCCAATGACTAAGTGTTAGCCTATTACAAAGGACACCAATTGCCTGCCTTCTTGATGCTGGATTTTCTATTTCCCATGCAACAGGCACCAATCCCAGAAAAACAGTAGTTTCTAAACTTAACAGAGCAAAAATAAAACTGAGTGGGTATATGAAAATATAGATTCCAGAGTCTCACGATCAGGAATCGATTTTTAAAGCAGCACTGAAAACTCCAATGCTGCTGGTTTACCTTGTGTCTCTTCACATTTTGCCCAGAGGGTAAAGCATAGAGGCCCAGTTCTGTCCCACCCAGGAACTTCAGTCTTCGAGCTCAGAAAATAAACACACCTGGCTCTCTCACAGGCCTAATCATGACCCCCAAACAGAAAACCCCCATGAAAATCCACTTAGTCCAAATTAAGCTGACAGGAGGGGAGTTAATTTTGCCCCTCGAAGGTAGCTTATTTACTCAGATCCAAGTCGGGGCAACTTAATGGCATGGGTGGCAAAAAGGCTATTGTATTTTGTCTAAACGCTGTAGGCTGAATGTCCGCACGATTCTAATTCCTTAGGGATACAGCCAACTTTGTCATATATATGACAGGAAACTCACATTTTCTGTCCAAGTGACTCTAAATTGTAATCTTTATTGTCCTCTCCCAGATGCCAAACTCCTCCTGTCAGATTCCCTATTATTTCAAGAGATGAGAATATTCCCTAAGGCTTCCTTTTGAATATACATCTTTCTGAGATTATGTCTCTAGTTTTCCTGAAGATTGTCACATCAATAAATCTATCTTCTGCCTGGATCCTTTGTTTTGAAAATAATTTTATCACCTTAGTCAGGGACAGCAACATTTTTCTCATATGTAGTCTTTAATTCAAGCAGAAACATCCTGCCTGGACTGTTCCATTTCTATTCATAAAAATTCTTACATGCAGAAATTGGCATAATTGGAGATGGAGACAAGGCTTTCTGCAAATAGGCCAGTTGCCACACAAGGACCACAGCAAGACCTCATCTGAGCCTGGTTCAACATAAAATCAGTTATGTCCATTAAACTGAAGCCAGGAAGGTATAGTTTGTGGAGCAATAGTCTTGACAGATCACAAGGATCAACTTGCACCGAAAGCTCCCAGTAATTTTTTAAAAAAAAAGGCATTAAAAAGCCTTGCTCTTTTAGAAACATTTAGAGCTTCACACAGATAGTTCTGATAATCCTCTTTCTGTTAGCAGGATTTGGAAGTTACAAAGAATAAAGAGCCACAATATTTTGTCAAAGTGGTGTATGCTTTTTAGGTGTATTTGATGGAAACTTTTGGACTTCCCCCCCTTTAATTAATTCAACATCACAAACACAACAACATTTGAATATATAAAAACTTTCTAGGAACACAATAGATAAATATACATACTTGGTGTATATATAAAGTCTTAATATTTAAAAAATCACCTATACAATTTTAGTTCTCAAGGTAGTCTCACATATATTACCAAGACAGATTCAGGATAAAAAAATATATATTATTCAACTAATAACTGAATAGCATCACTCATTTTCTCCACTTCTGATTAAATGAGAAAAGGCATCAGCAATTAATTTTTTCATTTAATTAGGAATTATACCCCACCTATTTCCAAATAAGATTTGAAATGATATATAATATTAAGCCCAAGTAAAACAGCAACATTAAAAAAATCAAAGATACAAAACTAAGTAAAAGGAGTAGATGTTTCCAAGCAAGTGCAGGAAGCTGTGACAGCTGGGCCATGAGCTTGCCTCCGACAGGAGTCAGCACGTGCTCACCAGGTGGGAATACTGAAACTCTGGGCCTGTTTAGCAATATGTTTCCAGACCTGCTGCACCGTTGGGGCCCCTGGATTACTTACTTGCTGCATTTCTTAGAAAGTGGTTGGTAAACCAAGAGCACTGAAATTTTCAATGGTGCTTATTTTTTAAATGCAGATTCCTGAGCTCGACCTATGATCCCTGGCAGTGGGCCTCTGGAATGCTGTTTTCACATACCCACTAAGTTACATTTTTGCTCTGTAGAGTTTCTGGGATTGGTGCCTGTTGCGTGGGAAGTGAAAATCCCTGCATCAAGAAGGTAGAAAAGTGTCCTAGTGATCATTCTCTTGGATGTTGCTTTCTGCCTTCCTATTTCTGCCCTGTGCTTGTAATGCATTCAAATGCCTGGTCCATTGCCCAATTGACGTTTTACTTCAGATGACCCTGTAAGCTTGGCTTCTCCTGACTGTAATGTTATTCCCCCACCATCATCCCATCCCCTTCTGTTCATCAACATTTTTTGATTCTTGCCTCAGACTCCTGATATTTATATACGTTCCATTATCTGCTGGTTATTCCTAAACTCATTTGATAGCTCTGCACACGCTACCATCTCTAATCACCTTGCTTGGGATCAATTTACCGTGACTGCTCATGGGAACATGCGAGGTGCCCCTTCCCCAGCTGCTGGCCATCAATGCCCAGACGCGGACTTAGGGAGGAGGAACCGCCTGTTCTTTGCGCGTCGATGTGATTTTCAGTTCATGGGGTTTTTTTGTATTATTCTCTAAATTTGAGGTGTATAACTTAACGCTTTTCCCACTCTCCAAATGCTCTCAGCTAAAGTCTGAGCACAAAAGCACAGTATAGTTCTGTGAAATTTCCCAACTTCACTTAAACCTGTCCCATTCCTTCCAACCTACTTCCCTTTCACCGTGGTCTGTCATCTCCCAGGTTAAGGCTGTGTCAGCATAATCTCTCTCAAATGACTGACCTGAATAATGTTCAGAGTTAGTTCTCATTTATTGGCTCTCCTCTCTAAGATGGAATCAGAGATTCCTTTAAATAAATTTTATATCTAATTCTTCTCTGCTCCAAATCTTTGCTCCTTTACCTACATTGTCTCCTAGACCCTACTCTGCACATGTGTCGGCATCTGTGTGTGTTCATCTATGTGCACTATATATGAGCTGAATAGTTACTTCTGATTCACTGACTTTAATTTAAAATAACTAAATTTTAAGCCCAGTTCAATATCTACTAAAACACTAGAAAGGTATATCATTAAATGTCTTAGAATCAATACTTGAATTCTTAAAAGCGAATTCAGGAGGAGGTCAGCAAACATTATTAAGGGATCAGGAATAGACTCAGGACAATCTAAAGAAAATAAGATTACTTATATGGCAATGATAAGACTAATGGGAAACTGAAAGTGATCTTGGGAATTTTATACAGAGTCATTGTTCTGTTTCCACTCAGGATAAGTCAAGAGGGATTCAACTTACAGCACTTATAGAAAGAAGTTTAGAAGAACCCAGAGAAAATTATCTTGAGGAGTTTTTTTCCCCCTAAGGTTGTTTTTAATCATCCATTTTAATCAAGGATCCCACAGAAGCTTAATTTGAAGGTGGAGAGTCTTATTACTAAAAAGTCACTCAAAAATGCACTGAATGGAATATAGGATATCTGGTTTCTCCACCAGTAAAAATGGACTTACTTTGGCTTTCTAAATATTCTCCAAAGTTCTAAGCTTGACTGAAGATTATATGTACCAAGGCTACCCCAAACAGATGGGTATGTATTATTAAGGGATAAGGATATAGATACCCCAGACACATATTACCAAATCAGACCAAAGAACATTCTGAAACTCAGTTTTTGATCATGTCATTGAGGTCCTTTTGTGAGAAGGCACGTGAGGGTTCCCAGAAAGGACTTGCCCTAATGACCCACCCGGTCACTGTGTCTAATCCCATTTTGAACCCATTTATGTATTAGTATGTGCAACCTCCCAAGGTAATTACTTCCCTATTTTTTACTGCCTCTCTAATAGCAGATATAGTTTCCACACAATGTTCTTCTAGTCTCCTGGAATTTGTTAAATCTCTATGCATGCATTAAAATCCTTTTTGAAATAGAATGGGTATAAACTATAAATGTATTCATTGTTTAATTATTAATCAATTAATTAAAACAGAATTTATCCTATTCAAGCCCTACAAGGATTTATATAATTTGGCTTCTACTTATCTATTCAATCTCTTCTCTCAACATAACCTTTTCCCAATCTACCACAAATTTTATGCTTCAACTGTACTAAAATTCTCAGCTCCTTAAAATTGTCATGGATAGTTGGCAGGCAGACATTTCCATTTCTGGAAGATGGTTTCTTTCCACCACGAAGATGTCCTGACTCCCCACGACCACCCCTCCCTGGGTTAGGCGCTGCTCTCCTATATTCCCATAGTACTTTGTGTTTGCCTCCCCCCAAAATATCTGAATTTCCTATGGACTGGCAGATCCTTGAAGATAGGGGCTTTATTTGGTCACCACTCTGCCAACAGAGTAGGCACTCAGTAATAATTATTAAATATATAAATTACATAGATTAATGGATTTAAAAGAATATCACCCCGTGCTCCCCCACTGGAGGCTCAGCCTACCAGTGTCAGCCCTCTGCAGAGACATGCCCAATTCCATAGCCATCACATTCATCATTTTCTGAATCACACTAGAAATCATGCAGTTCCCCAAATGCAAATTTATGATTTTATACACACACCTGCTCATGCCTTTGCTTTTTTCCCTGTGGTGTGTGGGTTTCACTGGACTTTTTGGGTGATCTCTTCAGGCCCTACTTTCGTGGTTTAGAAAGGATCATTTAGAGCTATCACCCTTTAAGCATAGCTTGTAGGATAGAAAAGGCAGAAATGGCTGAGTTTAAATTTATCCTATTTTATTTTTGTATGTTACTAGTAGCACAAATGTCAGTCCTTTGCTAAGCAGAACTGAAAAGCCACTATCAAGTTCAAGACCAGCTGCTCCTAGGAATTTATCCAAGGAAAACAAAATCCCTGATTCAAGAAGATACATGCACCCCTAAGTTTATCGCTGCACTATTTGTAATAGCCAAGATATGGAAGCAATCTAAGTGTCCATCAACAGATGAATGAATAGAGAAGATGTGGTACCTACACAATGGAATATTATTCAGCCATAAAAAGAAAAGATATCCTGCCATTTGCAATAACATGGATGGATCTAGAGGGTATTATGCTCAGTGAAGTAAGCTAGGCGGAGGAAGACAAATACATATGATTTCACTTATTTGTAGAATAAAAGAACAAAGCAAAGTAGAAGGACAAAACATCAGTAGACTCACACACACACTGAGAAGGGACTAGTGTTTTCCAAGGGGGAGGGGGTGGAGGGGGGGAAAGGAAAAGGAGGATAAAGGGACACAATCATTCACAATCACAATGTAAGTTGATCAACAGAGACTGTTGAACCACTGTGATGTACATTGAAACCAACATTAGATTGTATATTAATGACTCTTGAATATAAAGAAAAAAAACAGCTGCTTCCCTAAAGAACAAAAGTAGGAGAAACTTTCATTGTGATGAAGGAAATCAAACGAACTTAATTTTGAGACAGTTTGTCCTCACATAAATGACTTCTTAAGGGGCAAGACTAAAACAAGAGTAGAAAAAATAGAGGCAGGTTACATCCAATTAGTAGATTAGTTGAACATAAGGAAGCTGAACATAAAGAAGCCTGCTCTGAAGTTCTGCACAGGCTTTAATGGAGAAAATAAAAGAATGCCATTGTAGGGAGGTGTGAATTTTTTTAAAAACATACCTTGGTCTAAAGATATTATACTTGGCTTTATTAGTATTCTCTATGTGATTCTTTAAGCTTGGAAAATAACTTCCTTATAAACAGTTTTAATAAAAAGATATGTTGATACTAGTTTAAAACCAGTTTTCAGCTTTGGGGTTATTTTTTTTTGGGGGGGGTTATTTTTATTATTTTTCTGTAACAGATCATAAGTACTTCTAAATGACTTTTTCTGAAATAAATTAAGATTTTAACTCCTGTCTTATAGGAAAATTATGGGTGAATAAGGGGGGAGTCACTTTATTACAATTATTAGTAAAAACATAGTTATCTGTTTAGACTATTACTAGGAACAAGCAAATGTTTCTTTTCCTTTGGGAATAAGAGGGCCAAATGGTACAAGCCCTGCCTGTGACTGATGATAATTAAAGATTGGTGATTAAAGCATAGCCATTGCTTTTTTTGCCTCTCTCTTTGTAAACTTGCTTTCTTAATGGTTATAATAAAAAGTTTTGAGAAAAATAGGATTGATTTTATGTTAGGAGGCTTTGAAAAGTAGCCCAAGAGGGTTGAGACACTTTCAAACTAGTCATGCTGGTAGTGATCACAAATCATTCTGATGGAGAGGAGAGGATAATTGAAAGATTATGCATATTGGTCCAGAAAACCATCTGCACAAGACAGGGCTGGGGAGACAGAGTTTGTGGCGCCATGTACAGAATTATGGTCATTATCTATTTTCACACACTGAACCTGGTTCTTCTGTCTCACTAGTTTTTATAGTCTGAACAGTCCCATCACTGTTTTCCCATGACACTGACTTTTTTTGTATCATTTTATGAAGTTGTTTTGTAGAATGTCCCTCATTTTGGTTTTATCTGAGTATTTCCTTTTGTTATCTAATTTTGTTATCTAATTATTTCACTCCTCTTTCTATGGAATTTCCTATAAATTAGGTGTCAAACACAAGCTGACAAACTACAACCCACAAGTTAAAACCAATCTCCCCTTTATTTTTGTAAATAAAATTTTATTGGAACACAGCCACACCCATTTGTTTGCATATTGCCTATAGCTTTCCTGCCACAAAAGCAGGGTTGGGAAGTTGTGACAGAGACCGGATAGCCCACAAAGCGTAAAATAATTACAGTCTGTCTCTTTCTAAAAAATGTTTGCCAATTCCTAGACCAGAAAACTAGTTAGACTCAGATAAAATCTTTGGGGCACAAAAATGATGTATTTCATATTGCATCAACACGAGGCACGGTGTGAATCTGCCTTAGTGGTGCTGAATTAGTACACTTGGTTAAGGTGGTACTAGCCAGTAGCCAGGTTTTTCCATTGTAAAGGTACATGTTTTCCCTCCTTCATTTAGTAAGTAATTCATGGAATGATGGGTCTCTGTGTCAATACTGTAATTCTCAAACATCTTCCATCTTAAAGGTTTTACATCCATTGATAATCTTTACCAAAAGTAATTATTACATTAGGGATTGAAAAGTGTCATATTCTAAATCTATCATTTCTTCGACATTTATAAGCTGATACCATAAAACAGCCTGAACTTATCTTGTCATTTCCCTGCTCCAGAGCTGGAATCAGCTTTTTTTCTTTTTTCCCAATTAGTTCTGGTTCCTTTCGGTGAAATGGTATTTGGAAATCAATCTCTAAACTGATTCAGATACTAGACTATATGATTTAGTACCTAGAGTGTGTGGCACACACGCCTGAAATATTATTTGGTCCTTTACAGAAAATGTTTGCTGACCCCAGATCTACTGGGATGGCAGAAAGGAGAGACAGTGCATATTTAAATGGTACTAGGTATGCTTGTTGCTGTTGAAGTGGCGTTATTTCCAGGCCCTTTCAATGACTCTTCCCAAAGGGAGAAAAATTTATTTAAAAAAAGAAAAAAAAAACAAGTTCTTATTGATATTTTCATTTTATATTTAATACTATAGTTAAAAATTTTTTTAATTTAATACTGTTATCTTTTCTTGTATATTGAGTTCTAGTGCTGTTAACTTTAAAATTCTTGTTTGTATTTTTTATCCTTTCACAATTGTCAAGGTCACAATACCAATGTTACCACTAGTGAAGGTTAGGATTTCTTTCCAGTACTTTTTCTCTTAGAATACATTCAAATAAGGATGTACAGAGTAATATTTTCAAAAGTTACTTGAAAGACTTTTTTTCTTTATGTGGTTATATTACCTTAGTTGGGGAAGCTATAAAAAAACATTCTTATGACAAGTAGGGACAGGATGCTAGATAATATTATGGAATTATTCATTTTCTTAGGTATCATGATAGTATTGTGGTTAAGTAGTGATTGTCCTTATTCTTAGGTAATTCACACCAAAGTATTTAGTGTCATGATGTCTGCAACTTTCTTTTAAATAGTATGTCAAAACTGTTGTGTGTGTGTTTGTGTGTGTGTATATAGAGAGGGCAGGGGTACAAATGATAAAGCAAATAGAGCAAAATACTAAAGATTAGTAGATCTAGTAGAAATGCTTTGTACCACTTTTCAACTCTTTTTTAAACTTGAAATTTTATTAGAGTTAAAAGCTAAAGAAGATGGTGGACAAAAAGAGAAAGATGACCATTAGTTCAATATGGATCTTTAAAAATCCATATGGACAGGCACAAACACTGAATCACCATGCACAAAATTAATTGGCATGTTTATCTTGGGAAGAAGATTTCAGTTTTGCTCTGCTTTGGCAGGAGGGTCAGACCGTAATTAGAGCTCTAAGTACTTTACTGGGAAAGGAATAGACAAAAAGGGACCAATCAGAGGAGAGAATGGTGACTTAGGTTGAAGAGAATGTCAAGTTTTCCTAGCTTTCCTTCATTCCAGGTCAGTTCACCTAGAGTTTAGTTAAGGAGAGAACCCAACTACATAAGAATATCTTGCTTTTTGAGGAACAGTATTCATGCCTCTCCTTTCTGTTGTCCCACTAGACCTGGGTCAGCAAACTTCTTCTGTAAAGGGCCAGATAATAAATATTTCAGACTTGTGGGCAGGTCTCTGTATGCGTCACATTGTCATTGTTACACGGCCACTTAGGCTATACAGTCACTGTATATGTCAGGTTGTGTTTGTCACTGTTGCATATAAAAGTAGCCACAGACAAATGAATGGGCAGGGTTGCATTTTAATAAACTTTGCTTAGGACACAGAAATTTTAATCTCAGACAGTTTTCACATAACATGATTTTGTCTTTTTTTTGCTAACCATTAAAAAATGTAAAAAACATTCTTAGCTTGCAGTTGATATATAAAAAGGAGGGCTAGATATGTCTCAAATCAAACAAAAAAGGGAAAAAACTTATTTGTACCTTTGTGTTGGCTGCTTTTTAGCCGCCTTTCATGGCTTTGGTGAAGGAAAGGGGCTCCTTTGGCTAGTGAGACAGGTCAAAGCAGCTCTTAAGCCAGTGAGCAGAAAGTAGGAGCCTCCTCCCAGACCTCCAAGGTTAAAGTCTGTGAGCTCCTCTAGATAGGAAGGTCTGTTCCAAGTTTATAATCTGTGTTACTGGAAGGACTCCTAAGTAGGAAATAACAACAGGACCTTGGTCCATCCTCCCAGGACCCACTTGGAACTGCAGAGAGGCATTTCATTTGCTCCCTTTTGCAAGGAAGGCCACCTACTCTCTTTGTGATTTGGGCTCTCTTTGTAATTTGGGCTCTTTGCTTTGACAGATTGATCTCATACCTCTGTGCAATCACAATTAGTTTGCCTCTAGATGGGAATTTTCTTAATAACCTTTATTTACAATAGTTTATATCCTTTGATAATACTTCATACTGACCCTGAACAGGATGTGTGGTGAATCATGGTGGAGGGTCCCTTTAGCCAGTAAGGGTTTTCCCCTAAGCCCTCCTCTATATATAAATAAGTTGGAGAGTCTATAAAAGAAAGGACTTAGACTATAAAAGAAAAGAAAGAGAAACACATACCCATCCTCAATATTTAAATGTCTGTCGAAGGGGAAGATGGTTCAAACTTGTTCCACATGGTTTTAAGCAATAGAGGGAGGATTAATGTGTGGAAGCTACTGGGATGAATATAGGCTTACAACCAAAAAATAAAGAAATACAAAGAGAAGAAGAAAAAAATCCAATAGCTGTCCAAAGATGAAATGGACTGTCCTGAAAGACAGCAAGTGTGGCCTCAGGAGATACAAGCAGGCCCAGGATGTACGGCCACTTAGTGGAGAGGTAGTAGAAGAGGTTTAAAAATAAAAATCATGGAATTAGTTTTAGGATTTATCATCTTCAATGCTGAGACTTGACAATTTTAAGATGGCATTGTTTTCCTTGTTAAGAAAAAAGGGCAAACCTACATATCTGAAAGAGTGGGGCAATTCCTTATTCTTCTAGTTTAACCATAACAAGGTTTGGCTCATTCACTTACAATGAACCAAGGCCCTACTATTTGCCTTCTCATGGTTTACTCTAGTTTTATTCATTCTTCCATTTAATGCCTGTTTGTTGACATTGGGTTACCTACAATGTGCCAAATATAAAGGTGCGCTGGTGAAGACAAACACAGATTCTACTCTCTTAAAATAACAATTTATTGAAAAAGATTTAAAAATATCCAGACAATTACAATTTAAAAAAATGGGTGTTGCACTTGTGCAGATACAAGGCACTGTCTTTAAACATGATCACAAATTCTTCTATCCTCCTTGTACTGAGAGTTTGAGCCCCTAAATTCCCTGGATGGGCTAATAACTTCTTCAACCAACAAATAAAAAGTGACACAATGTGATTTCCAAGTCTAGGGCATGAGATCTTGAGGCTACTGTCTTGCCTGATGGGTGATGACATTCTGGAGCCCTCAGGTACCATGCGGACAGTCCAGCTCCCCTGAGCCCACCATGCTCTGAGAAGTCATGCTGCACGGAGAGACCAGGCAGATGGAGTTGACAGCTCCCAGCTACTCCTAAACCCTTACTGGCTGAAAGAGTCTGCCCTTATGACTCACCACACATCTTGTCCAGGGTCAGTATGGAAGTATTATTAAAGGATATAAACTATTGTAAATAAAAGTTATTTCTTAGGAAGTTATTTGGATCAGTATCTAAAATGAAATAAGTCCCTGAATTAGTTCAGCCTCAGCCATCTGGGGCAAGTCACTCCCAGTCATTCAAGACTTCCCGGCAGAGGCTCCAGACAGCACTGAGCAGGGATAAGCCATCCTCTCTAGGCCCTGTCCAAATTCCTGACCGTCTGAATCCCTACACAAAATAGTGTTGTTGTTTTATGTCAATAAGTTATGGAGCAGTTTTTAATATAGCAATGATTCACTGCAACAGGTGCCATGAGAACATGTATCAAGAAAATTTAATCTTGTCTAAAGATTAGAGAAGGCTGCTCCGAGGAGGTCACGTTTGAGAAGAGACGTGACAAAGGAGCAGGAGTTTGCCACAGGTATGGCCTTAGCAGACACAGTTAGTGTGAGGGCCCAGTGGAGGTGAGAATAACCCCAGGCCCTTCAGGGACTGACCGAGTGTGGCAGTCCGGAGAGGGGTCGATGGGCCGGAGTCCGGTTCAAAGATGAAGCACAGTCTGACCATGGCTCATCTCAGAAGCAACATTAAAGCATCTGAACGTTATCACAAGTGTGAAATAAACCACTGAGGGTTTTCAGTAGCACCATGAGGTGACTGGATGTGTTTGCAGTGCAGGAAAGGCTGAAGAAGTGAGAAGTTGTATCCCTAATTCAGATGAGAGAGAACGGTGGGCTGATCAGGATAGCTATGGGGATCTATCTTTAAAAGGCAAATTTGTGGGATTTACTAAGCCTTTGGTCATGGGATTGGAGAGGGAGAGAAGAAGGAGTCACCTGGGCTTCTGATTGGTTAGAGGGGTGTCATTTACTGGAAGGGAAACATTGGAGGAAGAACAGGGTGAGGGGGTGATGAATAGCTCCATCTGGGGCATGGAAAATGTGAAGTGCAGGAGAGACATCCCCGTAGCAGAGCCTGGAGACGGCTGCTGAAGAATATAGATGGGGAGGAGAGTACGGAGAGGAGCTAATATTACCGAGTGTTATTTTAACCCAGGTACTTTATAGATGTTATTTCCCTTAATTCTGAAAACCACTATGTGGGAGTTTTCAGAGAGGTAAGTGACTCACCTAAGGTCATAAAATCAGGATGTGGTAGGACAGGGATTTCATTATAGATCCTCTTACTCCATGTTCAATTGAAAAATATGTGGTACTCTTTCCCACACACACACACACACAAATCACAATGCTGGGCACTAGTTTTTGGATTTTGAAAACAGAAAAATCAGCCTTTGGGAATGCCTCTCCTGTGAGTTTAGTAGGTGATCTGAAAAGCTATGGTTTTAAAAGAAAGCTGTCCAGCTGTTCCAAGCCACAGTGCAGACAGCAATGCCACTTGGTCCTGTGATCCTGTGAGTTCACTGGTGTGTGTGTGCATGTGTGTTCATTCTAGATGACCTATGACCTCTATATTCTATGGAGCCTGTCAGATATTCTGTAGGTTTGGATAGTAAAGACCCTCAGAGTTCAGCAGCACACTGTGCCTTCTTGCAAACTATGCTTCTTCTTTGAAAAAAATAGTTCTTACCTTGATATTGGACCCAGGTAATTATTATAACTATTATTTATAAGCAGGTACAGTGTGATATACATTGCAGTAAGTGCTTTCATATTTTGTCATATTAATTTCTCAAAACAACCATATGAAGCAGGTATTTTTTAAATCTCCATTTTATAGATGAAGGTTGATATCAACTTTTGACCTTAGTCACCAAGTGACAATGAGACTCTAGCTACTGAGCTGGGTGTTATCTGACCCACCTGGCCATACAGTTGGGAGTAGCTGGCAGCACAGATAAATGAAATGAAAATGGACTGGGCTTGAGCTTGACCTAAAGTAACAGGTAATTTGCTTGAACAGGTAGCTCACACTCCTTCCATAAGAGCATTCCTTCCTCAATCCACACCTATGGCCCATGGGGCATTCTTACTGAATGGCTGGGGAAGAAGAAAAAATTAGCCAGTTTACAATTAGATCTCTCCATATATACTGGCCCCAGATGGAAGGAGCCATGGTAGATAGCCCTGCTCCGAGCTGTCCTAGAATAGTGAGTGGTAAAGAAGGACAATATTCCATGTGGATATAATTTCAAGAGGAATATCTCAATGGTCACTTTACCTGAGATAAAGGATTAGTGACTGCCACATATTAGATACTCAAATATTTTTTTTTGCAATGAGTAAAATGTTGGATTAATAACATTTATAGGCAGTAGTTAATGGTTTGGCCAACTAGTTAGGGATACTGAAGGAATACGATCAGAGGAATTGTGACAGGAAGACTCAGAGAGATTATGTGGATGGACCTGATGGAACTGGTACAGAGTGTGGAATAGTTTATGGAGGTGATGTTAAAGGATTTCGTGGAAGGGATGATCTGCTATGTGTGCCTCAGTCTTCTTCCCCAGCAGCCTGCTACTTGTTCACTGGGCTTATGATAAAATCGACAGGGTATAAAACACTAGGGGAATAAGCAAGTGTAGCTGGTCACAACATTACATCACACCCATGCTATGAAGGGAAAGGAAAGGCAGAAAAAGAATTTGGATTTTCTGTCCCCCTACACCATGATTGTACCCTCTGTGCATTCATCATGTCTGACAGGACGTAGCTTCTTCCTAAGAACTCCCTTTACTGTGAAAGAAGAAAGGCAATGGGCTGAAGCCCATAATGTTGCTGTCCTCATAAAACATGTGTGTGTGTGTGTGTGTATGTATCTCCAATTAAAGACTCAGAGACAAGAGTTGGGAGATTAAATTTTACGAGGCTCAGTGCTTACAGGAGGTGGCTTTGCTCTGAAGTAGTGACCAACATATGGTGCTGTTTCTCCATATAGCCAGAATATGTACATAGGTGCACCAATAATTATAAGTGGAAATGACATTTTTCATTCACTATTAACTCTAAAGACCCATTTGCAAAATTTGGTTCCCAATGCCGAGACTCTAGCTCTGTTGGTTTTAACTTCTATTATTTTCACCAGGAGGACTACAATGGTTACACTGAATAACCTCATTTACCTCTATATATTGGTGTAAATGCTGAATGGGAGAAAGGTTAAAGCAGTTTCAAACAACCCAATGCTCAAAGAGAAACTTCCAAATATCTGCAGCATTAATTCTGAACCAAGATAAAATCTGTGTTCCTGGGGAAGAGAATATGAGATAACTGATTCTTGAAAAGACCATAGCACTTAAATGTCCTATTTGGAATTATAGCATCTATGATCACTTCATTGACATATACATATAAAAGAAAAATAATGGTGGGCATGAAAGGGATGCAATAATGCTCATTTTGTGTAAAAACATGTATTATAAATTTATAAATGTATCATAAATTGCCTGCCTTCTACCAAACACATTCCTGCTGCTATTCCATTTTATGTCCTACAAACTACTGCAAAAAACAGATCAACTTGGCATATCATAGAAATCCACTAGCTTTTTCAGTGAGCAAAGATTTCTAAAATAAAAAATCAAAGTTGTAAACAATAAAGGCAGCCCAAACTATAAAAAAAAGACAGTCTCCAATTGCCTGTGGTTTGAAAAGGACCATATGTCTGAAGTTGGACTGGCATATACCTCAGGAGATAAATAGTCATCCAAGACCTTTAAAATGACCCTCGGCTGAGCCATCTCTGCCCAGCTGGTGCTCCGTCTGCCCACTGGCACAAGCTTACTTGTTCATTTTCACATTAAAATGACTGTACATTGTCCATAAATTTCTTACCACTCTCTGTCAATCACACTTGCTCAGCTAAGATCCATTCAAGGACTATTACGTTTGTGTCTGAATAATGTGCATATTCATGCCCCAGTACATGAACACACACACATGCACACACACATAATAGCTACTTAGGCCTACTGATGAGTGGGTTCTAAGTGTTGTTTTTATTATTATTTTTAGACAAAGGTTACCTCTGTAGGTTGGAGGACAGCATGTTGGTTATCATTGTGGTCCCTTTTCATTTCTTAAATTAATGCTACTTTGTGAAACATTTAAAATATTATTTAAAAGACCAAAGAGACAGTCTTACTAAATGCTGTATATGTTTAATGCCTCACAGTGATCCTTGGTTGACATCATTTGGCACATCCACTTGGAATGGGGATTTGGTTGACAGAGATTTAATGAACAAGAGCATGCCCACTAATTTTGGGAAATCTCACGCTGAGAAGCAAAAACATAACAAATGCTTGTAAAGTTTCTGTTGAAATCACTTTACTAAATGCAGTTTAAAAATCTCAGAGATTAGCCTGTGAACCCACTTAAAGTGTCTTTAATGTCTTCGAATACAACATGCTGAATTTTGCATATTGTTAAGAAAAGACATGGAAAATAGAAATAACATATGGTTTTACTACTTGAAAATGCAATAATTGTCAATTCCCTGCTGTTGGCAAGCACCCCAAAACACACACTAGATTAATAAAGCCCATTTAGTATTAGGAAGGCAGCTGACTCAAGTTTGTTCCTTCCCAATTGGTCATCACCATCTTAAACTTCAAATATGTACTGTCACACAACATAGGGCAACTCTCCTCTTCTGGAAATCACTGAAAACTAGTGTTTGGTTACCACAGAAAGAAAGCAAAGCTTTCTCCATGAAGCTTGTGTGCATGTGCGCGTGCATATCTGCTTGAAGAGAGAAGTGTTGGGGAGGAAGAAATTTTCTCTACCCCTTGAGGTTCTTCTAGCTGGCCTAAGAATCAAATTGACATGAGATAGATTAACAAGAGAACATATCGAAGTTTAGTTACATAGGTACGGGGAAGCCATAGACAGGGCTTCCAAAGAGAGTCAGGGAGAATGAGGTGTGTATGTCATCCTGAGTGACGAGGAGGGGTAGAAGTCTGAGATTTCAAAGGAAAGGGAAGAATTCACAGGAATAGGAGAAGAGTAAATATTTAGTATACAAATGTTTGCTGGGCCACCCAGAAACAATGAGGGGGCACAGAGTGGAATTCTGACAGACTTAACCACATCCTACCTGTCTACCACACCTAGTTTACATTACAATATAGCTATCTAAGGGGATAGCTCTTACTGTGGAGCAAGGCTTCTATTTAAATTATTTTTATGCAGTTGTGGGGTGGGAGGTCAAAGTTTTTTTCTGAGTCTTTCTGGCCCTACCGGTTTTCAGCTCAAAATAATCCGCATGTCACAATGACACATACTGAGATGGCCTGCCCTTGATCCCTACACATGCAAGATTTTTGATTGCAGAGGATTTCTACAGTTGGTAAATTCCTCTGTGAATATAAAGTTTCACCTACATGACTTCCCTGAACAATTTCAGTGACGGTATTGCACTGGGAAAAGAGAAAATAGGAACACTTCTAAAAAAAAAATGAAGTAGGATCTACTTAAGAACTCAATATATGATTACACTTCAGAAAGTATAGAAAGAACTCTAGTATCCTGGTTCTCAAACTTCACTGCACTTTAGAATCTCCTGAGGATTTAAAAGAGTTGTTGGAGCTAAAATCCTATCACTAGAGATTCTGGCTTGGCCTGGGCTGAAGGACTTTTGAATTCTCCCCAGGTGGTTCTTTTGTAGCAAAGAATGGACCCCCATTGCTTCAGTGCATCACCACTGACCAGTGAAGCCCCTACAACCAGTACTTCCCATTTGCTGGTTGTGCCTGGCTTCATTCAGTTTTCTGGTTATGAAATGGTATCCGGAGGAGCTGCTCAGCCAAATAAATCTGCCTTTAGAAATATTTAAAATTACCTTCTAGAGCATATAGTTAGAAATGTTTAAAAATACATTAAAATTATTACAAAGGAAGGAAATGGAAAAAGCAGACTATTTATTAAATTATAAGGAACAGCAATGAATATAAGTGTAATGCCACAATCATATCATACCTTGTAGAAACAAAATTGGCAAATACGAGAAGAATATATGTTAGTTGCAAGAGAGCTGAACTTCAGAAAAGTTAGAGATTGAACACTTTAACAAGTATTTACAAAGACAAAAGTTAACAAGCGGAGAGAGGCCCCTGTGCACAGAAAGGTGATCTAATTGCTGTTTACACTGTAACTTTCAATGGTAATGGGAAACAATGATGCTCACCACAGACAAAAAATACTGAGATATGACCACTACATACATGCCCTTGATTTCTGCTCCTCCCTGTGTGTATCTGTTACTGGCTGAGTTTGTTTTGTTCTCCTCTGTTCTTGTCCCTGACAACAAAGAATTGAGAGGCAGAGACACAAGAGGAATGCAGAGTAAAAGTTTTATTTGAATACATCCCAAGGGAGAAGCAGGCCAGAGTCAAGGTAGACAAAGGCCCCAAACTTTTAGGGGAGGGTCTATTTATCAGGCCCCAGCCAGCAGACAGGCACTTCTTTGATTGACAGGGTAAGGTCATTTGATTGACAGTTCTATACACCCATTCTTTTTAGTGTGCATGTCTTTTCCCAAAATGCACATGGAAAAGCCCATGGAAGGGGGGAACAAAATTTTATTTTAATGAGATTATGATGAGGTGTGGTTTGCCCAGTTCTTAGTTTTATTTGATTGCTGCACTGGGACCCGGTTGGGACGGGTTTGGCGTGGCCAGATAGGCAGGAAGTTCTCTCCCTGCAAAGCCTTTGTTGTCTTCACCGGGATTTCCCTACCCAGGCAGAGTTTGGGTAGTTTTTTTCCTTGAACCTTACCTTCCCCTTCCCTGGGTGCTTGGGTCTATCTTGCTACCAAACATATCTAACATAGAGAATACTAAGTAAAGAAAGGTTTTGGAGGTAATACAAATATTCTTAAAATTACCCAACAACAAAAGAAACAGAACTTACAGAGCTTGCAGAGAAACAGAGCTACACGATGCAATGACTGGCACTGGGGCACTGGCCCCAGCAGGAAGGCCGTGGGGAACAAGGGCTTTGCCACCTCTGGGAGGAAGGAAAAGAAAGAATGGGTCGTGCAAGTATAGAGAGTTTAGCTCCAGCAGGAGGTGCTGAAAGCCATAAGAGGTCAAATGGCAAGGAGGCAGATTGCTAGAGAAACAACCTCTAGAAGAACTAGAGAAACTAGGTAAGACAAGGACTAAACATTGTGGTTAGAAACAAGAGAAGTTCATGTTCTTATATGTGTTTTGAAGACTGCTATCTCTGTTACCTGGAAAGGCCATCTTCTATTTAATGTACTTGGATTACTTTTCGATATATTTCACATTAATTCCCACTTGTAATGGCCAATTTGAAGTCCACAGCCAAGGAGTCAAGGAAAATGGGAAGTTTTTCTAATTATAATTTTTAACCCTGCTGTGGGTTTTTTCTTACTGTCAGAAAGATAAGCTCATTGTAGAAATTTTGGACAATACAAAAGAAAATGAAATCTATCCCTCATTTCATTACCCAGAGACAAATACTGTTTTCATAGGGGTATATTTCTTCCTAGGCTTTTTCTTTATATAGATAATACAAAAACAATATTTTGAACGTAGTATCTTCATCTATGTTTTTCTGCTGGAAATCATGTTTCCCTTTTGGCCATTCCACTGGTATGGCAAGAAGAAAAGGTGATGCTCTGGGATACCAGCTCCATCACTTTCTACCCCTTAGTGAATCAAACTGATGGTCTGGGCTTAGCAGCAGTGCTGAGATAGCTATGGAAGAGCCAAGAACATGGGGCTAATTCCCCACTTCCCCAGTATAAAGTGCCTCCCAGGGAAGCTCTGCATTGAATATGGCATCCTGTCAAGCATGACATAGGAACAAAGGGGAGTGTTTGGAAACTGCAAGACAAAATATTTGTTTCTCAGAGCTTGCACAAGGTCTTATTGGAAGTGCCAGCTGCTTGCTGGAAAAACTACTGCTGACAAGACCTGGAGGAGAGACCCCAGGGCCAGAGGCAATGGCAACAGCGTGTTGGCCCACACCTTGAGGCTCAGTGGGTCCAGTGGATGGCATAAGCAGCGAGCCCATTCCCAGAGACAAGAACTACCAGGGGCATCCTGGCAAGGGTAGTGAAGACCTGAAAAATGCAAGATGATGATAAAAGCAGAGTTCAAAATCTATATAAAATATGATATTGACTCTATAAGACAATCTGCAGGAAGACCTGCTACTCAAACCTCCATTGCCAGGAGGCCACTAAGCTTTACTGCACACCTCCACTGGCCAGTATGATATCCAGTAACCACATGAGGCTATTTTGCACTTGAAGTGTGACAGGTCCAAATTGAAATGTCCTGAAAGTAAAATGTACAGCAGATTTCAAAGAAAAAAAGAATGTAAATTATCTCATTATTGATTAATGCAATAGGCATGACAGATCTTTCTAGGGTGATGTAAGGGATCTAAAACTGGACTATAGCTACGGTTGTACAACTATTTAATTTGCTAAAAATCATTTAATTGCACACTTAAAATGGGGATTTGTAATATATAAGTAATAAATGGACAGGTTTTTAAATAATAAACAGGTTTTTTAAACATTAAAAGTAGCAGTGTCGGTAGCTTCCTGGAAAGCACGTTGAATTTTTGCACATTTTAATGAAATTTTACATGGAAAGTAGAGAAGTAGAACATATTGAAACTATCTACAACCTTGCATTTGGCAAGCACTCCAATATCTACCAATTTACTGTTAGGAGATCAAAACAATATGAATTCTGTTTAGAAATTAGGTTAATAAAAACGTATCTCAAACCTTGTAGTTTGTGACCAAAGATATACAGAAAAAAAAATAGCCAATGAATTCATTAGAAAATAAAAGATGTTGAAAAATAAAACAACTAAAGCTTTCAACTAAGAGAACAAAGAAAGTTTAATAACATTCAGGATCTTGGTTCTTTCTAATGTCTTTCCTCAATCTCCATTCTCAATTAAGAGAGTTAGCCTTATTTTACCTAACTTCACAAACATCTGTCACTTCTGCATCCCCACAGCCACTTCCTAGTCCAGACACCTTTTCTCACATAGCTACTAAAGGAAATTTATAATCAGCTTCTGAGTCCAATTTCTACTTTTTCCAAAATAATTTCCAGTCCATCACCATAAAAAAACTATGACATCTTCTAAAGAACCTTGAACTTAACTGGAGAGCTATTCTAGAAGTATGATCCTAGACTGGAGATTAAATTTGGTATATATGGCAGCTCTCCTGAACAAAATTTCCATGTACAACATCAACAGGATGTTTAAAATTAAATTTGACATAAGAATAATTAAGAGTTTTTTAAAAAGAACAATGCGTGAGCACTTGTTCTATCAGACAGCAAAACAGAATCATTAGAACAGCGTAGTATTGATGTAGAAATTCAAATATAGATCAGTTTTTATTTAATCTAATTGAGTCCATATGGATATAAAAGCATAATTGGAAGTATAAGCATAAAAAAGGTGGGTATTTCAAATCAGTGGGTAGGGATGAATCATTAAATAATTGGTGTTGGGATAGTTGGTTATCAATTTGGACCAAAAAATGAAAGTTAGACACTTAGCTCATCTCACTCATGAAAATAAATTCCAGATGGTTAAATTTTAGAAGAAACATGGATAATGCATCGTTTTTAAAAAGAATTATGTAGGTCTATTTACAGAGATACCATGTATCATTTTGAAATTTGTGCTTTGCAAAAGTGACGCCTGACCAGCAGTATAAACGGGGAATGACGTTAGGCTTTGCTGCTGCTTGTCAAGCTGTGTGCCCTGGCTCAAAAAGGGGGTCTTGTCTTTTCCTGATTTTACTTCCGGTAGGGGCTCTATGCACTTTGCCACTAGAACGGGACACCTTTTCCAATGGGCACAAAAACCTTGCATGCTAGCAGCAACCAATAGTTATTAATAGTAAACAGGTAATTTGTACACACGTGATTTTTTTGATACAAATCATGTGATAAACGGAATATGTCCCTCCAAAATTCATATGTTGAAGTCCTAGCCCCCAGTGTGGTGGTATTTGGAGATGAGGCCATTACGAAGAAATTAGGTTTAGATGAGATTATGAGAGTGGGGCGTCAGGATGGGATTGTGCCCTTAGAAGAAGATAAACCAAAGCGTACTGTCTTTCTCTTTCCCTCTTACGGGTGCAAAAGGAGAATGCACTGTCTGTTAGAGAGAGTTCTTGCCAGAAACCAGCCATGCTGGCACCTTGCCTGTGGACTTCCAGCCTCCAGAACCATGAGAAAATAACTTTCTGTTGTTTCAGCCACCAGCCAGTCTGTGGTATTTTGTTACGGCAGCTGGAGCTTATACAATGGTATTACATTACAAAATGCATGTTTTTAAATTCATTTTTTTTAAAATTCATTTTTATGTAGATACATATAGATAGTACATATGTATATGAATTAAACAACTAGTAATATAAAGGACCTCTAGAGAAGAGGTTGCATGAGGGGGGTGATCAAGAGGAACTTTTGCTTTTATCTTAATACTTTATTTTTTATAAGAATGTCCTCGTTGCATTTTTTAAAAATACTCAAAATGCTTAAACATTTTGATAAAAAATATGTTAGAAGTTATCTCATGTTTTAAAAGGCAATTGATAGTAAATATTCATTAAATGTGATTACTATGTGCCAGGAAGTCAGTATACATTTAATATCTTACTTAATCCTTGCAACAATCCTATGAGGTTGACATATGTCCTCATTGTACAGATGAAGAAATTGAAGCACGGAAGTTAAATGACTTATCCAAAGGTCACACAGCTATAAAGGATAAAGCCGACAATCTGATTGTAGAACCTTTCCTCTTAACGTCTATGGCATTTTGAGAATGAAAATAGAGCATTAAAAAATTAGAAGGTTAGTGAAAACTTTGGCAAAAACAATTTCAATAAAAAGATTGTAATCAACTGAGAAGGGATATATAATTAATAACTGAAATGAATTGTTACATTTTTTATTGTGTTGAGTCACATGAAATTGCCAGTATTAACCATTTTGGACTCTTAGAAATGGAATTTTCTTATGGTTCAACCTAATATGTGTGCTGATTTATGAATGTTTCTAAAAAACTTGATCTTAGAATTAAAAGATAGAAGAAGGAAATAACGTTTCAAATCCTCAAGACTGTGTGTGTGTGTGTGTATTTTTGGAATACACACATATCTGGAAACTTTCAAGCCTTCTTATTATGATATAAGAAAAGTGTGCCTACAGTTAAATATCAAACATGAGATTTTTACATTGCATTTCAGTAGTAGAGGAAAGCATTTTAACCAATCAACAAAATTTCTTAGAGTCAGGATGGTTAAAAAAGAACACAATTTCCGGTCCTTGTCAGAAGCAAAAGTTACCAGCAATTTTTACACGTTGAGCTCCATCTCCCTAAATCAGAGAATGAGGCCTATGCTTTTATTTACAACGTCATCCAAAATTTTCTGATAATTATTTCCTGACATATCATCTTGCTATTTTAATAGCCTTCTTCACTGATTTCCCACTGATATACAAGCACTGGATTCATAATTATCTAAATCTACAACATCTCCCATGAGTTGAGCACATAGATTGTAAAGCCTTGAAAGCTGATAGCCTACTTAGCCCTCAGAAATTATCTAGCTCAGTTTTATAAAGGACAAAACAGAACCCTGTAGAGGTTAAATGAATGACTTTGGCCAGGTCATACACTATTAAAAGATTTAGGACTAAAACCGTGGTCCCCTAGTTCCTAGTCATTAGTATTTTTTCACTATAACATGCCTGTTTTTCCTGTTATGGAATGTAGATTAATCTGATTTTCCTTTTCTTCTTTTCAACTGGATTTCAGAGTCAGCTAATCTTGATAATTATTGGGACAGGAAACACTGAAATGGCTCTGTAATCAAAGAAACTCCTTGGCTATGAGAGGAGATTCTATTAGAAACATGTCTCCTAGAGGCTGGGGTTCTCATATATGTTCTATCTTTCCCTCCCCCTTTAATTCCTGGCTCTCTTTTGTTGCCCCAGCATAATTTCAGGCTATCCAGCCAGCCTTGGGACCCCCACCTCTGCCTGGCCCTTTAGTATTTAGCTGTTTGTGGGGGTTTGTCTCTGAGCCATGGCATGGTCTGTCTATGGGTATCCATTTACATCTTGACTTAATATATAACTGGTTTCTCATTGGCTGTTTCACCTCTTGGCCTTGAGCCCTGGCTTTGCTATATCCTTGGCTCTTTCCATAATAGAGTAAACTCAACTCTAAAATACCTGGAAAATAATGTACATTTCATCCAGGAAATCATTAGGAATTTCCTGGCATCTATGTGGAACTCCAGATTGCTCTGCAAGCTTGGTAACTGGAGTTTGAGGGAACTGTTCACAGGTCATAGAGGAAGCTTCCTAGATTCAAGAGGACCTTTCATAAAATGGTTATGTCCTCCAAGGTTATGTATGAGTCTAAGGGGCAATTTTTAAAAACACTATTTTTTTAAAGCAGTTTCAGGTTCACAACAAAATTGAGCAGAAACCACAGAGAATTCCAGGCAATTTGTTTAAAAAAACAACTAATTGTAGAGGAAATTTACTGCAATTTGTGTTACAAAATTAAAGACCTAGCCTTATTTTGTGAAAATCTATTCAGAAGATAGCTAAACTAGATAACTATGCCAGTTACCAGTTTGTTTCAGCTCCAAATCCACCCTTCATTGTCTGCTAGATGAAAATAGAGTTGGACTATATAACTATTTCTCCCTTGCAGGTGGCACAATTTTAAGCTCTGTCAGAAAGGGGTGCTGGAGGAACATGGAAGAAGAAAGTGGCTTTCCTTTCTGGTTCCAGTGTTTACCCCTTCCTGCTCCTTCCATGTGGCTGTCAGCAGCATGTGTGGGTGACACCCAGTGGCACTTGGACCAAGGGAGTTCTCATGTTCCCCATGGTCTCCTCTGTGGTCAGATTCCCACTGAGTCTTGCGAGCATCCCAGTGATGGGCCTGCAGCTTGGGCCTCCTGCAGCCGAGCAGGGTGTTTCCTGCTTGCCCAGTGACTGTGGGAACAAGTTTTGGTGGAGCCCCTCCAAGAACTTCTCCACCATGCAGTGGGCCACAACCCCACATTCTACAGTGAGGTCTGAACCCCAACCATGGAGAGAGGAGACCCACTTCCAAATTTGTTTCTTCCATGGGAACCCTCCCTCAGCTCTGAAGCATTCTTCAAAGTTCTCTTTATTCCTTTATATAACAGATATTTTCTGTTAGAATTAATATTTCTTTATCTTAAACTTTCCCTAATCAAATTACTATCTCTGTCTTCTCACTGACCCTGATTGATACAGGAAACTTGGAAAAATAATTTTAATTTCTCAGTATACTTATTCATAAAATGAAGAGACTGGGGTAGTTGATTTCAAATGTCCTTTTCAGCTTTAAAATTACATTATTCTAGGAAATTCACATTTTTTCTGATATAGGGTACATCTTAAGTGTACTAGAATGACTTCCACATAGCACAGTACAATTATGTACTGTGTTTCCTAGCCTCAGCCATAAATGGATCTCCCTTCTTATGTGAATAATGATTTCCTCCTTCTGGGTCAAAATATTAAGTCACAGCAGCAGCCAGTATCATTTCATGCACACAGTGGGCAATCAAACACTATGTAATCCTCTGTGAGGGTTTTAACTAGGAAGCTATCTAAGGGACAAAATGGAAAACTAGAGATTCATATATGAACATGAGGGTTTAGAATATATCATAAATATTATTTTGTCCATTTGTGAGTATAAATATTTTAAGGATATATTAAGTTTAGAAAAAAATGATCCTTCTGATATCATTTATTCTAATGCATTACAGAAGACTCCTTCGTCACCTCCATTACGACACTACTTAAAATTTTTCTTTTACCTTTCTCTGTCTTTTACTGACTGTTCAGCCATCAATTTCTTCAATTTTTCTAGACGCTGAAGATCTCTCATTTCCATTTCTTGCCACCTCTGTTCTTTTTTAGCCCAGTATTTTCTTATCTATGGTATAAATGTTACATAAAATTTGAGTTAATGCAGATATGTGAAAACAAGGAGAAATGTTGTAACACCATTACCCATTGGTTTGTAGAGCTAAGATTGAATTTAAATGGCACTCAATCTTTTTTGTTTCTTATGTCTGCCTATGATACATTGCCAACAGAAAAAATAAATTAAAACACGAAGGTATATGTCCTAAGAAACCACATACTTTAACAATTTCTGGAGTGGAAATGTGATGTGCTGAGACCTAAGGTTTTAACCTACGGCTGAAATAAATGACTTTCAGGGAATCACAATAAAAGCATGTTATTGTCTCCAAAGTATATGATCTACCTGTTACTCAAGAATATTTTTATACTCTTATGGTAATTTGGTCTTTAACAAATATAGCATTCAACCTATTTTTACCTTGAAAGCATGAGTTTATTTATGCTAATGGACAGCAGGATGTTGAAAGCTTTATGCTTCTGGGGAAGTGGCAGGAGATAGGTGGGAGGAAGGAAGAAAAGAAAAAATCAGCAGGGTTGTGATATATAGCAGTTCTGACTTACGTGGTAAAATAAAGGACAAATTTATCAAGCTCATAAAGGTGAAAGCATTGTTCTTTCTAGACCGCTTGACTTCCCTTCTCTGGAAATGGAGGCAGAAATGAGAAAACTAGAAGTACACATTGCTATTTTCAGGGGGCTGGAATCATTATTCAGGGTTCGCCTACTGATGCTGCAGTTGAAGTTCATGCTTATTTGACAGAGGCCCATTCAGCCTGTGTGGCCCGCCTCCTGTGCCCAGGTCAAGAGACTAAATCTCGCTGGAAAAACAGGGTAGCTCAATGGTGACTGATGGTGAGTGAGTGCCAGCAGAGGCTCTGTTACAGAGGATGTGTTAGCCTCGCCCCAATGTGGCATCTTTCCTTTTTGAGAAGCGAATATGAAAAGCTAAGTATTTTCTAGACTTGTCCTAGCAGCGTGGCCTCAGCCATACAAACTAGCAGCAGGGTCTGTGACACCAGCAGCCACGGCCATGACATCCATTCAGCGCTTACTGGGCAACTACATGAGCTGCAGAGATGATTGAGATCTGAACTCAGGGAGAGCAGAGGTAAAGCTAGGAAGGTAACAGACCAAAGATGATCGGAGAGGAAAAGAAGGGATCGGAGAGGGAAAGGAGGGAAACGCTGACTGGTAAGGTGTATTTCAGAGTCCTAACTGGTAAGTTCCAGGGCATTCTCTTAATGCCAGATATGGAAATCTTAACAATGATTGTACTGTCTCCCTCTGGGGCTTATAAGTGATCTTTAGTTTATTCTTTATACTTTTCTGTTATATTATTTTTTTGCAAGGAATATAAGTTCTTCCATAATCAGAGAAGATAAAGCTACTTCAAAACTAAATACTGAAGGAGATCAGATAATGGATTAAAGAGCATTTTCCTCCGGGTTCCACAGACCAGTGATGTCCACTTCCCAGCAATGGCCTTGGAGGGAAGTTAGTGGTCCTTTTGCTCACAATCCCTTGACTACACGTGGACCAGCACCAGGTTGCTGGGATCCTCAGATCGCTGACACCACCATTTGGTGCACTGTTCTGTGCAGGCACCAAGGACACCACACCTGGGGGCCTTTGGCATCCCAGAACCAGTCATTCCCATCCTTGACTCTGGTATCCTCGGCCATTGCTGCAGCATAAGCTTCTCTCTCTCTCTCTCTCTCTCTCTCTCTCTCTCTCTCTCTCTCTCTCTCTTTCCCTCCCTCTCTTCCTCCCTCCCTCCCTCTCTTCTCCATGCACTCTTACATGCACAAGTTTTCCCCCTTCCCACTGCTTTCTACTGGGCCCTCTGAAACCTTTGTCATCACACACAAAGTCCCTTGTATCTTCCAACTTCAGAATACTATGTCACTGTTTTCACTGAAATTCTCTTGAGGGAAGAATGCTCATCTTCTGATGCTCCATGTGCAAGAGGCTGGGGAAGGAATTGGGCATTTTCCTCCTTGGTCACTGTTACTTTCAGCCCTGTGAGATCCCTCTCGTGTACAATGCTTTCTTCCTCTGATGTGTACACTACCTGGCTCTGTCAGTCTCTACCTGTCCTTATCACTGGCATGTGTGGATTTCCAGGTCACTCTAAACTACTTACCAAGAATTCAGATATGAGAGTCACAGCCTCACAGGAATTATTGTCCAAAACAATTCCTCCCCGCTTCCTAGGAAACTTAAGCATTGGTCTGAATATGCCTCCAACCTGCTAATCTCAGTTTCCTGACTTCCTCTATTGCAGGGAGCTTCCTCCTCCTCGAGGATTCTAAATTGTTGAATTCCAATTCTGAAATCTTCAATTATAGCCATCAATTATATGAGCAGAATCTTCCCCCTCTTCTGTGCTCTGGTCACATAATTTTATTACTCTAGTATAGGTCTCATCACAAGGCTTTTGCTAATTAGTATACTTTTTCTTTCCCCACTGGACTACAGAAACTGACTTATTTATCTTGGCCTTCTAATGGCAACTGAAGTATCTAGAATATAGTATATACATAACAAATAATTTAGTTGATGAATGAATTACACAACTGTAGAAACTGGCACCAGATTTAGAGTTTCAAGTGAATTTTCATTGACAGCATACCTTTTATGAATGCCTGGTCAATGCCTCTCCATTTCTCATGCTGTTATTCCAAAACCTGTGTACTCACTGAGCTCCATACCTGCCTCTGCTTCTTCACTTTTATAAGAGGAAATAGAAACTCTAAAAGACACCTTTCCTGATGTTCTGCCCCTAGAGGAAGAGGTGTCCTTCCTTCTGTCCAAGACTGTCCCTCACCTGGCCTCCAGACCCAATTCCCCAATTCCATCATTTCCATACTCATATATCCTTGTTCCCCCACCCTCCCTACCTTCAACCTCTTGGTCTTTGCTGTTTCCTTCTCACATGGAAATGCACACAAATATCTCCCATGAACAAAAATTTTAAAGGACTTTTCTTTAGATCCCAAGACTGTAACCCCACAGCCCTCATTGTTCCCTTTTCAGTCAAGCATCTTAGAAGACTTAATATTCTCCAACTTCACATCTCCCCTTTTACTACTCATTCATCACATTCCTGCCTCTGCCTCTCACTCCAAATCACCGGTGACCTGCAGTGACCAAACCGAACTATCTTTTTCAGTTCTCATTTTTCAGAATGTCTCTGTGTATTTGATTATACTCACCCTTATCTATAGTCTTACAATGTTACTGACTTCGGCATTCATTTGTTCAACAACTATTCATTGAGCACATGCTTTAAACCAGAAACTGTGCTATGTACTTGGAACATTGTGCTTAAAGAGAAATAAAGCCTCTGCCTCACTGCGCTGGGACTTTCTAGAAAGAGGGAGGGATAATAAACACATAAACAAATGAACAGAATATTGCATGTTAAGTTTTATGATGGGAATAGGTATGGTAACAATTTAGAAACATTTGGGTAGAACTATTAGAAAACATTTTTTAATTACATCTGAATCAAAATTTGAAAGATGAGAGTGAGACAACCATGGAAACAGATGGGGGGCATCGCTAAAGGAAGTGGATGCCTTAGGTGCAATAGCACTGAGAAAGACCTTGCACATGTTCAGAATTGGGAAGAAGTCAGTGCAGCTAGAGCAGGTGGTTTGAGTTAAGACTGGAGGTGAGATTGGCAAGCTAGATGGAGGCTAGATGATTACGTAAGGATTTGGTTCTAGAAACAAGGAATAGCTAATGAAACATTTAAAGCAAGGAGTGACATGATCTGACTTGGATTTTTAAAAGAGACCACTGAGTGAAAATGCACAGCGGAGGAACAAAGCAGAAACAAGGAGACAAAATAGGAGAATAAGGCAAAAATGATCACCTGGACACTGAAAATGAAGTGCTCACATGTGATATTGTTTTTGAGTGGAGTCAGAGTTCTCATTGAGGGGTCAGTTATGAAGGCTGAAGGAAAAAGGAATCAAGGATGATTCCTAGGTTTCTGCTAGAGTAACTGGTTATATGATGATAACAATAACTGAGATGGAAGATTGGAAGTTAACAGGTTTGGAAAAGAAAGACAATCAGGAGCTCAGTGTTGAACATTAAAACAATTGACATGACTCTACGACTTTTAAGTGGAGAACTATAGATAAACATCTAGAGGGACAGATGGGTGGCTCAAGAGCGGATTCATGGCTCCAGGTCTAAATTAAGGTGATATCCACTGCCGATGGTATTCGATGCCACAGGACTAGATGAAATCTCTTAGGGTGAGAATGTAAACAGAAGAGAGGGTGGTCATGCACCTTCACACTTATCTATCCTTCACAGAGTTTCCTCAACTGAATGACTTCATTTCCCTCCTCTATCTGTCAATCTTACTCTACCTTTAAAACCAGAACAAATGCCACCTCCTCCTTAAACTCCCTCCAAACCCTCCAAGAAAAAATGCTACCTCCTTTTCTGGCACCTTGATTAAGGTTTATTCCCCTCCATTCTTTGTTCTGCCTGTGTTCCGTGATTCTTTGCCATGAGGGTCTGCCACTGGCTTGTTACTGTTATGGTTGGGTATCTGCTACATGCCTGGCATGTTATGCCCTGCCTTGTTGCCTGCTAAATCCCTCCTGTCCATCCTTTAAGGCTCAATTTTAGCATTGTTTTCTTAGCCCTCTTTCCTCTGTCTCTCCTCCAGACATAGTTAGGTGTACCTTCTAAGACACTATTTATGTATCCTTAGCATAGCACTTTCCATTTTGATCTGTATTATTATCTTTATTTCCCTAGTAGCTTGAATCATGTCTGAGACAAAGTAGGGATTAACTAACTGATCATTGTTAGGTGAACGAAAGCTTCATCTAGTCTCTGGTCCGAGAATAACAAAGTTGAGGATGGGAACCAAGCCAGCAGTTTTATCTGCAGGATGGTAAAGTTTCAACTAAGTAAGCACTTCTCTAAGGACATTTCCGTTCACTTTTCATCAATTAATAGGAGCAGGAAGTGTGTGTCAAGAATTATTGGCTTTGTAAGGCTCAAACTTAATTTAAAGCTAAGGATATGTAACTAGCCCTTTGGGACATCCGTTGAGACAGATTTTAAATGCTCTATTCTTTAGACTTCATGAGTGATTCTTGCAACATTCCAATGATAGGGGAATCAGAAAGTTCATACAAGTGGTAACAGGTGAATTTAAATCGTGTCTCTTGACTTTCAGATGAGGTTTCTAGAAAAAGTTTGCTTTTCTGAAAAACAAAACAGGCCCTTCCTTATCATCCTCCATCTCCCCTTATTATATCTGATTTGTATTAGATGTTCCTTTTTCATAATCCAAATTTTACTAATTTTCTTAAAGTTGAGCCAGTATAAGTGTAAATAAACTCAAGAAACTATTCTCTACATAGATTTATGAACCATAAGAATGCTATGCTATCTTTTCAGAGAGTTGAAGATAATTTTTATATCCCACTTATTTTTGTAATCTTCCAAAACAATTCATTTCTTGTTCAAAAGTCTGCCAGTAAACATGATGTTTATGGTATGAGAGTATAGATGAATTTAATTCTTAAAAAATTGGACTAACATTATACAACCATTAAATTATATATTTTTCACTCCTTCAGTCCAAGAATTATTATAATTCAGCATGAAATAAGAATTTCTTGTTTACATATAGAAAGCAGAAAGTTAGAGCTGAAGCATTACAGTAGGAAGACAGTTTACTCTCTGATTTCAAGCAGTCTGTGTGGTGTTGAATCTGAACAGTGTTCCCAGGCCACTATTTCAAAGGCTTTAATGACTTATTCAGGAGAAGGTCATGATTCTTATTAACCAGATACACAAAACACATGAAATGTGAAGTTACAAATATCTAGTTCCATTCCTCATAAATCACTGAGATAAAGCAATTCTGATCCCATTTTCTAGATTCTAATTTACTTAGCTAATTCCTTGCATCTTATGGATCTGTTTTCTACTTTTGGCCTGGAATGTGCACCCCCACATATAACAGGTGTTGATGCATTTTAAAAATGTAACAGGACTTCTCAACAAAAAACTATATTCATTTTAATTTTTTCCATTTGTTTCATTTAGATTTGTATCACATAAACCACCACAAATTGAAGAATGAGTCTCATTCTATATAATCAGTTTGAAAATTATCTATATTTCATCACATATTGTTCACACATTTGTGTGAACTTCTGGAGGGTAAGGAACATGCTTTACACCATAGTATTTATTTTTATTTTGTATCACACCTTTCAGAGGAGAGGTGCAAGATACACATTTGCTAAACGAATCCAGTGAAAAGCAATACTGCACAGAATACTTTTATTAACTCACTTAAATCCAACATATTAATAAAACATCCAGAATACAATAACCAAAGGCCAAGACAATCCGTGGGCCAATTCACTGAGTCATGAGGGGTGTGGAGGAACATTTAATCCTTGCAGAGCATGGGAACATGGTACTTCTCTAAGCCAAGCTGTCCGTGAGAGCCAGACTAAAGGTTTTCTGTGCTGAAGATGGACACTTAGTCACTTCTACCCTCCAAACCTTTCAGCCAACATTATCTTTTCCATGCTGTGTTACAGAGATCTCTGTGGGTTTCAACCCGGGACTTGCTGAAGCTTCTGAATAACGATTTGTCTCCAAATGAGTTATTTTGCAGAGCATTCATTATGTGAATACAGGAAAATGCTCTGCATGGGTAAGAAGAAGTCATAGCTAGGTCTTTGGTTTGCAAAGTAGAAAGTCAATTTTATCAACATCCTGCCTGGTATTTTAAAATTTAATGGATCTTTTTTGAGCCCACAATTCAGACTATTTGTATTTCAGCTAGTTATCAGTGTCCTAAACTTGAATATTTCTTCCACCAGTCTCTAACTTGATGAGCAAGCACATCAAACACAGGCACGAGAGTCATTTATCATAATGCTCTTTCTGAAGAATAAATAAGACAATAACTAGCAAAAGCCTTAAGGATTAAGAAATAGAGTTTAAGAATAAGCAGGGACATATGCAAAGATTTATATACAGCTATGTTTATCACATCTTTAAAAGGATGAAAAATTAGAAACACTATTATACCCCAATTAAGCAGTTTGATTAAATGCAGTATTTCACATAATGAAACACTATGCAAACACTAAATGTTATCTCGTAGGAAAACAAGGAAACATATTCAAGATCCATTGATAAATGGAAAGAATCAGGTTAAAAATAATATATGTATCATGATTCTAGTTGAAATCAAGTATATATGGAAAAATATTAAGGCCATTGTTAATTTTCTTTTGGTAGTGGTTTAGGATTTTGGGTGATTTTTATTGTATTCCATGTGCTTATTTATATTTTCAAAACTACAATGGACATAAAGTACTTTATAACTACAAAAGCATGTCTTCTAAAAGCCTGGCCAAGAAAAATCAAATGTTAGAAGGAACATCTCAGGACATGACTAATATTCACTCCTGAAGCCTCCAAATTCTATTCCTGTATCAAGTCAGATGACAAGAATACTGTATACATAACATTTTTACTTTTTTTTTTATCACCTTGTATGTGGCATCACTTTTACTTTCTATAGAGAAGTTTCACAGTACTATAATTTTATGCCATAGGCATAAAGGTTGATGCAGTATCACATGAGGATTGATTTAGATTCTTCTGCAAAACTACTGAAAATTCTATCCACTGGGTGATTTCCCTTCCTCCCCTTAATACATGGTGCCAACTCCTGATGTGCTGGGATGTTGTCTATTATTAGCCAATAAGAGCTAAGTGCTTTCTTTTAACTTCAACCATGTTCAGTTATAGCACCCCTTTCTAGTCTTGGCTTGCTGACATAACAGTATTCCCATCCTCTTAATTTTTTGTCTCTTATTCTCTTACTACTTTTCTATTTTAATGATCCCTAATAGGAAACAGATGGCACACACAAACTAAGGATAAATCCAGAGGAATGTAATAATGGGACAGTTGGCAAAGGGACTGGAATGCAGGGCGGTCACAGGGGATCATGCAGTAGGCAGGCTGCATTACCAATCACGGACCAGTCAGAGGAGGCTGTGTGGGGAGGGCCACCTGACAGGAGCCAAGACCCTTGGTAGAGGATACAACCCGTCAACACAACCCTGCAGGGCAAGGAGCTAAGGGAACAACTCTCCCAACCCCACTCTGCAGCCTCAGCCTCATCTCTATGGTCCACTTCGACTAACTCAGCCAGAAGCCAGAGGGCGAGGGAACCACAGAGGACACCTCCCTAGGACACAGAGCAGAATGGGAAGGGGAGGACGGCCAGCACAGCAGTATCCATGCCTTTTACGATAAATTGTTTGGAAGTGGATGATGTCTGTGTGCATAGAAAAATAACATGAATCACTTGTAGATGGTGTTCACTTTGGGCACTTATGTGAGGATTTTTCCATAGCAGAGCTGCCTACCCAGAATGGCAATAGCTGTTTTCTGCCATGATATAGTCTTATACGCCCCTAGAGCATGACGAGCCAAGAGAGTATTCTGGGGTAAACACATTAGTTATCTCCCTCTTAATTGAAATGTCAGGTGGATTAAAAAATAATTGACATGTCTTCTTTAGGAGTAAGGCCTATTTTCAGTATGGACATTGAAATATTGCCTAATGATCATGTCATATGTTGATATTACTAAAATGAATTTGTCTGTAATCTTGTTTAATTTCTCTCTTTTCACTATTCATTAAGAAGGGGGTGCATATACTGAGGATTTGAATTTCACGGTCTGAAATGTCAGGTAGAGTGAAAAGTGAAAAGGACTCAAACCTCAGAGTCTTTCAGTCATGACTTCTTAGAGCTGAGGTGATTCTAGCAATCATTTAATTGGAACACCCCATCCTACAGTTGAGGAGGCAAAACCTCACAGAGCCTGCATACCTTGTTCAAGGTCACCCACCTTTGCAGGGCCTCCTAGTTGGGCATGCTTTTCCCTATAGCTCAACATCGAAGCACAGTTGTGTGCTGCTCTCCCATTCAATTTATTCACATGACCAGTGTTTACTGAGTGCCTCGTGCCAGGCACTGGAGATGAGACAAAGAAGAAAGAGAAAATGTTTTCTTATGGGGCTTGCACTCTAGGAGAGGAAGAAAAGACAGTCAATAAATAAACAGATGTCAGGGGGATGATAGATGCTAAGAAAAAAATAACGTGGGGTAAATGGATTGAGTGACAGGAAAGGAGGCTGATATTTTAACAAGATGATGACAATGACATTTAACAATAAGATGACATTTGAGTGGGACTCTGAATGAAGGGAAAGAGTGAGTTATGCAGACATCTGGGAGAGAAGTATTCCGGGAAGACAGAGTAGCCGGTGCCACAGGCTAAGGGGACATGTGCTGGAGTGTCCATGAAGGAGGGAGGTGGCTGGAATGGCTGGAGCAGCATGAGCGAGGGGGAAAGTGGTAAAACATGAGATCCAAGAGATGCCGAGTGTAGTTCAGGGAGTGACCTAATCTGACTGCTGTGTGGGAAACAGACTGGAGGTGGAGGGTAGGAATGGAAAAGGAGGAAGCAGAGCAATTAATTAGGAGATTAGGATGTTATTGTAATAGTTCTGATTTGAAAGGTAGACCCTTCTATTCATGACAATAGGTGGGGGTATGAAGTACGTGGGGGGAAAATAAGGGTCAAAGATAATACCAAGGCTTTTGGCCTGAACATTGGAAGAATAGTTTTCCACTTGATGAGAAAGAAATACTGGGGAAGGAGTAGGTTTAGAAAGAAAAACAATTCATTTGGGGCATATTAGATTTGAAGCAGTGGGATGTGTGAATTTGGAGTTCAAGAGAAAAGTCTAGGCCAGAGATACTAATTGATATCAGCATATAAATGGGATGAAAATTATATTGGATTAGTGAGACACCTAGAAACTATACATACTTAGAGGACTGAGTTCCCAGGACACTCCAAGTCTGAGCAGTTAAAATGATGAGGATGCACCACCCAAGTTTAATGAGGAGGAGAAACCAGTGGGACAAAACAACACAGAGTGACTCGCTTCCCAGAGGCCCCAAGTATCAAGTTTTCCAAAGAGGAGGCAGTAATCACTTCCATCTTAGTAGGAAAGTGAGGATGAGAGCTGATCCCTGGAGGTAGCAGCACGGAAATCAGTGATGTTGACCAAAGCACAGCTTTGCTGGAGTGAAGGGATGAAACTTCACTCCAGGTCAAGGGAGAATGGACAGAAAGAAGTTGGAGACAGTGTTTAAAGGCTATAGAACAGTGTGATTTTCTTAAGGGACAGGGCATGGGGTCAAGGGAGAGTATTTAAAAAAAAATAGAAGTCACAATGGTATATTTGTAGGTTAATAGAAAAGATCTAGAAGAAAAGGAGGACGTGGTGGTGGGAGAGAGATTAGGATGGCCTCGAGTAGGAGAGAGGGGACAGGATGCAGTGCATAAATGAAGGGGCAAACCTTCACCAGGAGCACAGACAGTCCCTGTAGTGTAAAAGGAGGGAGGTGGGTAATGGGTACAGAGGTGGGACATGTGACATTTGGAGCCTGGGAAAATTCTCTTCTTGTGAAATAAGACGTTGATATGTTAAAAAACTACATCAAAAGCATCAATATTTTCTGCAGTCTACTTAAAAAAAGGGCAGCCCAAAGAAACAATAAAGGTTGTTGTTTTTATCTTTTTGTCTATTGATAGCGCATGTTATACTTAACATCTCAAATGTTATCAAACTCTAATCATCTGGCTCCTTATAAAGTGTTTAGCCATAGTGGTACATTAACCCAAAGAGAAAAATCCTAACAGGATATTAAGAAGAATTAGGAGACAGACACAGTAAAACTGTGTACACCTGTAAAAACACAAAAGAAAAAGTCCTAGTAGGCAGACTACCTCAGCACTTTTAAAATATCAATTACCTATTTAACAAGTCTGAGTAACTAGGACACGACTAAAGCTGTGAAAATGAGACTAAAACAAATAAATTAAAGCCGAGGTTTCTCAAATTAATTAATCACAAAATTACGAGCAAACAGCAATCACAATGAATGGCTGTGTAGCATAGTACTTAAAAGCATGAACTATGGAATTAGACCTACTGGGTTCAAGCACTAACTGCACCTCTTAATGGCTATATGGCTTTGGGGAAATTATGCAGCCTCTCTGTGTCTCACTTTCTTCATTTGTAAAAATGAAGATCACATTCATTAGCACCTATCCCTTAAGGTTGTTAAGAAGATTAAATGAACATAGAACAGAGCCTTGCATACAGTGAGTACTGCATGAGTGTCAGTTAATTAAATCAAATTACTGTGAATAATCAAGACCTAGCCAGAAAACATAGCCAAAAATTGACACCTGGAGTTAATTTTTAAGACTCCTCTTCTAAAATTGCCTATTAGGAAATCTTTTATAGAACAATGGGTGCATCTGGATCTTGATCATCCATGCTTTTTTATCCTCCATCTGACTTTTTCTTAAAAATGTATCCTGACAAAGAGTAGGAAGGTTCCATCACAATGTTTCCACTTTTAGAAAGTTCTAATGGAAATTTTCACTTTTTTTCAGCTTTACTGAGAAATAACTGACATACATCACTGTATAAGCTTCAGGCATACAACATGATCCTTTGATCTGCACCCACAAGTTTCAGCTAACATCCATCTTCTCACACAGCACAATAAAAAGAAAAGAAAGAATAAAGGGAAAAATTTTTTTCTCCCTGCGATGAGAACTCTTAGGATTTACTCTCAACAATTTTCCTCTACACATACAGCAGTGTTAGCTGTAATCATATTTTACATTATATCCCTAGTATTTTTTATCTTATAACTGGAAGTACCTTTTGATCACTTCCTCCAATTCCAATTCCCCATCACCCACCTTCTGCCTCTGGCAACTACATGTACTCTGATCTCTTTTCCTACAGTTTGGTTTAGATATCACATGCAAGTGAGATTACACAGTATTTGTCTTTCTCTAATTTATTTCACTTATATAATGCATTTAAGGTCCTTCCATGTTTTTGTAAATGGTGAGATTTTCTTGTGTTTTTCTTTTTATGGCTGAAAAATATTTCACTACATATATACCACAACTACTTTATCCATTCATCCACTGATGTACACATAGGTGTTTCCATGTCTTAGCTATTGTAAATAATGCTGCTATGAACAGAGGGGTGCTGTATCTTTTTGAGTTAATGTTTTCATTACCTTTGAAGTAATGAAATAAAGGAATCTTTATTCCTAGAAGTAGAGTTGTTGGGTCATAGGTAGCTCTATTTTTAATTTTTTGAGGCTCCCGCATACTGGTTTCTAGAGTGGCTATACTAACATAATCCCACCAACAGCACACAAGGATTTCCTTTTCTCCACATTCATGCCAGCATCTATTATCTCTTGTCTTTTTGATGGTGGTCATTCCAACAGGCACAATATCTCATTGTAGTTTTAAATTGCATATCCCTAATGACTAATGGTGTTGACCATCTTTTCGTGTACCTGTTGGCCTTTCATATACCTCTTTGGGAGAAATGTCTATTCAGGTCCTTTGCCTATGTTTCAATTGGGTTGTTTGGTTTTTTGCCATTGAGTTGGATGCGTTCTCTCTCTATTTTGGATATTAACTCCTTATGAGATATATGGTTTGCAAATATATTTTTCTCCATTCTGTAAATGATTGTCTTTTCACTTTGTTGATGGTTTATTTTGTTGTGTAGAATCTTTTTGGTTTTGTGTAGTCCCACTTGTTTGTTATTTTGTTGCTTGTGCTTTAGGTGTCATATCCAAAAAAATCATTACCAGGATCCATGTCAGGGACATTTGTTCCTAGTTTTCTTGTAGGAATTTTATGGTTTCAGGTTTTACATTTAAGCCTTTAATCCATTTTGAGTTCATTTTTGCTGTGGTTAAGATACAGGTCCAGTTTCATTCTTTTTACTTGTGAATATCCAATCACCCCAGCACCATTTATAGATGAAACTCTTTTCTCCATTGAGTATTCTTGGCTCCCCTGTCAAATATTAGTTGACTGTATAGGCTTGGATTGATTTCTGGGCCCTTGTTTCTATTCCATTGGCCTATTTGTCTGTTTTTAAGCTAGTGTCATACTTTTTGATGACTATAACTTTATAGTATAGCTTGAAATACAGCTTGAAATCAGAACATGTGATACCTCCTGCTTGTTCTTCTTTCTCATGGTTTCTTTGGTTATTCAGGGTCTTTAGTGGTGTGGCATAAATTTTATGAATATCTTTCTACTTCTGTAAAAAATGCCACTGGATTCTTGATAGAGATTGAATTGAATCTAAAAATGGCTCTCAGTAGTATAGACATATAAAAAATATTTTTCAATCCATGAACATGGGACAACTTTCCATTTATTTGTGCCTTCTTCATATTTTTCAACATTTTATAGTTCTCAGCATAGAGATCTTTCACCTCCTTAAATTTATTCCTAAGTGTTTTATTGTTCTGATGCTATCGTAAATGAGGTCAATATCTTTTTTTCAGAAATTTAATTATTACTGCATAGAAATGCAATTTTTTGTATGTTAATTGTGTAACCTGAAACTTTACTGAATTCATTAATTAGCTTTAAGAGTTTTTTGGTGAGTCTTTAGGATTTTCTATATATAAAATCATGTCATCTGCAAATGGAGACTATTTTACTTCTTCCTTTCCAATTATGATACATTTATTTATTTTTCCTGCCTGATGCTCTAGCTAGAACTTCCAGTACTATGTTGGAATAGGAGTGGTGAGAGTGGACAACCTTTTCTTGTCCCTGATTTTAGAGGAAAAGCTTTCATTCTTTCAACATTCAGTATGATATTAGCTGTGGGCTTGTCATATATGGCTATTAATATGTTGAGATATGTTCCTTCTATGAAAAATTTGTTAAGAGTTTTTATCATGAGTGGATATTAAATTTTGTTGAATGGCTTTTTTGCATCTATTGAGATGATCATATGATTCTTTTACTCGATTAATGTGGTGTATCTCATTGGTTTTGCATATATTGAACTATCTTTGCATCTAAGGGATCAATCCCACTTAATCATGGTGAATGGTCCTTCTTTGTGCTGTTAAATTCAGTTTACTAAATTCAGTATTTTGCTGAGAATTTTCACATTTATATTCATTACAAATATTGGCCTGTAGTTTTCTTTATTAGTAGTGTCCTTTTTTGGTTTTGATATCAAGATAATGCTGCCCTCAAATTGAGTTTGAGTATTTCCTACTATTCCACTTTTTGGAAGAGTTTGAGGACTGGTATTAATTCTTCTTTAAATGTTTGGTAAAATTCACCAGTGAAGACATCTTGTCCTGGAATTTTCTTCATTGGGAGATTTTTTTTTTTATTACTGATTCTTTACATTGATATCTGTACATTTGATTAATTTGGCTCCTCTTCCAGATTTTACAGGTTTGCCTTGGCAGAGACAGTTCTCCACCAGTCAGTCCAGTTGGGATTTCTGGGTGTGTCTGCTGGTAATGTCTTTGGGCAGGTGGGGTCCTATTACAGTCTATTTTTGGGTGAGGCAAATGTTTGAGCTCTGAGGATGGGGATGGGGGTGCCACAGGCTACGAACAGTTAGATAGGTATACTGGCTTGGCTCCCCATGTAGGATGGTCTCCATGATTGCCTGAAATTTCTGGTCAGGAGTATGAGATGGTTGGGACTAGGTACCCTACTCAATAGTGCATGGGGTTATGAGTTAGACTCTCTGCCCTGGCAGGGAAGCAGGCCATGATCCAAGGCCTATACAGCTTATTGTTTTGGGGCCCAAATCAGTGTTCACTGAGTTCCCCGGTCTGGTGAGACCACTGGTGTTGCTCTGCAGATGGGGGAAGCCACAGCCTGTTCACTCTGTTCAAGTGCTACTATGCATAGACTGCTGCATGGGCTGTGTAGTTTGCTGTGTGCTCTGCTTAGGTTTTCCCTGGTCAGACAAGCTGAAGGCTGTATTCTGATAAGCAGGGACATGAATCAGATTCCCTGCCCAGGTACAGTGGGAGAAACAGCTCTAAAATTGGTAAAGCTCTTTGTTGTCTCAACTCAAGCTGACCCATAGCCGAAGTTTCCTGGCCAAACAGGGTCACTGGCTTTGCTGTGCAAATTATAGGCCCTGTCTGCCCTTCTCAGCTAGGGTCACATAGCTTTCAGGTGGTTCCGCCAGCCTTGTGGTCAGAGGAGACTGGGAGACACTCTCCACAGTACATGCGGCTCTGTCTCAGCCACTGCTCCAGGCCACACTCAATGTCCAAAATAGCCTCTTTGGTTGGAAGGGGCCAGGAAGTACCCTCGACCTTGGCTATGAATTAATCCCCCTGCCTGTATATAGCACGGAAGCCTCCACACCCAGTACTGGCTTTACTCTATGGGTGATTAGCTGCAACTGCCCACCTCTCAGCTAGAGTACAACAGGCCATTCAGTTTCAGAGTTGTCACCTGCTCTTCTGTTCCTTTGGGGCTGAAAGGCCCTCTAGAGAGAGTGGCTGGGCCTGTGACTCAGCACCTTGCCTGGACATGGGCAAATGGGGCTCTAGGGCTATCAAACTCATTTGAGGATCTGAATCAGGCAAATACGCACTCCTCCAAGTTCCCTGGCCAGAGTGTGTCCTAGGCTTGGTTCTGCAGATTAGCAAAGCCGCTGGTTGGGGTTACTCCTTGGGCCCTGCAGGAATGAACTCAGTTGGCCAAGATCCCAGTGCTGGTTGTTGCAAGCTCCTCTCCCCTGTAATTGTCAAATGCCTGGTGGCTGGGCCCCAAAGAATCCCCTGCAATCTCTGTGGCGCAAGAACAGAGTAGGGGCTCTCAAAAGTGATGCACAGTGCTGGGGGAGGCTGGTCGTTGCTCTGGGGAGCTCTTTGCCTACTAGAGGAGCTGGGGGTTAGGAGGAGACCTCTCTGTGTGGTGCTGCACTGTCCTGGGGGACGGGCAATGCAGTCAGTGTGTGGCTGCTCCTTACCCTTCTAATGCAGCCGTCCTGGTCTCAGAGGTACAGGGGGTGCTTCAGCCTCATCCTGTGTTCTAGGATTCTCTGAGTGGTGTCTTGTTTTTGAATAGATGTTAGTTGTTGTTCTTGTGAAGGGGAGCAAAGTCAGGAACAACCTATATTGCTATCTTGCTGATGACACCTGGAAATTTTTACTTTTAAAAGACAGTTGAAACCAGAAAAGAGCTTCTTGGACCACCATCCTACCTGACACCTATTAACTCATATACTGAAAACTGACTTTCTGTTCAGTCTCATATCAGAAGGTTAGAATTTGTTAATAAGCTTATGTTCATTATAATTTCTAAATTTTAATATCAAAATAAGGAACATTATGAATATTTTCAATTTTATGATCCTTGATTTACTTTAGATAAATACTCCTATATAACATTGATTTCCTCAGTCATCTAATATTAGAAGACTTGACATGAAATATTCAGGAAATAAAGTCTGAACCCCCCTCCCCAGTTTATTTTGGAGTCACTTCTACATAAACTATACATTAACTATGTTCTTTGGAGCATTATAATATCCTAACTTAGCCATTAGATTTTACAGCTTCCATGTTTGGGCTATTTCATGAGATCCCCAAATAAAAAGACGAGCATTTAAAAGGAAAACAGATTCTCACACTTCTAAGAGTTAGTAACTGAGAGAACCGTGCACCAAGGATGGGAAGTAGTTCAACAGGCTTGTCCTCAGCCAGATGCCGATACTTCGGCTCTAGTGGCAGGTGGTTCCTTTGCAAAAAGGATGTTTGCAGTGTGAGATTTGTGTGGGTGGATGTTAGAGCAGAGGTCAAGCTGGTGTTCAGAGAGGTTCAAAGACATGTTTCTAGAGTCCAAGGAGTCTGAGAGTTCTTCTATTCCATAATCTCCATTTTATAAAAATGTAAAAAAGCGCTGTTAGCCAATATTAGATCATCTGAATGTCACCACATTACTGAGCGGTGTTCCACAGTGTTTCTGCTTGCGTTCAGAATTCAGTTGCTCCCCAGTGACATACTACATAAACTGACAATATTTTTATCTTAAATTATTTTAATCTAAGTGGGATCCAGTTAATGTTTCCCTCCCTCCCTCTCTCTCTCTCTCCCTCTCTTTCCTCCCTCTCTCTCTCTCTCACACACACACACGCACACACACGCACACACACACACACATCTCCTTTATTCAAGGTAGAGAAGGAGCAGTATAAGGGAAAAGGGCCTCAAAGAAACAGAGGATCTGGACCGGGAGGGGCCTGTCCGCCAGGGGGTGTTTTTCAGATAGCGCTCTTATTTTAAAGATCATTTTCCCCACAACCTATCACCCTCCCTCTGTAATAGCAGAAAGGAAATGAAAGGCAATCAGTCACAGGTATTTGAAGGAAATTGCAGAAGACAGTTCCATATCCTGCAGTTCCTGTGGTGCACACACATATGCAATGGCAATTAAAGGCCTAAACAAAAAGAAAAAATTAATAGAAAGAGAGTTGATAAGTCCTATTGGAGTCAGTCAGGGCAACAGACATCTACTCTAAGGCTTGAACTTTGATCAACTGTGGCAAAACGAAAACTTTTGTTAGCATAAAAGCATTCACACTAGGAAGCAATCAGACCAGCAGGGGCAGGGTGAGCACAGATGCCCAAAGCATGGTTGGGTTTCATGATACAGGACCAGGAAATAAGAAAGAGGAGCTCTATGCATGAATGAGGACAAAGGCACTTTCCTAACTACCCCAAGCTAAAACCTTCATCAATACCCACTTAAAGGGGCAGGCAATTCACACTGTAATCAGGGGTATATGTGTAGATACACAAATATACACATTTGTATTTACTGTGTACATGTGCATATATGTTTCATATACTATGTGTAGTCATACTTAATTTAACTAACTGAAAACTCTATATAGTTCATTCTATAATGTATTTTTGGGTTTTATCTATTAACCCTTTTGTTCTTATGAAGTGTGAAGCTAAAAGAGATCCTTCTCTATTACTAGTAAGAGCTTCTACTGACCGTATCAAGAATTGCATATTATCTTTGTGGTAGAGCAGGTAAACACATCCCTCTAAAAGGATACCAGAAAAGGAGCAATTTCTGTTTAAGTGGGGTGGCTTTTTACAAATGCAAGAAGGACTGGGTGTAATGTGTGTCACATTAAAGGCACTCGGTCCATAGTTATTTGCATAAATGAGTAAGTGAATGAATAAATGATCATCTCATTCGGATCTTTAGTGACCCCTTTGGGACTATATACAATTTTGCTATCAACATGTCTTACTAGGAGCTGACACAAAAATTCCATGTATAAGGTGGTAGGTAGGGAGTGAGCTTGATGGGGAGCCCGATGAAATGGTGGTGGAATTAGGCACGTCTGATGCCTGAGTTTCATCAGCCTGCTTCCTGCCAATAGGATTTTAGGATTTCATTTCCTACTCTCTCCGTCCAAGCCGGCAGTGTTTCTGGTAAAGTTTTCTCAAGAACCAAGTGTGCCTTTGTGGATTTTGAGGTGAGGATCCACTCCATTAGACAAAAGGAACACCTACAGTTACTTTTGGAGAAACTCCGTTCTCTCTCTTGGCTTCCTTTTCAGGTAGCAGAGAGAAATTGCCCTTAAACTTCCCAAAGGTGCTCTGGTTTGAGAGGAACTCTATAGAAACACCCTTAACCTCTTATAAGCATCTTTTATGTGATGGATATTCTGACCTTTTGATCCTTTCGGAGCTATAACAAAGGATTATATACTCATACACTAAGCTTTTCTTCCATGCCATGCTGTCATCCATAACCTCTTAACTCAAGAGCCTTTTGCCATTGGGGTAGGTTGAGAATTCCAAAAGCATCAAGTTCTGGTTCCTTTTTAACAGTTCTTTCCTCAATTTCTACCTCTTCCTCTTACTATAAGTAGCAAAAAAAAAAAAAAAAAAAATGAAAGAAAAGAAAACAAACAACAGGTGGTAACTTCCACACTTTGGAAATCATCTCAGTTCATTACATATGAAGTTCATTACTTAGCAATATTTTCCATGGAACTGCAGGACAGAACTCCTCGAGGCTTTCTGCCACCACATAACCACGATTCTGCTTTCTCCAGTTTCTAATAATATGTTCATTGCTTCCTTCTGAGCCCTCACCAGCCACATCTTTACTATCCATGTTTCTACTAATAGTCTGTTCAAGGCATTCTAGTCTTTTTTGTGTCGTGCTCCTCAAAATTCTTCCAGCTTTGCCCCACTTTACCAATTCCAAAGCCACTTCCACATTTTTAGTATTTGTTATGGCAACACGTCACTCTCGGATGCCAAAATCTGTATTAGTGTTAAAGAACTGTTGTATATCAAGTTACCACAAATTTAGCAGCTCAAAACAACACTCGTTTTTTAGTTCAGAATCCTGTAAGTCGGAAGTCCAAGCACAGTGTGGCTGGGCTCATGACATCACAAGGCTGAAATCAAGGTATTGACAAAACAGAGTTCTCATCTGGAAGCTTTAAGGAAAAACATGCTTCCAAGCTCATTCTTGTTTTTAGAAGAATTTGGTTCTTTACAGTTACAGAGCTATCGGCTACAGTTTCCCACTTCCTTCTGGCTGCCAGCCAGGCCACTTTCAGCTCCTAGAGGACACCCACATTCCTTGCCAGGTGACCTCCTCAGTCTTCAAGCCAGTAATACTGGGTCACATCCTATTCATGCTTTTCATGCAGCCCCTCCAGCCAAAAAAATTCTCAGCTTTTAAATGGCTCATATGATTAGGCCAAACTCGCCTAGGTGATCTCCCTTTCTCAAGGTTGTCTATGCCATAGAATAAAATCTAATCCATGGTATTTACAGTTCTGGAGATTACACAGGGCATGCATTCCAGGGGGGAGGGGTACCAGGAAATCTTGGGGCCCATCTTAGAAGCTTATCATAGGTGTTATTCACTGGCCTCTTTAAGTCCCAACAATCCTGAAGAAGCAAAGTTTAAAGTCTGGGAATTTACTTTTTATCATTCTGTGTCCACCCTTTTTTTCCCTCACTCTAAGCTCTTTAGATCAGTATATTATTAGATTAAGAAAGATGGAGAAGAGAATTTCATGATTTCATGGTAACTCGCTCTCATTAGAACCCACAAATTTCCACACCGAGAGAATGGGAGTTTTTTCCATCCGGATCGGGGAGGTACCCTGGATCGCTCACTAAGCAGAGAGCCGGACTCTTCGAGAAGCAGCACAGTCCCAGCCTCAGCCTGCACTCTGTCCGTGGGAGCCTGCTCCCTATTATTTTAGACTCTTTCCCTCTTCCCTCATTATCTGTAGGATGAATGTAATTCTGAGTATTTGCCAGGTCACCTCTGGACAAGTGGGAAAACCCAAGGGCCCTGATTTTAGTGAAAACGGACTGTCGGTATTGACTGGGGTGATGTCACTGAGGCTAAGAAATCACAAAATGATGAGATTACTCCCCAGAAACAGCTCTGAGGTAAGGCTGAAGGTCACATGGCCAATAGCATCATTCTGACTTCCCGGTAATTCTCCCCACCCCTCAGCAGTACAAAGGAGGTGGCTTCAATGCTGGATTAGGAGTTGGCCAAAATTGGGAGAGAGCTGTGACGTGCTAGACCAAGGAAGGGGTATGTCTCCTTTCCATGCGACCCTTGCTTGAAATTTCCATTTGGGGAGCAAGGCTGAAACTTGGACCGCACAGGACTCCAGGCTTCATACAGCAACAGAACTTCATGTTACTCAAGCCACCCAAAGAGCCGCACCCAAGGAAAGGGTGATGTCGGGACCAGCATTACACAGCAGGCATCTTAAGACTTGCACAGTAATTTTGTTTCTTACAATAGCTCCTTGGGATAGTTTATGGAAAAGCATCATCTTTTGATTTTATCGTGACAATAATTTTAAAAGTGGAGAGATGCTTCTGAAATATTACCATTATTATCTAACAGCTTATGAATCAAAACTTTCCTTGAGTTTTAAGATAAAACTATGAAAACTGAATATTGTGTTCAACTAGAGTTTTAAAGCATAGAAGAAAAAAGTGACCTAATAAAGGTACATCTGAAAGGAGCTGAGCATCTCTACCAGGGTAAACTTTGACACTGGATACAAACTGTTATTCTAGCAAAAAGATGATGTTATTCCCTAAAAGACAAACTGCTGGGAAAAAGAATTAGGAGAAAGATGACCTCTTGTTCAGAAATATGAAGATGGTATTTTACACACACATGGCGTCATTTATCAGTCTCCATGGCTGCTGTCTCAGGAGCAAGCCAGGCAAGGAGGATAGGAAATGGGGAAAAGCAACACCAGCCCAGAAAGCAACCAGGATCAAGTCTGGGGAGCTTCCACTAGGGGTTCTGCCAGGCTGGTGCTAAACAATGAAAAATGAAAAATTGGTTCCAACAGATAAAACAGTTGAAACAAAAAGAATCTACATTTGTAGTTAGTGTACGCAAAGGTAGCCAAAACTTTGTCCAGTATGTCCGAATTGACATATAAATCCCCGTCCCCACTTTAAACACAAAGAAATTTGGACAAACTGTAACACAACTACACACACACATGTGTACGCAATGCCCCAGTGCTGAAAATAAAGATGGAACTCAAGTCAGAGCAGTGCTGGGGAACCAAAAGCTGAAGGACTCGTGGGGAAAGCGGGATTTGAGATTGGCCTGAGGAGCTGGTGGCTGGGCCTTTAATTAGTTGCAGGACCTGGACACACAGGAGCTGGAACCGAGCTACGTATGCAGAGCAAAAAGTCACACAGGACTTGTCCATACACAAAATGGAACTAGATACACCATGACCACTTTGCAGGAAAGTGCCCTGGGGGCTAACTTTCTGCTTGGGACCGGAGGAGGAAAGAGGCTAACTGGGGTCTCAGGCTGGTGGTGTGCATGAGGTACTGAGTCAGTGCATGCTCCAGATTGATAGCATAGGGCCCCAGCCTCAAAGCTGATACGCAAACTGTCCTGGGCCAGTGGAATGCATTGCGCCCCTTGCAGAGACAAACATAAAAGCTCATGGGTCACAGTTCACAAAAGAAAACACAATTCACAAAGGAAAAGTTTAATAATAGCTTGGAGTACTTGATCACTTAAAATTTCTATGAAATTGTAGACACTATAGACAAAATTTAAAGGCAAATGGTCAGTGGAAGAAAAGATTTTCAACCCATATAACTAACAAAAGAAATAGTATGCAGAATTTATAAAGAACTTCTACAGATTAAGAAAAAATAGACCAATGGACAAAGATTAAGAATAAGCAATTCTCTGAGGAAGAAAGCTGCCCAATAAATGTTGGGAAAGAATTTCAATCTCACAAATGATCAGAAAACCCAATGTAAAATCTTCACATTTATCCTATTGGCAAAAGTCAAATAGAATATTTGTAATGTATTATAAAGTCAAAAAACCTTTAAAAATAGTACTAATTCCCCTTTTGGGTGTACCCTAGAGAATACCTTGTACACATGCCTCAGTCAGCATGTACAAGGTGGCTGCTGTAGCATGGTGGCAGGAACAAAACTTTAGAAACTTAAATGCCGACCACTAAGGAAAGGGATAAACCGAGCAACTCGGGAAAAGACAGCAGAGCAGAAAGGTAAGGCAGAAACCACCTCCCTCACACACACCAAGGAAGCAACTACAACTAAGCCTGAGAAAGGCCTGCAGAGAGCAGGATAAACCACCCACACCTGGTGAAGAAGGGAAGCCCACACCGAGGGGCAAAGGGGCGGGGCAGCGGCCTGTCAGGACTCAAGCCCACCCCCCATAGTGCCCCGAGCAATTTACAGATTCAATACAATCTCTTATCAAAATATCAATGATGTTTTTCAATGAACTAGAGCGAATGATCCTAAAATTCATATGGAACCACAGAAGACCCAAAATAGCCAAAGGAATCTTAAAAATCTTAAATAAAATAAAATGAACAAAACAGCAGTAGATTCAGAGACACTGAGAAGTGGCCGGTGGTTACTGTGGGGGAAGGGTTGGGGTAGGCGAGTGGGAAGTGTGAGGGGGATAAAGGGGCACAGAATTCTCAATCATATTAGTTGGTTATAGAAATGGAAGTGCAGCATGGAGAACACAGCCAGTGGTTCTGAAACATCTTTCTATGTTGACAGATAGTAACTGCACTAGTTGGGGTGAGGATTTAATCATGTGTGTAACTGTTGAAGTACTGTGTTGTATACTTGAAACCAATATAATATTTTGTATCAAAGATACTTCAGTTAAAACAAGGAGGGGATAAACGGTAGCCTCATTCTATAATGGAGTAGAATTGTAGTTAAAAGGAGTGACCTAGGTCTCTATGTATTAACATGATATATCTAAAAAATGTAAGGTTGAATGAAGTACATGCTACAGAATGATACAGTGTGATTGTATTCATGAAAAAAATGTGAAAGTCTCAAACTACATATTAAAATATGTTAAAAGCAATAGATGGCCTAGAAAGATAGAAATAAAAAATAAAATTGATGATCAAGATTGCCTTTGGGAAAGTGAGAGGGAAATGGTACTGAGTAAATCCTCAAAAAAGGACTTAGCATTTATCTATAAAATAAAAAATATCAGAAACAGAATGAGAAATATTAACAACTTCAATGCTAGGTGATAAGTACTAATGTGTTTATTATCTCAATGTGTACTTAAAAAAACACTTTCTGAGTGTCAGAAGCAATTTTTAAAAAATAAAATACATAAAACATATACATTTGTCCTATATAATTGCAGAAATGGACAATGAATTGGGCTTAGAGCTTAACTGTTCCCTTCATTACTGTTTATTTTGCTGTTGTTTTGGTATTAGCCCAAATGTCAAGAGCTCACCTGAAAGCTGTTGAAAATGAAGGTCTCTCTCTAATCTTTGAGAAGGTCTTTCTCACACTTCCAGAAATATTACAGGCTGCAAAAACAACTAGCAATGTCCCTCCATCCCCTCCCCTGTATAACCATGCCGGCTTCACAACTAATTTAACAATTACATGCACATATTTCAATTCTCAATACTCAAGTTATTAATTTGTGTATTCTCTCACTGTCTTTGTAAGCCCGAAGGCGGGACTGTATCTAAATCTCTTTACATGACACTTAAAAAGATATGACATGCAAATAAATGCTTACAAATACGTTACTTTTCATGGTCATACTAATTCATAGCGAGGAAGTGTTATGAAAGGGGCCCAGGCAGATGACAAAACTATACAGACAGGCTTTCCCAATATCATAGTTTCATAACAGTAAATTATTGGTAAGTTCCTCTATAGAGATGTACAGTTCACATACATTATTTGAGTATGATTGATATTGATGAGTTTCTCTTTTTATGGGGACTTGATGAAACTACCCAACTTACTTCCTTAGAAATTAAACTATGAATTTACATCTTAGCAGCTTTCTCAAATGATCATATAACTTCTGTACATATATTGTTTTCCACACATGCTGACTCTACAGCAATTTGCTGATATAAGAGCACAAAACAAGCAAGAAAAATGACAACCAAAGTATAATAAAATGCAGAAAACAGTCTTATAGCTAAAAAACAAAAAACCTGATAGTGCTTTTATTCTCCACCAGTTCGATTTTGAAGGAAAAACTTCTAGATAAGTTCATAAATCTAGTTGGTCAAATATCCCAAAATGTTGATTGTGTTCACAAAAACAAAATTTTATCCATCAAGGAGTATGAATTAATCAGTTATTTGTAGCAATTTAGGCAGCTTCGCAAAAGAAAACATCACACAGATCTATAGGTGTATAGTATAGGTTAATGAAAATTCCTTTCATTTTGCTATGGAATTGATCATAAATTGCCTTTTCATGAATTATTCCACAGAAGTCAGCAATTCAATAAAAAAGACTAATAAATCTCATGCAATCATCAAGTACAACATTTTACTGCAAATTCTATAATTTCTGTGGTGTGAGCAAACAAAAATGTCTAAATAAATGTTCCATATATATTTTTAAAGTCCCCCTCAAGTATGTTTTATCTTTCACAGTTATCGGCAATCATTTTAAAGCTGTTAATAAGTGTTTTGATAGATATTTTGAAGATTGGGAAATGTCTGCTCAAATGCAGAATGATGAATTTATGTCAGTAAATGAAAAACCAAAAAATCTAGCAGAAAATAAATCAAGAAGTAAGTGCTTTTAGGACTTCTTGGTATTCCATGAATTCCACTGACCCCGCCACAATGCATTTATCAAGAACATCTTTTGACAGCCATTTGCTATGCTGCAGTCAAGCAAAATGCTATCCCAGTACCCTCTGGTCTTTTCCATGTCAGATTTAGTACAAGATTTAACAATACTCACAAACCCTGTCTTTTCTTTACCTACAGCATTTCTTCTTATCACTGTATCTGTGCTCATGCAGTCAATAAAGTGGGTTCTTCTCCATGTCCCCAAATCTTTGAAGCTCCAATGAACTGAAGCAAGACTGTATTAGAATTTATGAATCTCTCTAAGAACTGTATATGGTGAATTGCTATGTTGTATACTTGAAACCAATATAATATTCTATATCAACTTTAGTGCAATAAACAAAAATAACTGCCTATGAGAATTTCATGCCAAACACCAAGATCAGTCAAAGCTCAACCAGGCACTCAAACATTCATTCATTCACGGACTCACAGCAATAGCAGATTTTTATACTTTTTTTTTCTTCTCTTCTCTTTGTAACAATTCCTTTTTCTTCCACAGTTTCTCTCTCTCCTCTTCCTTTTCTCTTCTTCTGGCAGAGATTTCCATTTCCAGTCTTGCTACCTCATCCTGGTGGGCTCGCCATTGAAGAACCTGAAATAAATAGAAATTCACTCCAATAACTGTACACACTCAAGTGATTTTATAGATCACAGTGACATTAGGTTCTGTATCAAGGAGATGTCAAGCTTTTTCCAAATATACATTAAAATTCTATGTGCAAAGTGTGTGGTGTGTCATGGGGGCAAGGTGTGTGGGTGTTAATGTTCAACGGAGAAAGCAGCTTTACAATCAGTTCATTCAGAGAGTCTTCACTTAAATTCATGGAGTGAAATCCTAATGAGTCTATGAACTGACTTCAAAGGATCTGTGAATTCTCATAAATGGTATATAAAAATTAATGTGTTTTTGCACAGGTGGGTTTTTCTGGAATAACATTTCCAATTTCTGCTCAGCAGCTTTAAAAAATTCCCAAATGGTCCTAAGATCTAAAAGTTTAAGAACCATAGATACATTTCATCTTTATTTAAAAGTGAGGAAAATGAGCCCAAATGAAGATGAAAAAAAACTTAAGATATTAAAATGAACTTTCTGGCTACTGACAAGTGCTGCTGGTAGAAATATAATTGGCACAGCACTTTTAGAGACACTGGACAATATGTAAATAGATATCACAATATAAAATATGCATAGCCTCTGACCCACAGCCCCACTTTCAGAAAGTTATTCAAAGAGGACAATCAACTGAATAAGTACACAAAAATGCACCCACAGGAATGTTCACTGCATTAACAAAAGAACTGGAAAGGACCTAAATGTCTGGCAACAAGAGATGGCTTAAACTAATTACGATACTTTCATACAATGACTCATTGAAAAATGATGCTATAAATCTATATTCATTGGCATAGAAAATGCCCACAAAATATTATTAGATACAAAAAAGCAGGTGCAAAGTCACATTTATAGTATGATCACATTAATAAAAAGTATCATCTATGTATCAACACATAGAGATTTTGAAGGAGATTTACCAAAATAACAATATTGGTTATCTCTGAATAGCACCATTTCATGGAATTTTAAAAATTTATTCTTTAAGCCTTTCTGTGCCAAGTGACATTTTTACAATAGACATGTATTACCTTTGTAAGCAGAAAACCAATGAAACTAATAAAATAAAAAGAAATACATTTTCCATGTACACATGTAGCTAAAGAGGCAGCAAGGAGTGAGGTGGAGAGGTGTGCAGAATTCTTTTCTGGAAACGAATATAAAACCTCATATCTTACATATTTGATATAAGCATGACTCATTACGGAAACATAAAATGAAAATAGAATAAATAAAATGTCCTAAAAATATGCTGAATTAAAGTAACTAGTTAAGCTCTTTCATTTTGTACACTTTCACTATTAAAAGTTTGTTTTCTAAAAATATATTTTGCCCAATTTATCAAAATAAGCAAAGAAATTCAGAACTCTTGGTTTTTAAGCACACTTAGGCTTCCCCATCTGCTATTATCCTGGCTGTCATAGTTGCCTTCTTAGGGCACCCCATTCCTCGAAGAAGATCATCTATGTCTTTCATCCTGATCTCCTGCTTCCAAACAATTCCTTCTGTAATCTACTGTATCGAAGCCAGGTGTCCTATCAAGTGCTATCGGTGACCTCCCTCCTGAACACCCAAGGGATAGTTCTCAGTCCCTTGACCTCATGGTGGTACCTCCCACTGCTGACCATCTTCTCACGTTTTCAACCCCTTCCTAAGCCGTAATGTCGTTCTCCCTGCTTTCCCACCAATGGCTACTACTCTCTTCTTGCCTTCTGTGCCCACCTCCATCTCCACCTCCACTGCAACCCCTTCTCTTTGGCCTCAGCCACTCACTCTATGTCTGTGATTTGATGTGTCCATCCTCTCGTATGAGTTAACCTGTCACTTCTGTGTGTCTGACTCTAAGACGTACAGTATCAGCTCTGTCTTCTTATCTGAAATCCCATCCTAACAAAAGCTGAGAGCCTTTGGTTTGTCTGTGTGCCCAAAATACAACGTTTCCAAAATTAAACTCAGCATCTCTAACTTTGCCACAGCTTCACACCAAGCCCCGTGCACCTTTTTTTATCTTTCAAATAGTTTGTTCTTTGGAAACACAAGTACCTGTGGAGTTTGTATTTTTCTTTCACTATTATGTACACCTATCAACATGACTAATTCTTTATATTTTACATCTAATTTGGGCAATATTATATTTATTAAGCTCAGCTGAGCTTTTAACTTACCAATTTTTTGCAAATCTACTTCTAAACTATTGAATTTCCCTAGGTCATTTTTCTGTAATTCCCTATTTAAAACTCTAGCATTCCCAATTTAAAACCTCATATCTGCCAAATGTATTTAGAACAATACCAGAAAGTTATTGGGGTGATGCCAATTTCTCCAAGTAGACCTTTAATAATTCAGCTTTCTCAGCCCCACCCAGTGCCCACTCTAGCCCAGCTAATGTGTAATTTCTAGTTTTTTTCTGTGGCTTCCCTGATATGACCATTCTTGTTCTTAACTTCATGTCAGGGTCCAGGCTAGTCCCCCAACTAGAATACCTCTCTCTTTCTCCCTATTTCATGAAAGGGTTCCTGGCCCAGCACGTGTTCCATGTCTTCCATGAAACATTGCACATCTCTCTTTTCTTATTACACTTATCACATGATAACTGCTCTCTGTTTTGAACATAATGTTTCTATTTCCATTGAGAGCAGGGTTTTCTCTTTAAACTGTCCAGCACAGTGTTAGCACATTATAGGTGCTCAATAATTACTTTCTATTTAATTTACCAAAATAAACATTTTAAAATAAAATTTAGTAAGTGAAGAAGAAATGACAGTATTAGAATATACCATTTGGCAACACCTAAGGAAATAATGGGTCCTCGTTCACGATCTTCAGTGGCTACTAAAAAAGTTCATGTCCAACAGCTGATGAGAAACTTTACAGTGGATGGATCAGGCCAGCAACAATTGAACACACTGAATAATCTTAATATCACAGAGCAACAAGCAGATATTTTGGTCTCATGATGGAAATACACAACATTCCCCTGAACTACTCTTGACAAAAAATAAAAATGGATACAATAAAATCTCTAGACCTATCTATCAGATTGCAGAAAATCAGCCAATGGAGAAACACAGTAAGCAACAATATTGGCGTGCAATCAGCAGAATTAAAATTTGAAAAACATTAAAGGACTTTAACAAATTGTAAGAAAAAATGAAGGAGGGATAACTAAAAGATTTAAGAAACATAGCAACCAAATGTGAATGTGGTTCATATTTGGGTTCAGATGTTACCAAATGTAACAAGAATTATGAAACAATTTGAGATATTTAGTATCGATTAGTTGATGCTATTAAGGAATTATGGTTAAGGTTGTTAGGCATGATTATGGTATAGTTATGCATTTTAAAAAGGATCTTCTTATTTTTAGAGATATATACTAAAATACTGACAGATGAAATGATACGGTGTTTGGGGATTCGCTCACTATTATCCAATAGGAATGAGAGAGTACGTAAGTGTATAGATGGAACAAATTTGACTAATGAGTTGGTAATTGTTGAAGTTGAGTGATAGACTTTTGTATATGTTTAAATTCTTCCACAGTAAAATTTTTGTGAAAAAAATAAACCATAAAATAAAATTTATGTCCAAGGAGATCTGTATAATAAATGCTGTGATCTCGAGGTTCTCAGGCAACAGGAAGGAAGTTTTGAAATGCATTGAAACAATAAAAAGAACAATAGCATATATTCAGCCTTTGTGAGTACTAATACTATTTTTATAAATTAATAGAAACAAGTTTGGACTTTGGAACTACTCTTCTCACCTTTTGATTTAAGAATAACTTATAGGAATTATCATTGAATGACCTTGACTTATGATATGTCATATGATTTAAAGAATCCAAAGCATAAGCAAGTATCTGTAACTGGAGAACATTTCTGTTTCCAAAGACACATATAGCAAGACAACCATAGCAGGAAAACTGGAGTAACCTAGTTTATCCACCAAATAACCCAATTTACCCTTCCTTGATATTTGTAAGTCTAAATGTTTCTCCTGTTCTCCAGAAAAGATAAGATGATAAATTTTTTTAAAATGGGACACACACCATAGAATTTTGTGAACAAATGAAAGATCAGTAAACAAAGCCAATGGGTTTTAGATGTCAAGAGATAAATACATATGATGCTGGGGAGAGCCGGGAACTCTTGAGCAAGTCAGCATCAGCCTGTGGAGACTAACTTGCTTCCACTTACCATTGAATCATGGGAATTGTCAGGGACCCTTAGGAGCTTGCTTGAAATCTGTACAGTAACTCACTATGTCATCTATAATTATAACCATACCCCCAAAAAGGTAAAGAGTAAAGACTATTGAAGCTGGCATCATATCTCAAGTAGCTAGAGCCATGAGATCTTGACAATGAGAAACAGACTCTGCAGCGATCAGTATCCAGGAAGTAAGGTAAACGGGCTTCCAGAATGCACAGTGGATATGGTGAAGAATCCAGTGGGAACAGGTGCCATTGAAAATATCTTTTTTTCCAGTAGATCTCCAGAGGCAGCCAAGGGATTTGGATGGGTCCCATGTGGAGAGAATGACAACTGATTACAGTATTTTTGAGATGCCCAAGAATAAGAAAGCTGGCAGGTGGGCAAAGGAATTAATATTAGCACAATAGGCTAAAGTCCAGAAGACTTCTGAGTCAGCAAAAAAAAGAATAAACCAGGAGAATATTGTAGTGGCTTATTTTAATGGTTTTGCTAATTATATAGCTTTAAACAGAGCATGTGAACATAACTGTGTAACAATATAACCAAGAAAAATATACCACAATAGCAGTCAGGAGCCTGTTTTAAGCAAAGTGTTATTTAGATTACTAACCACAGGACATTTTTCCAGGTCTTCAGTTAATACTTTGCTTAATATTCCTGCCAAAGGTACAGTCTTTGCATAAAACCTTAATCTGACAGAGAACAAATAAAGTTTAAAATACATTCATCTATTGCAAATAATAAATTAAGGGTTTAAAATGAAAATGGCTAGTAGCGTTACATGTCTTCCTTGTTCTTAATGTAGAAGTAAAATGGTTCAAGTGAAATTAATGAACACTCATATTCCCAGAGTGAATGAAGTACTAGAAAAAGAAAAAAATGAAGCCCATGTAAACCTGAAAGGTAATAATGGCAATTAACATCAAGGTAATAATATTAACACAATTTTAGATCAAAAGTTGAGACCTTTGAAAAAAAATGTGGCAATGAAGGAAAAGACTACGGATCTTTTGGTCAGAACAGGTACCTTTTTGTCTTGTCTCTGTCATTAGCCAACAGTCTTGCTACTTTGAGCGAATGGCTAACCCAGTTTTCTCTCATGTTAAAGGGGAAGGCTAGATCAGGTGACTTCTATAGTTTAAGTTCTATTATTATGATGATTCTATTTTATATTTTCCTTATAGGGAAATCACAATATATGACACGCTATACAGTTTTCATCTGCAAGCAAAAGTGGATCACAATGAGGAACATCAGTATTTTACAGGCCTGTGAAATGAGACAGTTAAACATCAATATTGAATTTTATCAGTCATACTTACGGAAGCATTGTGTCACGTGTGTTGTTTTACATAGGAAAAGGGCCATCATACCAGTGCCTATAATCAGCAATAGTAAAATACTAAAAACTGCCATTTATGAGGACTATTGTGTGCCAGGCCTATGCTTTATAAAGGCATTAAGCATAAGATGTGATGTAATCCTTGAAGCAAACCATCTTCTTCACACTTCATCTGGTCAACTTCTACTTATTCTACTCATGTCTAAGCTTAGATATCATCTGCTTCAGGAGGCCTCCCCTAACTCACCATGTCCAGGTCAGATACCTCTTCCCTAGCACCTTGTCCTTCTCTTCTGTTACAGCATGATTCAAACCATTTGGAGTTATCTGTACCTCCCACTTAGCTACAAAATTCTTGAGGACAGGGACCAGATTGGCCTTATTCACAGGCTCTCTCCAGAGCCTAGCATGGCACCTGGCATTTAATGAGGCTTCAAGAATACTTGTTGGTACGTGCATAGCTAAGGCTGTGAGATGAAGCTTGGAAGTTAGACTGACAATAGTTTGCCTTCTCCCCACCGGATAAATCTTTAGAAAGAAAAGATCTCCCATCTGACATGCTACCAATTTCTGACTGTCCCGTTGTGGGCCTCTCCATCCTTGCTTTCCCCAGTCAGTCCGAGCTGCTTCTGGGCTCCCTAAGCTCCACCTCTGCTTGGCTGACAGGGATAATATCTAGAAAACCTTGTCAGGATTTTTGACAACTAACTCCTATTTCTCGCAACGTTAAAGGACATGTGCAAAATAGTGGCAAGCAAAGGTCTTTTTGTCTTCTCCCTAATGTTCCTATAAGCTTCTAAATTCAGTTCAGCTGAGTCAACTTCAAATTCTCATTTTATTGAATCTTCAGCAGTCTGCTAGTTCTATTACATTCTTTCCAAATGCCCCACCAGTTTTCAATATTACCTAAGCTTTCTTTTTATCTTATGTGTTCCATTTATATTTAAGTTTCATTCATTAAGTACAATACTTGTGATTTCACGTGTTATTAGAGCTTTCTGTTCCCTCCTTGGCATTTTTTGCTTAACAAAAAGATTTGTATTTTTCTCTTGATTTCAAAACTGTCTTTTGGTTTCTTGGGTGAGTTTCTAAGTGCATTTTTTTATCACCTCTCTTGGAAAACTGCTTTCGATTTTCTGTGGCTTTTTATTCTTTCTCAGAATATCAAAGATCATGTACTATTATCTTGACTGTTCCATGTTCTTTTCCTTTCAAATAAAATTTGGAAAGCTTCATTTAACTGGGCCCTAGAGGGTCTTAACCTTAGTGTAAAACAAGACTTGTAGAGGGAGAAACAAACTAAATGTCAAAAAGCAGAAAACTATCAGTAGACATTTGTTCCTAAGGGACAAAATTTACAAACCTATCAGTCGATTTTATTTATGAAGCTGACAAAGCCAAATTGTATAATAAAGTCAGAAAATGGGGCTACAGTCAGGAAACATGCCTGCTGACTATGAAATCTACGGAAGTCACTTTCTATTTCTGTGCCTCAGATACTCTGAAAAATAAAGAGGAATGGATCAGTTTTTTCAGAGGATCACAACTCATTAGTGGATAAAGAAATCAATTTTGTTGATGGAACTTGTGTTTGTTATGGGCAAGAATAGTATAGAAAACACCAAAGTGCATGTCATATTATTATAGTAATGCTGTTTAAAAGAATTTGTTTCCATTCTGTGTGTGTGTGTGTGTGTTCTTTTGTAATGTAAAACATTTCTCCCTGTAGGGCACAAAGTAGCTTGAAAAACACAGCAGGAACTTTTCTATAATTCCTTCCAGTGCTAAGATTCTATGGCCCTGTAGTATAAAGGCCAAAGCTATTGTGTTGTTGTTATTATTAAGTCACAGTCATTTCTTTTGCCATCAACCCAGAAGTACAGTATAGATGAGAGAACCCAGGTTTTGAAATCATAAACCACAGGCTGAGTCCTACCTCTGTCACTTATGAACAGTACTTGCTGGGGTACATTGTTTAACTACCTGGAACTTCAGATTAATGTTAGACGGGATAATATGCCATACACCTGACAGTGTTGCTGCGCACACTCCTTCAATTTATACAAGCCAGAAACTCAGGACTTGTCCTGATACTGCCTATCCCTGAGATGCCACGTAGCATCCATTACCAAGTCCTGTGGATGGTACTTCAGCTTCTCTTGGATCCATTCACTTTTCTCCATCTTCACAGCCCAATTCCAATGCTACAAGCATGCATCCTGCACCCACTCATTTCATTCTCTGCCCACATCTCCATCTCACTGCCAATACTTTCAGTGGTTTCCACTGCTTCTGGGGTAAAGTCTGAACTCCCCCACAAGGACTACAAGGCCTCTAAGGTTTGGCCCTGCCTGTGTCTGCAGCCCTAATTCATAAACCTACACCAATCAGACTCACCCTTTGTGCTGCAGGAGCACTGGCCATCTTACAGATTCATGAACAGAGCACATTTCCTCCAGCTACGTGGATATTGTACAAGCTATTTCCTTTGCTTTGAATACTTTTCCCTTTGTCTATGCCTTCCCGACACCTCTTCCTCATCAATATTTATTCAGTTCCAATTTCAGCTCCAATGTCTTTCATGGAAGCCGTGCTCCTACACAAGGCAAAGCCCCCACCTTGCCCCCAGGTGCATGCTCCCATAACATTGTTTACTTTTCCTTCAAGGTCCTTATCACAGTTTGAAATTAGACATTTAGTGCTGTTATTATATGACCAATGTCTTTTTCTCCATAAGGCTGTGACCTCCATGAGGACAGGGACCATATCTGATTGGCTCACCATTGCATTATTTCTCCAGTTCCTTAGACATCACCTGACACCTAATAAATAAATATGTTTGAATGGATGAATAAATGAGTTAAGATAGCATAAGTGCTACATAAATGGTAATTATATTTTTGGGCTGTTGCAATTGCTTTCCAGCTGACTTTTCTGATTGCAGTGTCACTTTGATTTAACCCATCCTATATATATTTGTCTATTGGATCAATTTTTAAATATTTTTGCCCCCCTGCTCAAGATTCTAATAGTAGTGGCTTTACATTGGCCACCATTTTAAGTGGCTTTATGACCACTTTATATGTATTTATTTGGACACCACCATATTCAAAAGGAGGACTCAAACTTTTAAGTCATATTTGGGCTTGACCCCCCACATATGATCTTATTTCCTGTTACTCCCCAGAGCAAAAAAGACAGCCCTTCCTCTTCCTCCTTTGCCTCTTCCTCCTCTTTTAACCCCTACATGCCCATGCTTTTCTCTGGTCTATGCCTCCCCCTAAAAGTTCTCCCTTCGGCTCATCTGTCCTTCAAGGTCATTCCTAATAGTTTCAATCAACATTTGTCTATGCCATCTCTCACCTGTATCCATGAACAGTGTCTAAAATAAGTGCCACCCTTTAATCACTCTTTAATCTATCTTGCTTTATTTTCATTTCACTTATCACTGTACAAAATTCTATTATTATCCTAAAAGTTCTCATCACAAGAAGAACATTTTTTTTCTTTTCTTTTCATTTTATCTATATGAGAGGATGTTAACTAAATCTATCAGGGTAATCATTTCACACTATATGCAAATCAAACCATCATGCTGTACACCTCAAACTTGTACAATGTATGTCAACTGTCTCTCAATATTACAGGAAAAAATATATATTATTAATCAATTGATTAATTTTCTTGTCTGTTTCTCACTAGACTTAAGCTCCATGATAGCAGGGATTTGGCCATATTCACTGTTCTAACCCCACACCTGGAATCGTGCTTCACCCAAAGTAGGTGTTCAATGAGTATTTCTTGGGTAAATAATAAGCATCTAAAACTCAGATTAGCAATCATATACTTGTTTAGTCTCTAAAAGTCGGGTTCAGATGACTACCATACAGCATCTCACTTCTGGGATTCCATAATTTCAAAGGAAACTTTAGGCTAACCAATTCCTTATATGTGCTATACTTCCTCCCACCTGTCCCCTTTTCCCCTCTCTCCCTCTGGCCTTTTATCAACAAATAGGCTAAAATTATTAAGGTTTCACACAGCTGGTAGGATCTGATCTTAGGTATGAACTATTCCTAAGAAAGAAGGATTTAGAATGTAAGAGAAGAGAATCGTCCAGAATACACTGAGACTCTCCTTTAGGATATACACCCTGTGAATGGAAGTCTTGAGGAAGGTTAGGCTTGTCTCTGTATGTGTGTATCTCCCTCCCCCAGAGGAGAGAGGGTACCGACTCATTCTCCTTTGTATCGCCACAGAAACTGCCTCAGTGCCTGGTGCACAGTGAATGTTCATTAACTATATAGTAAACATAAATGAGCACTTTATTATTTTAGATAAAAAGGTTTTATTTATGAAACCATAAAACTCCTAGGACAAAACAAAAAAAGGCTCCTTGATATTGGCTTTGGTGATGATTTTTTTTGGATTCGACACAAAAGTAAAGTCAACAAAAGCGAAAATAAGCAAGTGAGGCTACATCAAACTAAAAAGCTTCTGCAGAGCAAAGGAAACCATCAATAAAGTGATAAGGCAACCAACCAAATGGCAGAAAATATTTGCAAATCATATACCCAATAAGGTGTTAATATCCAAGGTACATAAAGAACTTATACAACCAACACCAAAAAACCAAACAATTCGATTTTAAAATGGGCAAAGAATATGAATAGACACTTTTCCAAACAAGAAATACAAATGGTCAACAGGTCTCTGAAAAGATGTTCAGCATCACTCATCATCAGGGAAATGCAACTCAAAACCACAATGAGATATTGTTTTACACCTGTTAGAATGGCTGTCATCAAAAAGAAAATAAATTACCAGTGTCAGTGAGATGTGGAGAAAAGGGAACCCTGTGCACTATTGGTGGGAATGTAAGTTGGTGTTACCACTATGGAAAACAGTATAAAAGAGTCAATTAGAACTATCATGTGATCTCGTAATTCCACTTCTGGGTATTTACCAAAGGAAGTGAAATTACTAATTCAAAAATATGCTGTACCCCCCCTTCTTCACTGCTGTATCATTTATAATAGTCAAGACATGGAAATAACATAAGTGTCCATCAATGAATGAATGGATGAAGAAAATGTGTCACATATATAAACAATGGAATATTATTTGGTCATAAAAAGGAAAAGGAAATTCTGCCATTTGTGAAAACATGGATATGCCTGAGGACATCATACTAAGTGAAATATCAGACAGTGAAAGACAAATACTGTTTGATCTCACTTATATGTAGAATCTAGAAAAAAACAAAAAACAAAAAATGAATTCATAGATAAAAAGAACAGACATGGAGGGGTGGGGAGTGGGCTAAATGGGTGAAGGGAGTCAAAAGGTACAAACTTCCAACTATAAGACAAATAGGTCCTGAGGATGTATTGTACAGCATGGTAACTATAGTTAACATTACTGTATTGTATATTTGAAAGTTGCAAAGATAGTAAATTTTAAAAGTTCTCATAAGAAAAAAATAGTAATTATATATGGTGATAGATCAGCTAAACTTAGTGTGATAATCATTTTGCACAATATATATATATATATTTCAAATCATTATGCTGCACACCTAAAGTGAATACAATATTATATGTCAATTATATCACAATTTTAAGGAGAAAAGAAGAAAAATGTTTTGCATATTAACCATTTCTTATGCATATCCCACTTCCCAACTGGATTACATGTTTCTTGTATTCCAAGATCAAGGTTTATGCAATTTTTGTAATCCATAAAGTCCACTACAATGCTAAACTCATAGAAAGTGCTTTATAAAACACCTTATTAAAGATATCTGTTATCTTACAAACATCCTGTAAGAAAGTTGAGAGAACTTTCTGCTGAGCCCTAAGTTTAATTTCAGTATCAGGGATTTTCCATAAAGCTATCAAGCCCAGAAATGACTCTATTTTTGATTCTGCAATTCTGAGCCTTTTATCTTGGGCTATGGTTAAAAATAAAATACAAGTAAAATATGTCGCCGATTTGCCTAACAAGGCATTTGCCTAATTAATACAAGTGTAACAGATTACAGAAGAGAGGAGTTATCTAGAATCCTTTCCTGTATTTAGGGTGGTATGATGTCTAGAGGGCAAAAGTGGGAGATATATATTGTATATGTAAATAAGCATTAGTAAACTATTCTTAAATTCACAAGCTTATACTAGCATAACCACACAACTCAAAGCTCTCATATTGCCATTAGAATTACTATTTTAATGAACAGAACTTTAAGAAAAATGCTCATAGATCAGTAACCACTGGGACACGTTTTTTAATAATAAGACACTTTTGGAGCTATGAAATGGAGACCACTGCTGAGAACAAAAATTAAGGAAAATGATTACAGAGTATAGTAAAAATGATTACAATTTGTGGATTTCCTAATTCATAGGACCCAAACAGGGAGCCTTCTATGAAAATACTTTCTTTCCATCAGCTCAGCTCTTTCTAGATATAGCACATAATCAACAACAGACAACTTAAAGAACTTGACAGTACTTTTAATCTCTTCACACAAACTCATTATACCTTACCTATATGGGGGCCAAGAAGAGAAGTCAAGTGGAGATCACAGAAAGATTAACTGGGAAAAATCATAAAAGAAAGTGACTTCCATTATCATCGGCAGAACACCCTTCACTTGGGATGTTATTTAGCAATAAATATTTCAAAGTAGATATAGTATGTGTTGATATATGCATATTGCCTGAATGCCTTCCTGGCAGAAAGAATGGTCTGAACATATTGGAAAAAAGAAGGCATATCTTCTTAGAAAAAAAGGAAAGCAATAGGAAAAAAGGCGGGAAGGACAAAAGGTAAAAGGCAAAACTAAGGAGCTATTATGTCCATGCACAGGAGCCTTACCAGGGCTATCCCCCAAAATGCTAATGTGAGTTAAACACACCAATTCTCAGAGATTCACAAGATTATAAATTCCATTGCCTTGAACTTTTTTGAAATAGATTCTAAAACAGAGCAGGATGCTATACTGACGTTACAATATGCTCATGGAAATGGAAAATCTTATTCTTTTCTATGAAGTCTTAGTAAACCTCTGAAATGAATGCTCTGAGTAGAATAAACCCTAGAACAATGTGCATTATTTTGCATTCATTTGTTTTCTTTTCAATATTCAACCAGTTTTACTTCTAAATGACAACCTCACTGAAGCTCAGTTATAGTTTCTCCTATCTTCCCCAGTCTTCTAATTACTTATTCTGCATATGTTTCTCAAATAGGAATAGCTATGACCCCTTACATAAAATTCTGTATACTCAGTCTAGGAGACAACTCTGTCCTAATCCATAAAAATATATTAAATATAACATATAAAGCATGATGGCGTGAATCTAATTGCCACTTGTGTTAGGAGATTTAGAATTTAGAATTTAGTCTTTCAAGTCTATGTTCTACTGCAAGTTTCCTGCTTACAGATAATTACTCCCAGCTAGACAAAAGATCCTATCTGTCACAACAGAGCTAATGAAACAGACCGGTAATTCTATACATCACAATGTGAAAATGTCTTGGAAATTTTTTATACATTAAAACTACTTTGTCTTTTCACAGGACTCAGGTGAGTTATGGCATTCCAGGTTTCTTGTACATGCTTCCTCTATGTTATGCATATTCCATGGGTCACATAAGGAGAGGCTCTAATCCTTGAATAACATTGTCATTAGCATTTAATTTAAGATTCATTCTGTGAAATTAATAAGAAAACTTCTCTAACTTATAGTCGAATAAAAGCATATTTTAAAGAGTTGTAACATGCCAGAATTAATAACACAGACTGCATGTCTTCATCAGCCAGCTGGACCCACCTCCTGTATATACTCTCTGGTGTTCCAAGGGTTTCCTTTTTGGTTCTTTCCTTTTCACTCAACCTATTGGACCTCTAGTACCATGAATGTGCTCACAGGTCCCAAATCCATAGCCGACTGCCTGTTGGATATATGCCTGTTGCGTAACCCACAAACCTCTAAAAGCAACACATTCAAAACCAGAACCACTGTCCTTCCCTCAGGACATTGTATTCCCTAAATCACCCAGTTGCCCAAGCCAAGAGCCACTCTAGACTCCTTTCTCTCCAATACCATTCACATCCTGGCACTAAATCCTTCATAATACATCTAAACTTTATCTCAACTCCAGCCCCAAAGCTAAGTTCAGTTAAACTTTCATCATCTCTTCCCTAGACTGTGAGAATTATTTAATTGGGCTCCCACTTTTATTCCATGTCACTCCATCTTCCACATCATGCCTGACCAATCCTTTCATAATGAGAAGTTTGATCATGTTATTTCACTACCTCAAGCTTTCAATGGCTTCCCACTTCCTCCTGCAAAGGCACATGTTCAAAAATCTGCTGGGGTCAGGCAGTATCAAAACTAAGTAAAGGGGACTGAGTGTTGAGACAACAGGTAGCAGTTGGGGCTGTACTGGATGGATAGGCACATGCTCCTAAAAGTACCGAAGGGAGACAGTCACTTCTGACTCCAACCAGTGTTGCCACATACAAACACAGGCCTTGGGTCACCAGATGTTGCAATTTTTCAAGTGAAGCTAGAAATCTGGATTTGTATGCACATTTTCCAAAATTTTAATATTGAAAATACACCCACATCTTTAAAAACAAACACATAAAGCCCTAATTTAATATTTAGGCTATCAGTTTTCAACCTCTCATCCAATAGATAAAATTCCAACGCTTAGCATGACGTATCAAGTGCCCCATTATCTGTCAAAGAATATTCCTTTCTTCATGCTCCCTGCACTCACACCACACTGCACCCCTAGTAAACTACATGCACTTCCTCAAACATGCCATGATGGTTTAGCCCCATAGCTTAGAACGGTCTTTCCTGCTTCTGGAACACCCTGCTACCACTACCCACCTCTTGTTTTAATAGCAGATTGTTATTTGCCTTTCTAGACTCAGCTCAAGTATCTCTCCCTCTGTACAGCCAGGCACGATAAGACAATTATTTTGTCACCACCATATCTAGGACATATACTTATTATAGAATTAATTGCACTAAATTGAAATTATTTTAATGTTACCTCTCCTATCAGACCATGGTGCTTTTTTAGGACAAGGACTTATTAAGAATTTTATATCTATTATCATCCCATTGCCTACTTATGGACTCATAATAGTATTACAACTAAATAGGGCATAAGTGACTGTGTCATTTTCCCCAGTTTATAATAAAGTATTAACAATAGGAAAATAGAGATCTTCACTGATGTCTGAAAGAATTTAACTTTGCTTTCATACAAATACAACAACTTCAGCTTTAACTGAAACATGATTATAACTGTTTTCTCCCAGGCTGTTGGACCTTCACTCATTACTCATTATGCAGTGGCTTCAGCCCTGTCTTCTGACCCTAAGTTTTGCCTTTTCCAGAATTTTATATAAAAACAATTATATACCATGCATTCTTTTAGGTTTGGCTTCTTCATTTAGTATAATGCACTTGACATTCATTGACATATGCACGTATCAGAAGTTGATTTCTTTGTATTACTGAGTATTCCATTGCCCACTCACTAGTCACAGAACATTTAGGTTGTTTACACTTTTTGGTGATTACAGCTAAGCTGCTATAAACATTCGCTGCAGGTTTTTGTATAAACTTAAGTTTTCATTACACTTGGAAAAAATGCCGAGTAGGATTAGTGAGTCATATAGTGTCTGTTTAACTTTATAAGAAATTGACAAGCTGTTTTTCCAAAATGGCTGTACCATTGTGCATTTCCATCAACAATACATGAGAGTTCTAGTTGCTTCATACCTTCACCAGGACTTGATGTCAGGTTTTTGGAAGTTAGGTTTTTTGTTCTTTGTTGTGGTGGTGGGTTTTTTTTTATGTGGAGGAGTGATTGAAGCCATTCTAGCAGAAATATAACAGTATTATATATTGTGGTCTCAATTTGTCTGACCTCTTCTAAGTCATTTTTCTTCCCTCTTCTTTACTAGCTGATGTATCAGACATTTCTGTGTCCCACCCTACACCCTCTTGGCCAGCATTGAACTGTAGCTGTTGCTGTGGCAACCAGCTGTTCACAGGTAGGACCTGAAAGCAACTCAAGTTTAAGTCACTTATTTCATGTATCTCTCACTTTCTTCCCTACAGCTTCTTGTCCCCAAGCAACACATGGAATAGTTGCAAAAACCTTCTCATCCTGATGCATCTATAAACCTAGAAATGTAAGAAAGTTTACACTCTAATGAGGAACACTTGACCAATGGGGGATGGAAGTTGGTGAATACATCTCTTGGAAGAACAGTTCTAAGGCATTTTCCCCATGGTTAATACAGAATTCCCACTGGGGATGAACACAGACTGAACACCGTGCTGCCTATAGTGGTGATCAGCAAAATTATATATCCTGGGATGGCTTTCCCTCCTTCCTTGTTTGACTCAAATCCATACTTTTCTTCCTTGAGGTCACTTTCCAGCATAAAACACCAACCACCACCTCTGTCTTGGATTCTGCTTTAGGAGATATCCAGGCTAACTCACCTTTGGAAAATACTTCAAAAGAAAAGTAAATAACAGAACAAAGCAGAATCTATTCTGATACTCTCTGTAAAGGACACAAGACCACACTTTTTTCTTATTGGTAAGTACTATTTTTAGAAATGTTTTCAAGTATAAGCTACAAGATTACAAAGTTACATGACTAAACTGTTGGATTTTTAATATATGTCTCTTCAATTAGAATCTTAAGGAGATATGTGAAAATAATATTCTAGATTTATGGAAAAAAATTAATGCCAACCTGCTAAACATTAATATTTAACTTTTTCTTTACTAAAGTAATTTTTGAATTTGCATTGTTTTATTTTACATGTACATTTTGTGACAGAGCCTCATGGGAGTAATATGAAAAGCAACTAAGGTGGCTTGCCTAGGCATGGTCTCCTACAGAAGGCACGTGTTACTCTGTACAAGGGCTCACACCAGGTGTGGAGAGATAACATGAGTCACAGTGATCCTTGTCATTTGGGACACAAGCAAATAGGAAAGAAAAGGGTTACTTAATTTTATATGAGGAAGACTTCTTTATCTTGATAACTCTGGCCACTACAGCTACACTCAAGTGGCTCAGGTAAAGCTTAAATCCAAGAAATAGCAGTATAGAGAAAAACTCACAGATAAACTTTGGACCTTGAAAAGTTTTGTGTTACTCTTATCACTTTTGACAACCACTTTTCTGGTTGTCCATACAAAAGCACCTTTTGTTAGCAAGCAGGGAAAAGCTAGTCTATTCATAAGGATAGATTTCTCAATTCTCTTGATGCCAATACAAGTACAACTCAACTCTCTTTGGCACTGATGTTTCTGGCACGTATACATTACATGTATGTGCTGATCATGTTTCTGAGCGCTCTTCCTGAGTTCTTTTCCTATTACAGAAAGCATCGCTACTGTTTTCATTTCATTACAAAAGGTAAAAGCTGACGTACTGGCAGGCAGAAGCCACATAGTGTACTCCACTGGAGGATGGCTCCTGAATTTCATTCACAGTTTATTAGGATTCACAGATGGATGCTGGAACAAAAACTCCTGGGAAAAATAAGCAGTTTGGTTTGATGTGATTTCAGATAAAAATGTATAAGAGAAAATTATACAAATACTTGCTTAGTATTCATAATAATCAAGCATTTTAAACCTTTACAACATATGGCCTTCCTTAAACTGATCTATCCTCTGTTCCAGCAAAATCATCGTTACTTTCACTTTCACCAACTAACAGAATTAATGATGCAGATTTTTAGAGCTAATAAGCTACTTTGAGGGTTTTATCTGTATACTCTTCTAAGTCTCTCAGATCATAATTCACCAGTATATGAGTAGCTTGGACTCTATCTGTTTTATCATACTGAAATCAGATTAAACTGATGACTTTTTATTTAGAAGTGTAACTATCATTCAAAGAACATTCCTTAAAACCAAACTTAGTGATTCTGTCACAAAAATAAATTGCTCTTCTCTTATCTCTATTCCTCTAAACATTTCATGTTGGAAATTTCAGACATCTTATATCCTCTTTGCCTCCTTATAGTAAATTAAGTTATATACATTCATCCTTTTTTAAAAAATTTGATTCTTTTCCATTTACCCTCTTCCTAATCAACTTTAAGAGGTTAGGCTGAGGTCAGCTGGTTCATGTCAGCATCAATTATAAGGGAGCTCTGAGAAGACGTGAAAATTACCCAACAAGCTCAGATACAGCATTCCGAGGAGCTTTCATAAGAAGACTTGCAGGGGGAATTTCCGGGGAAGCACAAAGAGCTGTCCCTCGACTTCAGACTTATGGCTGGTACTGGAATAATCTCAGGATAAGCAGAGGAGCATGTGCTTGAGGTAGAGATAAATACACGCACCCTAAAGGCAAGTTGGTCTCCGTGATGGAGGAGGAGGCTTTGGTAACTTCTCTATACTCCTCTGGTTTACAGAGGGTGAAGTATAGTTCCTGGATGGAGGGAATAAAGTATCCTTGAACACAAGTCAAAAAGAAAAAGTGCACAACTACTGCAAATTCTTTGGCAATTCTTATCTTTGACATAGGCAAGAAAAAGAGGAAACTTTGTAATGCCATAAGTATCCATCAGGCATGAAAGCCCCCCAGGTGGAGTGGACTCAGTGCCTCCTGATGAAGCTGCAGAAGCCCGGCCCCAGCAAGGAGATGGAGAGCTGTGCTCGAAGAGATGTGTGATGCGTGCTGCAGACGATGGCATGGCTGAATGCAAGTCAGATATGTGGAATCAGTCTTCCTGGAGTCAAGGTTCCAGGAGAGCTTGCCTAGAATCAAGCACACTGACCTCCATGTTTCTGCTCACTCACACTGGAATACAATGAAACAATGAACTCCAGAATCTCTTGGACCTTAAAAACTTGTCTCAGAAATTAAAGCCTTGGAGACATAAAAGGTGGTTAATTTTTCTTCTGATTGGAGATCATGACTTTGGAAGAGGCTGGAAAATGTCATAAGCAAATAGCTGCCTCTGAACAATGGGTCCAGGACAGATTTGCTTTCTACACCACGTACTATGATTCTAGATAGGCAGACTCCTACATGAGCGTTTTATAAAGATCAGGAAGAATTATTCTGGTGGGAGTCATACAGATTTGATATAGAAGATATCAAACTAAAAGGAGGTGAAGATGGTAAAAAGTATGTATTACGGTGATAGGTGTGATATATGGAGAACAAAGGAAAGAAGTATTTGACGATTATCAATAGTAAATAACACAATATTCCCAATATCCCCAGACTTCTGCAACCTGTAATGCAAATGAAGTCATATTAGCATTTGTATACAAATTTGACTGCCTCCTTCTGCTTACACCCTCTCCCATGGGAGTTCCACCCACTGTAAAGGGTCCTCAGAGTATTTCTAGGGATTAACAGAGGATACACTAACCCCTTCTTAGACTTTGGGGAAGAATCTGCCACCCCTACTTCCCAACCACTAAGTCTGCAGCGCTTACAGGGCTCTCCTTGTCAGCCAGCTCCTGGTGCCTGCAAAGCAAAAACCCTTTTACTTCTATGTCCCTGCAAGAGATCCTGTAGTCTTTGAGAAATGACGTCCCTAAGAATCTGCAGAGTGAATTCTAATCCCAAATCAAATGCCAAATATGTCACTCACGACAGGCCAATTTTCAGTGACTCAATGTCCTTATCTGTGCTCGGAGATAATAATTTGTGTCTCTCATAAGATCACTTTGATGAAGGAAAAATATACGTCGAAGCATTTTGAAAAATTAAGGAAGATCACTAAATTGTGGTTGTTATATTGTTTAGAGTTTGACAATATATAATAGGTTTCCATTCAGACAATCTGTATGCCTGAGTGGGAGCCATGGCATTTGTGTCTAGGTAGTAATTAGGTTTTTCTTTTCTCAAAAAAGAAAGAAAGAACTTTTGGATATTAACACTTCTCAATGGCTTCATACTAGGGAATTCATTTGAACAAAGGGGCCTAACAGTTCTGTAGCTTTTTGGAGTCTCCTTTTTTCTCAAATCCCTGTCAATCTAGTTTTCTAATCAAAGCATATTCTTTGGGGACCCTTGGTGACAGCTGGAAGTCAGAGTTGCAGTTGGTTATATTTATTCAAAGTATTTTGTAAAGGATTCTTGATAGGAAATTTTAAATTGGAAAAAAAAATCTCTGGAGAAATTATTACTTCAGAGAAGTGTAAGTAGTCATGGACTCTGAAAAGGTATATAGTATGGGGAGCATTTTTCCCACACTGGAAGTTCCAGACAGAATCACCCAGGGACATCACCAGCAGTGCTTATCAGTAAAAAAGAGTTTATGGTCTGAACATCTATTCACTTTAAAAATCAAAGAATTATCATTGTATCTATAGATTTCTGGCAGGCTTTCTTTTTTTTTGAAGAAAAGAATGCCTAATTTCTCCAAGAAAGTAAATTGATTTGGTTAAATAAAAGAATTAACATGCAAAATGGTGATATTTAGTTGTAAATTATGTATAGAACATGAAGTTTTTTGAGTTTTATCAGTCTAGGATGAAGCACTAGAAGTTCACCGGATTTGCTTTAAGAACTGCCTAATTGTGCCACTGAGCCCACTTTAGGACTGAGCATGAAGTGTTACATTAGGTGAGCGGAAACTCCATTCAGACACACAAAATGGCATTTCCATTATCACTGATGAGGATGTTTTTCAGCCACATGAAATATTGTTAACTAAGTAGGCATCCAATGTGGTTAGTTATCCACAGATAATTATGGTGCTGGAACATACTTTGAACAAAGTTCTCTTAGGTCAGGCTGAGTCTCATTATTTTAAATGCCAGACATTTGTTCTAGAATATGTACGCACTGTTAATATAACAAATGGAAAAAGTATGAGGCTTTGTGCTAATTATCAGTTTATAAAAACCAATTCCAAACTATCCAGCAAATGCTAGAAATTCCCTCAAAGATGAAAATCCACTACAGAGATACTAAAATTTCATTTTACAGGCAAATCCTAGAGCTTTAGAGCTGGAGATAATTTCATCCAATTCTCATCTTTGACAACAGCGAAACTGAGGCATGAGAATATTAAGTGATTTGTCCAAAACTGCATAGATAGTGGCAGGGCAGGAACTAGAATTCAAGAAATTCTCTTCAGAAGCAAAAATTGTTAGGACTAATCACAAAAGATAATTTTTTAAGTCCAATTATGGTTTACACATTAATATTACAAATTTGTTAAGGCTCTGTCATTACTGAAGAATCTTTCCAGGACTGCTGCCTGGAGCTGTGCAAGGTGAGCGCAGAGCATGACTTAAGGGGATAATGACACCTGCAGAGATCAAAGCTGGGCGGTGCATGACCTCAACAGCTGTTCACAGAATGGTTGACTATTTCAGGCACAGAGTCCTTTTGAGGGTTTGGGGAGCTACTCTGAAGCACCATATACTGCTTTGAAGTAATGATGATCGTTCTAGATACTTCAGAGTTCACACATACCAAGAAATGTTCCAAACCCGGCTAATATTTTATCATAATTAAGGAGAATAGTGATTGATTTAAATATACTATTGCCATTTTTCTCTTCAACTCACAAATAAGGAATATAAGGACTAACAGGAAATGTTTACTAAATTCCAGGGACTACATTATGTGATACATACGTGTGACCTCATTTAATACTCACTGCAGCACAGAGAGGTCTTTCATCCTATGCTTTACAAATGAGGCAACAGAGGTTTAGAGGAGCCAAGTCACCGGCTGAAGGGTAACAAACTCATCAGCGATCTGGGTGAGACCGAGTCGGTCTGCCTGGCACCTCTGGTCCTATCTGCTCCACGAGTATTTGGTAAACTTCAGTCACTGGCATGTCCCCTCATAAGCCAGGTCCACAGATAACTGTGGCTATGAATATTTTTCTTTAAATTGACTCACTTTTTAAAAACATCGTTAAATTGTTAAACAAAGCATTTAACAAAGATGGAACTACAAAGAAGTGGGGAAGGAGAGACCATATAATAAAAGGTAGTGGGAACAACAGATCTTTCTGATAAAAAGTAAGATTGGACATTTTCCTCACAGCACTAAGAGAAACACAATCCCAGGAAGATGACAGACCTAAGTATCACAGGTATAATAATAAAGCCTTTAGAAGGTTAAAAGGAAAATATATTTATGACTTTGGGGGTATAAAATTTCTTACACAAAATTCAAAAGCATTAATTATGAAAGAGAAAGATGGATAAATTCATTACTTAAAATTGAAAAACTTCTCTTGATGGAAAGGTATGACTAAGAGAATGAAAATGGGAGATACAGAGTGGGAAAATATATCTGAAACACATATAACCCACAAATAGCTTATATCCAGAATATTTAATGAACTAGTATATACTGATAATAAAAACAGGCCAAAGATTTGAGCAGGCAATTTTACAAAGAAGCCAGCCAAAAAGCCATTAAATATGCTAAAAGGCCCTCAAGGTCACTAGAAGTCAGAGAACTGCAAATGAAAACTACAATGAAAGACCACTTCACATCCACCAGATTGGTTAAAATGAAACTTTTCATGCATGGCTTGTATGCATGGCTGGTGTAACGATAAATTTGGGACAAAGTATGTAGCACCCTGCAAAGTTGTAAATACACATACCCTGTGACCCAACAATCCACTCCTAGGTATAGACCGCACAGAAATGTGGTCTCTGGGAACATGTGTAAGACTGTTAATAGCAACATAGTTCCCAAAAAGTCTAGCTTGTCATTGATAACCCGAGTGTCATCGATAGCAAAATAAATCAATAAGCTGGGTATACTAGCATCACACACAACAACAAAACACTGAGGAAAAGAGGGCACCCATGATACATTAGAATGCTATTTGATACCATTCACACAACTTCAAAGACAGACAAAACTAATTTGTATTGTTCAGATTAAATCCAGTGTTAAAACCCATAAACAATTATTGCCAAAATCTGGTTATACTCTAGTGAAGGTGAGGGGTTGGGGGTAGGTGTAGGGTGGAGCTGCAGCGAGTGGCTGAGTAAGGCTAGAGCCCCAGGGGAACACTGTGGGTAGAGGCTGAAGTAAAGAGGCTGAGAGAAGCACCGGGTGGGGCCTTGGTGGGGGCAGAAGTCTAGGGGAGGAGAGGGCAGAGAAAGATTACATGGTGGGGGGCACACCTGGGAGGACATGGAAAATGCAGAGGGAGGTTGAGGGGAGTCGCAGGGGAGGGGGGCTGGGGCACGTCTGCAGGCTGGTGGGGCACGGGCCAGGGACACCAGAACAAGCTGGGAAGACACATGCTAGCGGCTGGGGCTGGGCTCAGGGCATGCTCTGCCAGGCCGCGCAGCTTGTCATATGTAAGCGTTCCACAGCATTCTCTCTAGCCTGGCTAAGTACAAGGGGTCAAGGGGTCTGCCAGATTCTTCCCTTGCCCTTTTAGTCTATTCTCAAACCAGTGGCCAGAGGGAACCCATGGAGCTGTCCAAGTCAATCCCGTCACCCTTTGCTCACTCCCACCATGCTGCTCCAGGCCTTTGCACTTGCTGTTCCCTTGGACTGGATTTGCCTGTCGCATTTCCCCCAGATACATGGCTCGCTCTCTCATCTCTTCCAGGGTTTTACTCAACTGTCATCCCCTTAAGGCCTTCTATAAATAGTCTTTCTCAATTTTCAACACCGCCTTTTCCCACCCCCCCCTTTGCCTCCTTCCTGTGCCTCGTGTTTTCCTCACGAGTACTCATCACTCTCTTCCACTGCATGTTTTACCTGTTCATGGTGTCAGTCACCCCGACTTCCATTAGAATGTAAGCACCATAGCATTGGGATTTAGGGATCTTTTTCACATTTGACTCCCTAGTACTTAGAAGAATGCCAGCATTTAATCAGCACTCACTAAATGTGTGTTGAATGAATGAATGAACAGAAGAATGAATGAACAAACCCATCCATCCAGTAAGGAAAACTAGAAACCCAGGATCTTTTGGTTCTTTCTTCTTCTTCCTCACCCATCGGTCCATTTAACTTTCTGAATACCCCTCCTCCCCTTCCTCTCCATCTCTATCGCCACCATTCTAGTTGAGATCAGTTATCTGTCAACAAGACTATGACAGTAGATGCCTGACTTCCCTCCCCTCTTCTGGCTCCATCCCCATAAAATCACCTTGTCCCCAGCTATCAGACGGATGATCTTCTTAGACATGTCTTCCTCCTATAAAAACCCTTAGATGACTCCTCATCACACACACTAAAACTCCAGCTCCTGACACTGAACACAAGCCCTACAAGATCTAGCCACACGCCCACCTCCCTAGCCCCTCCTTACTCTCCAGCCCACGGGTGACGAGGAGGAAACCAGCCTGCTTTTGTACCCGGACACGTTGTATCTGATACGTGGGAGACCGACTCATCCATCTTCATGTCTGAAATGACCTCCTACTTCTCATTTACCGAACCACCCTTTAGGATTTAGTTCCAATGGTTCCGTCTCCCAGAGGTTATTGCTGCGGCCTCCTCCTGTCAGCCATGTTCCCTCCTCATGTGCTCACAACTGTCACATGTCTCTTGCCCATGGCACTTACCCCACTCCATAGCAATTGCATGCTTATCTGCCTGTCTCTTCATCTGGAATCTGAGATCCCGGAGGGTGTCTCATTCATTTCTGTAGGCCTGGGGCCAGTCACACTGCCAAGCCCAAGTCAGGTGCTCAAAAAATACTTGGTGACTAAGTGAATGAATGAGTTATGCTATATACAAGGAAAAGTAATAGTCACTAAGTCAATGAATAACAAGCAAGTTGTGTCACTTTCAAATACACCGGCATTCAACATACGTCTTTTACAAATTCCATCTTTTGCGAAAATAAAGAAACAGGCACAGAGCCCAAAAGAATCACTTTTAACATGTCTTTCATGCCCAGAAATTTGATTCTCTTTATTATAAATGCCTCAGGCACCAACATCATTTTTCTCATTTTTGTTCAACTTTATCCCTTTACTAGTCTATCTCTCTCACCCACAAAAAAGCACTTCCAGCAAGCCACCTTAACCCAATGTGAATTTGTTATAATAAGACATTATAGGAGGAACTCAATGTATGTTATTTTAGACATTTACAAAATACGGATTTCCTCCAAGCTAAGTCTGCAGTAAAAACACTCTCATGGGAATTCACTGGCTTAGAATCAGCCTGGTAGCAAGTGCCAAGTGGCTACTGTGGTCAGAGTACTAAATGCTCCACTAGGTAGAGATGTAATTAAATACCATACATACCAAAACAAAGATTTCCTTCAATAACCAATATATTGAATTTCTCTGTTATCGCCCAGAGAGTTCTATGAAAATACACCACACATTAAAAAGATGACCTCACCTGTCCATTTGTAACCTGTAAATCCTAAACTTGAAATTCTTTTGACAAAAGGTCTCCTGTGCTACCTGGAGCTAAAAGCAAGGAATCAGGACTAGAATCTTTCTACTCAATTATCCTGTTATTCACTGCCTAGAGTTTCCCTAATCAAACAGTGCCAGGGTAAAAGAGCAAACTAGATCTGTCCTCTGAGCTTCTAGTTGGAGAAAAGTATATATAGAAACTAGAATGAGCTTGTGTTATGAAAACTGTGGGGACTGCGTCAAACAGACTCAGATGAGTTAACATTATAAAAAATGCAAATTATTTTTTAAACCATGAAGAACATCAAAGCCAGATGTGAACAATTTGAAACACAAGTAGATTATCAGAGAACATAAATGGGTATATAAGATTCTTCTTACAGCACTTTTTAAAAATTAAAGTCAGTTTCATACAACTTATTCAAGATCATATGAAATTCATAATGGTGTTTATTGAGTACCTGTTATGGATTATATTGAGGATTAGGCATTAGTGATACAAAGATAAACAAAAAATGTGCCCTTCCTTTCATATCTTGAGAGTTCAGCAATAGACAGACAATTACATCAGATGTAATAAATGTGGTCTAGGAGGTGAGTACAGGGAGAACAATGTGGGGTGGGGAGGAAGGAGAACATTACCTATTGCATTACATGTAAAATCAGAGAGTTTTGCACTGTTAATATACTGTTATATATAATGTTAAAGGAGCCAACACACCTTATACTTACCTAAATACTAATCGTGCCTTATGAAAATGCTTACATTCAGCCATTTCTGGACTACAAACACAGCAATTTGATGTTTTATTTTAACGTATGAGTTTCAGAGCAAAGTTTCATTTCCTTATTCCACAAACATTTGGTCATCACGTAGCAGGTAGAAAAGGAACAGAGGAAGAAGAGTAGATGGCACCACCAGGGACTGAAAGAAGCTAAGGACTACGGTTACTCCTTAAACAAATCTCTTTTGGGGGGAAGTTTTCCCTAAAAAATACCATAGACCTAGCCCTCCAAGAGAACTATGCAGCTCAAAGTGACCTGTGTTTGTCCTTACAGGTAACAGACCACCGAGACCCCTTGTGAAAATGCCCAAAACAGAGGTGGAGTCTTAGGGAAGCAGGCGCCCCCAAATCCCTTGCTGGTTATCATAGCCATAATGTCTGCTAGTTATCTCTGTTACTTATTCTCCTCTTCTCTCATAGTAATGACTTTTTTATTTTGGCTGGACATCAATCACCTAAAATAGATTACTGTACTGTTTACCTTGCAGCCAGGTATGGCAGGTATGAGTAAGTGCTGGTTCCTGGAAGTCTGACTGGGACCAGAGTGTGCAATTTCTGGAAAATAAACATAAAGGGCAGTGGTGTGGCCTTCTCCCTCCCTTCCTCCTACTGACTGGGGAAGTCCATCCTTCCCCAGTTTCTATAATTTTGTCTTAGCAAAAAGATTACATAAATGAAATCATAACATGTAGCCTTTTGGTATGGCATTTTTCACTTACCATAATGTCTCTGAGGTTTGTCCCTGTCATCACAGTTACCAGTATTTCATTACTTTTTATTGGTAAGTAAAAAGTAATTTATTCCATTTTATGAGAAACTATCATAGTTTATTTATCCCTCCCCTGGTTGAGGGCATTTTCACTGCTTCCTGTTTTAGCAACTACGGATAAAGCTGCTATACATGTTCATTTGCAGGTTTTGGGGTGAACATAGGTTTTCACTTAAATGTGTGAACATCTAGGAGTGGGATTGCTCAGTCATGTCATAAGTGTATGTTTAATAGTATAAGGAACTGCAAAAATGTCTTACAAAGTGACCGTATCATCTTTCATTCTCACCAGCAAAGTATGAAAATTCAACTTGTTCTACATCTTTGTCAATATTTGGCATGGTCAGATTTTTTATTTAGATTTCCTAATAGGTGTATATTGATACCCACTGTGGTTTTAATTTGCACTTCTCTAAAGACTAATGATATTGAGCATCTTTCTATGTCTTATTTGCCATATACCTTCTTTTGTGAAAAATATACAGACTATTCAAATATTTTGTTTTTTTTAATTGGATTGTTTGTTCATTAAGTTTTGAGAATCCTTGGCAAATTCTGACACAAGTTCTTCATCAAAATATGATTTGCAAATATTCTCTCAGTAGGATGGCTGCCTTTTTATTGTCTTCACTGTTATCTTTCAATGAACAGAAGTTGTTAATTTTGAGTAAGTCCAATATATCATTTTTTTTTCTTTAAGGGAGAATACATTTAGTATTGTGTTTAAGCAATCTTTGCCCAACCCAAGGTCATAAAGATTACCTCCTATGTTCTTTCCCTATGTTTTGCAGTTTTCACTTTTATATTTAGATTAATGATCCATTTAAATTTTGTATAGGGCATGAGATGTACATCAAGATTCATTTATTTCTGTATCTGGATATTCAATGTTTCCCACATCATTTGTTCATACTAAATTTGAATTTTTGTTGAAAACCAACTGACCATAGATGTGTGGGTCTATTTCTGGATTCTCTATTCTTTTAAATGAGATACACTTAAAAATTTTTTAGGAGATATATATTTACTTTTAATAAGAATTAAAAATAATATTGGCTTTCCAACTCCAAGTAGTGGCTTTCTCTCTTAAATTATTCAGTCCCTGAGATTATGGTTGCCTGAAGTTATACTGCATAAAGTCATTGTAAAATACCAATTTTATTGGACTGGCTCTGTGATATGTGGTTCTTGATATTGTTCCTGGAAGCTTGGTCTAGAGCTTGCTTCTCTGACCCTTCCAAAGACTGTGAACTTGTCACACCAGGTACCCTCATTTGCAAAACATCTGTGAGATGCTATTATGACTTGCCACTGAAAGAAAAGGCTCTCATTAAAAAGAACATTTTTTTAAAAGAGCCTAGTTTAGACTTTATAAAATAGACCCAATGCAGAGAAATATGCTTTGTAAAGCAAAGACATTTTAAGAGTAGGGCCACTTAGAATATTTGACTTGGAACTAATACACAGATTCATCAAATCCCCAAGCCCTGTGAAATTTCAATTAGCTACTTGCCAAGAGCCATAGATAGTATAATACAGCTGTACAGAGGAAATACCATCTGCCTCTGTGACCAAAAATCACTCTAGTATTGATGCCTATGCTTCCTCAGAGCTCCCTTGATTCTGCCAATATCATAGCTATGGTTAACCACAGAGAACTTCTCTTTGAATGTCCCCAACTCCAGAGACTATAGGTAGGCCAGCAAGGCAAGGGATTCATCAATAACACTCATTATGCTAATAGTCTATGGCACAGCTGACCACGATAAGACATCATGAACAAATGCCCGAAATTGGTGGGAACTCCTGAACCCTTGCCGGTGCCTGTGGCAAACTAGACATCTAAGCTTTTCCAATTATGCTATCTTTGCTGATCAAGGAAGAATATAATGTAGGATAGTTAATGCAAGAAGAAACTTGCTGTATCTCCCATTACCAGAACCTCTGAGATGATACCAGCATGATCAAAAGAAGTAAATAACAACTACGGACATTAAGAGATGGTTTTCATGTAGTGAAAGCATTCTTTCCCTGCTCAGCCATGTGACTTATGGGTAAGCTTTTGTGATTGCCTCTCCCTTTAAGATGATCCTAACAGGATTCTTCTGTGTACCTACAGGATCAAATCTAGCTTTGACCAACTAAATGATGAGTCATTTATTGATTCTGACTGCTGCTCAATTTAACCAGCAGTCAGCATCAGGCAAGATAGTATTTGTAGTATGGCAGGACCCAAACATCATCTGTCAGAGTTATTAGTAGTGTATAACAAAATCCACTCCAGTTAATTTAAGAAAGAAAGTATTAATTATAGGATTTCAGAAAGTTCACAGTCTTTGGAAGGGTCAGAGAAGCAAGCTCTAGACCAAGCTTCCAGGAACAATATCAAGAACCACATATCACAGAGCCAGTCCAATAAAATTGGTCTCTGGCAAAACTGGGAAACTGCTACAATCACCACCGGCCCTAAACGTGCTGCCTTTGCAAAATAGAACTCCATCCCTAAACTGTCTTTTCACATAACTCTGTTTCTCTCTACTTGTCATTTCGTAGTTTGAATATCATGTGTCTCAGTATTATTTTCTTTGTATTTATCCATCTTGGCGTTTTTTGAGCTTCTTGAAAATATAGATTGATGTCATTCATCAAATATGACATATAACATTTTTAGATATTATTTCTTCAATATTGCCTCTATGTCAATCTCTCTTTTTTCTGGGACTTTAATTATATATACATTAAATCTTTTTACTGTGCCTTATATCTCTCATATGTTCTTTTTTCTGCATTTCATTTTATTTTTCCTCTTTATATGCTTTATTTGAATTTTTTCTATTGACCTGTCTTCAAGTCCACTAATTCTGTCTTCTGTTTTCTTTAGTCTGCTCTTAAAGCTCATCCAGTAAGTTCTTAGTTTCACATATTATATTTTGCATTTCTGGAATGTCCACTTGACCCATTTTTATATATTGTAATTCTATACTGAAATATTCCATATTTTTATCCATTTTGTCCATCTTTTCCATTTTCTTTAACATATTAATCATAATTATTTTGCAGTTCTTCTCTTTTAACTACACCACCTAGATTATTTCTGAGTCTGTTTTATTCCTTGATTATCAGTCACTTTTTCCTGTTTCTTTGAATGTTTGGTAATTTTTATTATGTGCTGGGCATTATGAGTTCATTATAGATGCTCTAGCTTACATTAGTTTTCTCTAAACAGTGTTGAGTCTTTAGTCTCAAAAGCAGTTAAGTTTCCAGAAAATCTCCTGGACTTTACTGATGTTTTATTTCTACCTTTTTTAGGGTAAGCCTGTTTCAGTTTTGTCCACAATTCTATAGTGCCTCTAAAAGGCACAATCCTATGCCTCTAAGGCATGACCCTTCTGGAGTTTCACTGAGCATCTGGAGTGTTCACTAATATTCTTCCATCTTGGCTGGGCTAGAACTCCAGTGCCTATACCTCTCCAAAACTGTGTGGCCTCTGCAATCTGTATTCAGTGCCCAGCCTTCCAGTAGTTGTTCTTTCTTGGCCTTCTGGTGTCCACTCTGTGCACTCAGAGCTTGCAGGTCAGCAAAGGACCCATGAGGTACTTCTGTGTGCATTTTGGAGGCTCTTACCCTGCTGTTCCTTCATCGTTGGTACCCTATCCCCCAAATCCCACCTGCCTTTGTAGCCCAAACTCCAATCTCTGCTTCCTTCACCTGTCAAGACTATAATTCTCTGCTTGGGTTATATTTACCTCTACCTTATATTGAAAAATAACATCAGGAAGGAATTTGGAGTGAATACAGGGCTCACCTTCAAAACTTTTCTTACTTCAAGAATCTTATCTATGTACTGGTTATCCAATGCCTGCAGTTTTTAAAAAAATATTTTGTTCATTTTTTATAGTTGTTTACCATATCTGTAATTCTCACTGGAATTGGAGCCCAAGAAACTATTTTGAATTAAAGTATCATTTATCAACTGATTTGTAAAACCTAAGTCTAAGTCTGTTCTCCAATAGCAAAGGAGGCTGAAATCTGTGGAGAATGGAGATTATGGAAGGAGTTGATGCTATGAGAAACTATCAAAATGTGGAAAAGGCATTCAAATGACATTTATTCAATAAAATATCTTCTAACCCATCACTGTCTGATTTCCCCGACTTCTATGGCTTCTTGATCAGGTCATATGGGAGATGGGGACAAGGAGCACAAAACTAGATGAAGCAGAGAAGAAAACTAAGGCCTGGTAACTCTGTTCATGCCTGAAATACACCTGTTTCATAGGTTATCAGATTTTGTTTGCAAAACCACTCTTGACATCTCAGCATACTCAACATTGACATTTAACACTTGTGCTTCACTTCTTAATGACTTTGCACATCCAGAACTTGCTTACAGCAAGCTTCCTCATAAATAGGCTAGAAAGAAGTAGTGAAAAAAGTACTATAGCAGGAGATGAGAATAAGGGGGAAGAATGCCTAAGGCTTATTATATACTTCACTTCAGCAAAAATTATTGAGCACCTACTATGTTCAAAGCTCTGAAAAATCTGTTAAAGTTGCAGGGTGAGCAGAAGGGGGGCTCATCCTGGGTGTTCATTACGCCAAGATGAATAAGATGGGGTTCCTGCATGTACTTGTATAGAAGACATAGATTTTCCAGTGTGCCATAATCACTGGCAAGTCAGGGTTACGTACAAGGGGCTGCAGAACCACAAGTGCACTGAATCTAGCTCGGGACTCAAGGAAGTCTTCTGGTAGCAGGCCTTTGAGTTGAAGATTGAAACTAAGTAGACTTAGCCAGACAAAGGAAGGTAGACAGGCATTCCAGCAAAACCAATGATAGCGAAAGCAAAGGCCCAGAGTCAGGAAACAAAATGTCTTACAGTACAGTACAGTCTACAGTGGTAGAGGGCGAATGGATTAGGAGTTTGGTATTTCTAGTTGTAAAGTATGAGGTGGAGTATGTCAAGACAAGAGGCTGGGGTCCACATTATTGAGGGCACAGAAAGCCATGCCAGGAAGTGTGGCCATGACTGTAAGCAAAGGGTGCCTGTGAGAAGTTGTCATCAAGGGAGATGGCATGACCCAGACTGCACTGCAGGGAGAGCATTCTGCCTGCAGTTGTGGGAAGATTTCACAAGGGCCAGATGTGAAGCACCGCCATTCCAGGGCTGCTGCAATGATTCAGAAACAACGGCCAGGGCCCAGTGATAGACAGGAAGGGGTAGATAATTAAGAGATACAATTTTTCCAAAGCTGGTAAACGGCTAGGGGAGTGAGGGAGAAGAAGCAGGTAAGTTTCAAGAATGAAGTGCAAAGCGACTAGGGGAAACCAAAGAATTCTATTTTGGACACTAAGTTTGAGGCATCTGTAGGTTTCTACATTGATAGAGCCAGTATGTAGCTGGATAAATCAGGTTCAAGAGAGGGCTGTTCAGAGTTAGGAAAAAGTTTGAGAGTAATTAGTATAAAGGTAGGTAAAATCATAAGGGGGGTTGGGAGCTAATGAAATAGAGAGAAGAACAAAAAGCAAGAATAAAAACCTGGAGGACACCAGGGTTTTAAGAGTGGGAGACAATGACTGATACACAGGCCAACTAAAAATCACTTTAAGATATGGCAAAGTAGAAAAGAATAATTTCTTAGAAGCTGAAGGAGTGAAGAATGTCAAAGAGTGAGTGGCCAACAGTGAGAAATGAAGGAGAGATGTCACTGGAATCAGTTTGGAAGAACACTGACTGAATTAGGTACTACGGAGGCGAAGAGAGGATTTTAGTGGGGTGCAGAGGTCAGAAGTCCTGGAGAAAATAATACAGATTATTCTTTCAAAAGGTTTATTTCAAATGCAAGGGTAGAGATTAGGGACTGCCCAGGAGCTAGACGATGACTTAGAGTCAAGAGAAGGTTTGATTTGGATAAGAAACACTTAACCATATTTATTGGTGGAGAGAAATACTCCATAGAGTGAGAGAGAAAATAAATTAAGGAAAGGGCATAATCAGTAGAACCTAGTTTCTAAAGTGGTGAGATGGGTCAGAGTCACAAACATTAGGGGTAAGGACCTGGACATGCACATGCAGATGGCATTACGTCCTGCGTCAGGAGGAAAGCCAGGGACTAGCAGGAGACAGGGAGACATAGGGTGTGGGAGGAAGCTGTTAGTGATTACACACCTCCTTGACTTCATTTTACTGACAAAGTAGAAGGTGGGTTGTACCCTGGGAGTCTGTGGGGGAGGTACAGGTGAGGCTTTAGCTAAGGGCCTCGTAAGGACTGGTGACCCTCTGAAACAGTCACAAGAGGAATGGGGAGAATCGGTGAACAAAGGATAAGACTAAGGCTTCAGCTGCGGCACTGAGAGTTGAGACGAAGCTACATTTCCTCAGCAGCACTTGACCACCCAGCATGGATGCGGAGAGTCAACTGTGAGACAGATCTGGAACTGAGGTTGCCTGGCCACACCACAGACAGTCAAGGATGCTAAGAAATCAAGTGACAGATTACAGAGTCTAAGCTGGACGATGGGGAGCAGCTGGCAGTCTGGAAAAATTTAGGAGCTCAAAGAGCAGGTTTTGTCAGAGCGGGAGAATGAGAGCTCCACTTCCCTACTTTCCTCTCCCCCCTCTGGTGAGAGGCCAAAAGCCTCTACTTGCTACAGAACTGTTACTGACAGAAAACCAAAATAAAACAGGGAGACAGAGAGAGAACTCATTATTTCAAAATTCCGATAATACTTTTCTCAAAAGACACAAAGCATCTAAATCATCCCCAAAAGCCCCTTTAAATTCTAAGGCTGAGAACAAAAATTACAATTAAATGTTTAATTAATGTTTACTGTAGCTAGCATGTTAGTTTTAAAAAGGTCAAATTTACAATACAATGAAGTAATATTTTTCACATTCTGTAGGTCTATTTTGTAGCACATTGGGACCCACAGTAGAATAAATATCTTGTATTATTTTGTAAGATTCTTTTATCCAAAGTTGTGTAGGGCCAGGACAATATTGAATTTCAAGCCAAAAGAGTGGCATGATCCTTAGGCAAGTCACTTTACCTTTCAGGACTGCAGCTTTCAGACTAGTTTGTGAAATGAAAGATAGGGATGAATCTCCAAGTCTCCTTCCCAGTTAAAAAAAATCATAAGTATAATTTAATATTTCAAATGACTATAGAATCGCTAGGGTTACCCCTTTTCGTTTGATATATTTTTGGTCCTAGCTGCAATTAAGTGCACGATCCCTGCCTGTGATCAGGCCACAAACTCCAATGATAACACATCTCTCAGGGAAGTATCCATTTACCTTAATTTACTTTACGTTCCAATTTCTCCATTCTCTGCTCACATTTACTGTTTGGAGGCTTCATCTCCAAATGTACAAAGATACTAGTTCATCATCTTGTGGCCATGGGTCTCCGAGGGGACCATATTGCTGTGCCCCCAGGAAGCAAGCCCCTGATTTTCATGGGTGGGTGCTGTACAGCAACCCCTGCATGTCTTAACTTAGATTTGTCATGAGGCTACTATCAGGAAATGCCTATAAAGCCTCTATTTGAATGCCGGAGAGGGAGGCGGCACTCCGTAGAGCATGCCCGATCCACTGAACAGCATGATGTGTGGGAAACAATCAAAACACACCATTATTTTTGTTCCCCATTCAGGTGTTTCTCTTGTCACTAAATGGAAACTGAGCAGAACCCATGGCCCACCCTTGAGTTACAGAGGTTCCCACAGTCACGTTAAGTTGCAAAATACAGTCTTGATTCAAAATTAAATTGTCCATTTTCAAGAGATTAATTCCTTCCTCTTTACTCAGAAGATGACATCTCCTTTCATTCCCTAGATGCTTAGACTATTAGAGTCCATGGGTAGGAGGGAAAAGGGGAAGAGAGGTAAGGGAGAAGACAGCAGAGCTCTCATTAGACAGGTAATGGATGCTGTCCCACGTTAGCCTGGCCAGCGGTTAATGATTACTGTTGCCCTTTTACCAGTTCTGCTGCCTTGATTGCTAGCTGGGTTGTTCCTGGAAGAATTCCCCCGATGTGGACCACATACATTTTCCTTTGAGTAGCTACTTCTCTTCCACTTAACAAGTTCCTATTTATTGCTGTTCTATCCCACTGTTTCTGGGGTCCTCTCACCTCTGGCAGGAGTCTTTTGGACAGAAAGATCTCAGGCAGGATACATTTGAAAAGGATCTCACAACACTAGCCAATGAGTTCTTTAACAGGGCACATAAAAGATTGATAAATAGTATTTCATTAGGATCTTCCAGTTTTTATTTGGAATGTAGAAAGCTAGAAAGAATGTCACTCCCACTTTAACTACAACAGAAAACTGAATAGCTTACAACACTAAAATGTTTTTGAAATCCTCAGAGAGCAGAGGTCACAGGGCAATAAAATATCCTGAGATTTAAAGAAAGACAGATGCTGCCAAGAAGAGAAGCAACCTGAGGCAGAGCACCTGGGAAAGGCAAGCCTACCATAGAAGGGGGTCAGAAGATTTCAGCTAATACTCTGTAATGAATCGACAGTTGTATTTTAACAATTTGCTGATATGAAAGAGTGTGAGAGTATAGACCCCCTGGAAGCTAGAAATACAAGGGAAATCTGCCCCTCTCCTCCAACACACATATTGGTTTTCTCCTCAAACCTCAACAAATGCTCATAATGTATAACGGGTCAGGATTGTGAGCAGAGAAAGCTGCCTATGGCAGTGCAGGCTGCAGAGAGGAACAATGGCCCTATAGAACAAAAGCCACTGGGATGGGGACGGGTAAGGAGCTGCAAACCCCCCAGGACACAAGTGAGGACCGCTTACAGCTGGAGCGAGGGAGCAAAGGGAATAAAGACACCCTCCTCTCCTTGGGAAGGGGCAGGAAGCTCTCTCCCAATGAGGCTCACCAAGGTTCTTGTCTGAGTTTGTCTGCCATGGGGAAGACAACAGGATCGCTGAGTAGGTACCAGCCCTTGGACACTGGCACAGAGATCCTGCCTGAGGCTGGTCCAGGAAAGCAGAATTCCCCTAACAGGCTATCAAGTGTCCAGTAAGAATCTACTGCAGCGCAAGGAATGAGGGTGGTGAGTCTCCCTCTGAGGCACAGGTTCACAGGGAAAGCCTAAAGCCCGCCCCCCACCATAAACAAAATAACACTAATTGCCAAAAACTGGAAACAACTGATAAATGGATAAACTGTGGCAAATGCCCATAGTGGAATACTACTCAGCACTAAAGAGGAACAAACTATTGATACTTAAACAACATGGCTGGCTCTCAAATGCAGTATGCTAAGTGAAAAAAGCCACACTCAAAGGCTACATACTGTGTAGTTATACTTTTATGACACTCTAGAAAAGGCAAAAATACAGGGATAGAGATCAGTAGTTGCCAAGGTTTGGAGGTAGCGAAGGGGCTGGCTACAAAGGGGAATGAAGGATTTTTGAGGGGTATAGAACAGTTCTGTATCTTGGTTGTGGTAGTTACATATCATGCATTCACAGAAATACACAGAACTAAATGGCCATCCTGCCCAAAGCAATATAAAGATTCGATACAATCCCTATCAAATTACCAACAACATTCTTCAATGAACTGGAACAAACAGTTCAAAAATTCATATGGAAACACCAAAGACCCCAAATAGCCAAAGCAATCCTGAGAAGGAAGAATAAAGTGGGGGGGATCTCACTCCCCAACTTCAAGCTCTACTACAAAGCCACAGTAATCAAGGCAATTTGGTACTGGCACAAGAACAGAGCCACAGACCAATGTAACAAAATGGAGACTCCAAACATTAACTCAAACCTATATGGTCAATTAATATATGATAAAGGAGCCATGGACATACAATGGGGAAATGACAGTCTCTTCAACAGATGGTGCTGGCAAAACTGGACAGCTACATGTAAGAGAATGAAACTGGATCACTGTCTAACCCCATACACAAAAGTAAATTCAAAATGGATCAAAGACCTGAATGTAAGACATGAAACCATAAAACTCTTAGGAAAAAACACAGGCAAAAATCTCTTGGACATAAATATGAGTCACTTCTTCATGAACATATCTCCCTGGGCAAGGGAAACAAAAGCAAAAATGAACAAGCAGAACTATGTCAAGCTGAAAAGCTTCTGTACAGCAAAGGACACCATCCATAGAACAAAAAGGTACCCTACAGTATGGGAGAATATATTCATAAATGACAGATCTGATAAAGGGTTGACATCTGAAATATATAAAGAGCTCAGGCACCTCAACAAACAAAAATCAAATAATCCAATTAAGAAATGGGCAGAGGAGCTGAACAGACAGTTCTCCAAAGAAGAAATTCAGATGGCCAACAGACACATGAAAAGATGCTCCACATTGCTAGTCATCAGAGAAATGCAAATTAAAACCACAATGAGATATCACCTCACATCAGTAAGGATCACCATCCAAAAGACAAACAAAAACAAATGTTGGTGAGGTTGTGGAAAAAGGGGAACCCTCCTACACTGCTGGTGGGAATGTAAATTAGTTCAACCATTGTGGAAAGCAGTATGGAGGTTCCTCAAAATGCTCAAAATAGAAATACCATATGACCCAGGAATTCCACTTCTAGGAATTTACCCTAAGAATGCAGCAGCTCAGTTTAAAAAGAGAGATGCACCCCTATGTTTATTGCAGCAGTATTTACAACAGCCAAGAAATGGAAGCAACCTAAGTGTCCATCAGTAGATGAATGGATAAAGAAGATGTGGTACATATACACAATGGAATATTATTCAGCCATAAGAAGAAAACAAATCCTACCATTTGCAACATGTATGGAGCTAGAGGGTATTATGCTCAGTGAAATAAACCAGGTGGAGAAAGACAAGTACCAAATGATTTCACTCATATGTGTTGTATAAGAACAAAGAAAAACTGAAGGAACAAAACAGCAGCAGAATCACAGAACCCAAGAATGGATTAACAGTTACCAAAGGGAAAGGGACTGAGGAAGATGGGTGGGAAGGGAGGGATAAGGGCGGGGAAAAAGAAAGGAGGTATTATGATTAGCATGTATAGTGTGGGGGGGCACGGAGAGGACTGTGCAACACAGAGAAGACAAGTAGTGATTCTACAACATCTTACTATGCTGATGGACAGTGACTGTGAAAGGGTATGTGGGGGGGACTTGGTGAAGGGGGGATCCTAGTAAACATAATATTCTTCATATAATTGTAGATTAATGATAACAAAACAAACAAATAAATTCATAGAACTATATGCTAAAACAGGTGACTTTACTGTATGTAACGTAATCTCAAAGACATTTAAAAAATTTTTTAAACAGAATTTCATTAAAATTAAGATAACATAATCTCAAAGACATTTAAAAAATTTTTTAAACAGAATTTCATTAAAATTAAAAAGTTCTGTTCATCAAGACACCATTAAGAGAGCGAAGTGGCAAGTCACACAAAATAAAAACAGAACTTGCGTACAGAAGATGTAAAGAACATACAAGTGAATAAGAAGAAACAGACAAGCCTGTTAACAGAAAAGTAGGCAAAGACTCGAGTGGACATTTCACAAAAGAGGATATCCAAATGGCCAATATGCATACGTAAAGCTGCTTAACATGTTTATTCTAAATGCAAATGAAAACCATAATGAGGTACCACTACTACCATCACCAAATTTGCTAAAATTAAGGATTAGGCTCGGGAATACCGATGTTGGTAAGGATATGGAACAACTGAAACTGGTTGCAAATCTAGGTAAACACTTTAGAAAACTATTTGGCAGTATTTACTAAAGCTAAACACACCAGAGCCTTATGATTCAGCAATTCTGCTCCCAAATAGTTATCCACTAGAAATGAGTGCCTACATCCACTCTAAGACATGTTCAGGAATGTTCAAAGCACCATTATCATAATAGCAAAGACCTGGAATCAATTCAAATTTCCATTAACAGAACATATAAAATAAATTGTGGTATATGAATACAATGAACTACTATGCAGCAATAAAGAACAGTAAGTAATTGCAACATGCAACAAGGATAAATTCACAGATATAATGAGCAAAAGAAGTGCAATGAGTATATATGCTGCATTATTTCATTTACATGAAATTCATGAATAAGCAAAATAATTTATGGTGATGAATTCAGAATAGTGGTTATGAATGGGGCTAGTATATACTGAGAAGAGGCATGAAGGTGCCTTATGAGCTGCAGGAAATATTCTGTATCTTGATTTTGGGGATATTTCCATGGGACAACCAAAACTTTATTCAACAGCACACATGTTCTGCATGCTTTACTGCACGCATTTTTACCTCAGTGCAATACAATAAAAAGCAAGTATCACCTACAGCATGGCTCAAGGGCGAATGATAATGTGTGCAAAGTGAATATAAACAGACTATAAGTATATAAAGACTTGCCATGGCCCCTGACCCTTGTGTGTTTCTTATCAGCCACATAAAGAGAAAAAATATGAATTAGCTCAGTAGCCTGTGGCATATCAGGCTTGATGTAGCTTCTATTTATTCCCTTTAGGTCTGCAATGTCAGAAGGAATCCGTTTTTCTTTAGAAAATGCAGAACAGGCATTTTTCCTCTAATGTTTTAAAGTAGAAACATTTGTTTTCATATGTTCTTAATTGCTACAATACAACAAATATCAGTATTTTTTTCTATCAAGAGAACAAGTTTCTTGTTGCACCATCACCCTCCTACCATGTTATTTGTCAATAAACCAAGATTTGTGCACTCTACTGCATGTATGCTATACCGCAATACCACTTCTTTTCAATGGCCCTGCCAACACTCCTAGGAGGCCATATACACATGGAGCCTCCAATCCTCCACCCATGACCAATCAGAGGGGCACAGCCACTCCCAGCACAGCACCACTCTTGTCATCAATTCTGCCCACTGAGTCAGCTCCTCTGTATTTCCCTGTGTGCATCAGACTCCAGTCCTCAAGCGTCCAACCACGGGGATAACCTACTAACCCTGCGTACACTCCCAGAGGCCACTCACTGGGTCTGCGGAGCAGGAGAACCCATCTCCTCTCCCTCTGGCTTTGCTGCAGGCTCACAGATGGCCCATCACGCTCTCCCCAACACACCTCTTCACAAATGCTCTATCCTCTTCATAACCTGAGTATTTTTGTTTTTCACATCTTTTATGTGAATGAGAGGTCCAAGCATCTTTGAGCCAGCACCAGACATTTACTCCATAATTACATCTGTACTTCATCCAGCTCCTCACCCTGGCATGTGGCAGTTATTCTTGGGGTTGGGTATCTCTCAATCAGAACAGCCACGTTATCCCCCTATTACAGCAACTTCAGGTAGACCCATATGAAATTGGTTGTTGTTGACATTTTTTTTTGACTCAAATAATTACAATTTCACATGATTTGAACTAAACCTCTATTCAAAATAAGCTTGTTTTAGAGAAATTGAATTTTAGGGTGTGTATGAACAAAACGGAAAAGTAGATTCTTAAATAAATACCTGTGCAAATACTGAAACACCCTCCCCAAAACATCTCACCTTGGCTTTTAGAGCAGCACACAACTGCTGCTGCTTTTTCCTGTCTTTAGCCAACATGTCCTCCATTTCATGAGCTGCACAGGCCTCAGCGATTGTCAGCACAGCCTTCTGTATGAAGTCTCTCCTATTCTTATTCCAATTCGATATCAGGATCCTTCGCTGTTCCCTAGCAAAGTGATACTGGTCACAATGTTTCTCATGTTCAACCTAAAGAAAACAGATGATAAACATTTATTATGAAAGTGAGTCTGTGCTTTGTCTAATTGTTATAAAAATAAATCAAATGAATTATAACCAATGATTTTGAAAAATTGGGGACAAGCACCTTAATAGTAAATGCAACAACCAGGACCAGGCACCAGTCCCAGAATTCTGACCCTGCAGCTAATTGGTGACTGAGGACCAGTCATTTTACATTTATAAGTCCTTAGTTTCCCGTATAGGATGGAGTCAGACTAAACAGCCACAAAACAAGTTCTACTTCTACATGACACTGAATCTATAGGCAGAAAGAATTATTTCCTCTATATATAATTTTGAAAATATTCCATCATTAAATCAGTTTTGGTATTTTAATAATTACTTCAAGTGCTTCAGTTAGATACATGCTAATAAACATAAGAAATTGCTACAAAAATCCTAAGAACTCAATTCACACTTGATTACTAAAACATTCAGATGTTAAGATGTCTAAACATGAAATTATTATAGCAATGACATTAGCTTTTCCCATCCCACACTCCTGTGGGACATGACATTCTCACATCAGTACCGATTGTTCCCATTGGCAGTGAAACCCAACTATGGGAGATTTCACAACAGGAACTGAGACAACCTGGTAGCTTGAAAAGCCTCCACAGGTGATTCTGAAGTGCTCCTCACATAAAGGTGTGTCTCCTGAAGTTGAGAGTCACCGACCTAGATAATTTTTTATCTTGCTGGTATAGACCAGTCTTTGAATTTGATATATTATTTAATGCCAAGTGGCATGAGAAAAAAAAGTTAGCAGGCAAGATAAGGCTGGTCCCACCTAAAATAAGAATTTAGGTATGGTTCATTAGGTACATGATGAATTAGGCTATGGCTTCACTTAGACCAAATATCAGCTACTAGAAAAATCTGTTCTATAAACTTAGCTTTGTTACAAAAAGCCAAAATTATACTTAAAGACTGTCAAACATTAAGAAAGGAAGCATATACATGAAGAAATGCATATTAATTCACCAAATATAAGAAGTAAATTAATACAAAAACCAAAGACACTACAAAAAAATTTTAGACCAATATTGCTAATGAACATAAATGTAAAAGTCCTCAACAAAATATTAGCAAACCAAATTAAAAATACACAAAAAGGATCATTCATTGCCACTAAGTGGGATTTATTCCAGGGATGAAAGATGGTACAATATTCATACATCAATCACTGTCATACCCACATGAACAAAAAGAAGGATAAAAACCACACAATCATTTCAATAGGGGCTGAAAATGCATTTGACAAAATTCAATGTCCATTCATGATAAAAACTGTCAGTAAAATGGGCATAGAGGGTACATAACTCAACATAATAAAGGCCATATACAACAAATCCACAGCTAACATCATACTCAATGGTGAAAGCCGAAAACTTTTTCTCTATGATCAGGAACAAGACAAAGGGTGTCCACTCTCACCACTTTATGCAACATAGTAATCAGCCATGGCAATCAGATAAGGTAAAGAGCTAAAAGGCATCCAAATTGGTAAGGAAGAAGTTAAATGTCACTATTTGCAGATGATATATTATTATGTACAGAAAATCCTAAAGACTCCACTAGAAAACTATTAAAACTAGTAACTGGATCCAGCAAAGTTTCAGGATACAAAATTAACACACAGAAATTCATTGCATTCCTATATACTAACAACAAACTAGCAGAAAAAGAAATCAGGAAAACAATTCCATTTACAACTGCATCAAAATGAATGAAATACCTAGGAACAAACCTAACCAAGGAAGTGAAAGACATGAACTCTGAAAACTATGAGACACTGATGAGAGAAATTAAAGACACCAATAAATGGAAATCTATCCCATGCTTGTGGATAAGAGGAATTGTCAAAATGGCCATCCTGCCCAAAGTAATTTATAGATTCAATACAAGCCCAGTCAAAATACCAACAGAATTTCTCAATAAACTAGAGTAAATAATCCTAAAATTCATATGGAACCATAAAAGACCCAAATAGCCAAAATAATCCTGAGAAAGATGAACAAAGCCTGAGGTATTACCTCCCTGACTTTGAGCTATACTGCAAAGCTACAGTAATCAAAACAGTATGGATTGGCACAAGAACAGAACCATAATGAAGGGAACAGAATGGAGAGTTCAGATATAAACCCACACATATATGGTCAATTAATATACGATAAAGGAGCCATGAATATATAATAAAGACAGTTTCTTCAATAACTGGTGCTAGGAAAACTGGACAGCTACCTGCAAGAGAATGAAACTGGAATCCTGTCTAACTCCATACACAAAAGTAAACTTGAAATGGATCAAAGGCCTAAATGTAAAACATGAAACATAAAAGTCTTAGAAAACATAGGCAAAAATCTCTTGAACATGAGCATGAGAATTTCTTTCCTAATGTATCTCCTTAGACAAGGGAAACAAAATAAAAAATGAACAGGTGGGATTAGATCAAACTAAAAACACTGTACAACAAAGGACACCATCAGTAGAAAAAAAGGCAACCTACAGTATGGGGGAATATATTCCAAAATGATTTTTCTGATAAGAGGTTAACATCCAAAATAAAGGACTTACATGAATCAACAGCAAAAAAATAAATAACCCAATTAAAAAATAGGCAGAGGACCCGAACACAAATTTTTCTAAAGAAGAAATACAGAAGACCAACAGGCGCATGAAAAGATGCTCCACATCACTAATCATCAAGGAAATACAAATCAAAACCATAACAAGATATCACCTCATACCAGTTAGAATGGTCACTATCCAAAAGACAAGAAATAACAAGTGTTGGTGAGGATGTAGAGAAAAGGAACCCTCCAAGGTGGGAATGTAAACTGGTGCAGCCACAGTGGAAAGCAGTATGGAGGTTCTTCAAAAAACTAAAAATAGAAATGCCATATGACCCAATAATCCCACTTCTAGGAATTTATCCAAGGAAAACAAAATCCCTGATTCACAAAGATAGATGTACCCCTATGTTTACTGCCATTACTTAACAATAGCCAAGACATGGAAGCAACCTAAGAACCCATCAATAGATGAATGGATTAAGAAGATGTGGTATATATACACAATGGAATATTACTCAGCTATGAAAAAGAAAGAAATCCTGCCATTTGCAAAAACATGAATGGACCTAGAGGGTATTATTTTCAGTGAAATAAGCCAGGAGGAGAAAGACAAATAGCACATGATTTCACTTCTTTGTGGGATATAAAAACAAAATGAACAAAATAGCAGTAGACTCATAGACACCAAGGAGAGACTGGTGGTTAACATGATGGAGGAGTTAATGGGAGGGGAGAGGGTGAGGGAGATAAAAAGTCACAAAAATTCTCAATTATAATTTGTCAGTCATGGGGATTGTAGTACAGCACGAAGAATATAGCCAATGATTCTGTAACATCTTCCTATGTTGACAGGTAGTTACTGCACTAGAGGGAGTGAGGATTTAATAATATGGGTAACTGTTTACCACTGTGTTCTGCATTTGAAACCACATAAGATTATGTAATAACACTGCTTCAATAAAAAAAAGAGTAAACGTAAAAATCTTTATCATGTTAATAGTAGGCAAATACAAAAAATCTACAAAGTAATACATGACAGCTGGTCACAGAAGAAAACAATCAACAGGGAACAAAAAGAAAGAACTAATTTAATAAATTAAGACTTTAAAAATCTAGAGTTATTATTATATGACATATTTTTTACATAACATGCATCTGCTATAAAATACAGATCAGAATTAAAGCAAATAATTGTTGGGGAGGTGGGTGGGAAAGAATAGGAGATAGTTATTCTAGCTGTTGGCCGTGGCTTCCATTTCTCCACTTGTAAAATAAGGATAAAAATAGTGCTTTTCTCCTCCACTGTTATCTGTGTTACAGGAGTTTATACATGACTGACATAAGGTAAATTTTATGCACATGTCAGTATTGTTGTTACTCACTTATCTAACTCAAAGCAATTACAAAATGCAGAGTATGTGATAATATTTTATAGCATGACTCATTTAAAAGTTAAGAGTTTACGCATGTCTGTTTACATACATGTTTAAAGTAAGTTATGAAATTAAGTGGTGGTGGCATGGTGACTTCTGTTTCCTTGTCTTTGTGGTCATGTTGACTGAAGGATGAAAAAATAATTCCCCAGGCCCTTCTCAGGGAAATTTCAGTTATGACTCTAACTTCTGAATTTGGGGCATTTGTGTTTCAGACCCAAAGAGGGAGACCAAGCAGAGCCGTCAGGACGGGGATGGCACAAGTAACCACCAGTCCTCAAGGCGAATGCTGGCTTCCTTGTGACTAGGAGGACTGAGGTGCAGCAGACTCTAAGGATAGAGAAACAGACACTCAGTTCCAGGCAAGGCCCAGAGGTGGCAGAACCCCTGAGCTTGGGCAAGTGAATGTACAGATACCCACAGGTCAGACACAAGCAACCCAGGGAGCCGATGTGGAGATTTGGGGTAAGTAAGTACCTAAGAATAATTCTTGCCAGAGCGCTCCTCCACTTTCTTATGGACCATACAGACTTGAAAAAAATAACAGACTTTCAACCTATAATCCTATCATTTTCTAGAGTGCAGGAAAAAAACAATTTTTAAAAATATATATTTTGTTTAGCAATTATTGACCACTACAACAATTGAATGTGCCAGTATATATAGGACCTCGCACTCACCAATTCATGCCTAGATTTGTGAGGAAAGTATCTTTGCAACATGTCCAAATACAAACTCCTTCTGCCACAGAGATCTCCAGGATACTGATCCAAAACAACCTGGTAAATCCAGTGGTCTTCTTCACTTAACTGGAAGTTTCTGGAAGCAACAAAGATGTCACAACATATTGTTAAACAACCATGGATTTTGAGAGACTTCAAACTGTTCAAGCTATTAGCAAAATAATAATGATTACATAAAAAGAAGTCTGGTTTTTAAAAATAAATTAGACAAATTAAATGTCTGCTATAGAAAATTCTACAATGGGTTCTTTCAATCCTTTATTTGGCCTTGCCATGAGTTGCAGGCATAATTTGAAGAAGTTTGACAGGAGACATAATATTTTTAAAATATTTATTCTAATGAGTTCCAGGCATAATATGAAGAAATTTGACAGTGAGATGTAACATTTTAAAAATATTTATTCTATTTTGCCTATAACAATATTTTTTAAATCATAACCAATGAATAAAAAAATATTGTCAAATAAATTATTAAGCATACAGATTAAAAGGAATTATGTAGATTCAACAAAGTTCCTATTTCTAGACTGGAGGAAAATACAAATGTAGACAGTTAAATGAACAAGTACACAAAGGAAATTAAGGCTTGAGGAAAGCACTTCCTTAAGATTTGACTTTAGAACCAAATCTAAAATTACCTTTTCCTTTGCCCTCTCAACTTCTTGCTTTGTGGGGGTAACAGTAGAGATTGCTAGTGAAAAGATAACCAGTGGCATTAAATTTCAGAACACTAACGAAATCCTTTGTGAACAGTATTCCTTCAAGTCATCTTCCCACTAACATGTCCACCATGCTCCAAAATGCCCTTTTCATTTCAGAACACTCCTCGGAATTGGCTTGGCTTCTGTTCTATATAAAGTTTTAACAAAACCCTATGCAGAGGGAAAAGTTTGCAATATCAATTTGATCTCTAAACTGAATTAATGTATCTATTATTCTGAGTTTATTTGCATATTATTATTCATTTTTAATAAATTGGAATAATCAAATACAGATGCAATCAGAGGGAATATTATTAGCAACAAATATTTCTTTGAGCCAAGATGGAGACTTGCTATTGTTTATTTCTACTATATCAATAGTCTTCTACTTTAAAGTTAATTGTGCAATTCAAACAATTTTTCATGTCTTCTATGCCCTTGAAAGTATTTGACAACTTAAAACAGCATAAAAAAACCCTTTAAATCAGTGATAATAATGGGAATTCCATTGTCCTCATACAAGGTTACCTAGTTCCTGTAAAGCATTTCGTTATTCTGATAAGTAATAAGAGAAAAATTCTTTTTCAAAGAAGATAACCTTTTCTAACAGCTCTATAATGGGAAGAAAAAGAGGGTTGGAGGTGTTCTACTAGGAAGAAGAATACTCTACAGTTCTTCCTTATAACAGAATAATCTAACGCAGAGAAAGAATTTGAGATCAGTTCATTCAGTGAACACACTGAATGTTTCGGTTCTGTCTGAATCAGTTATGCATATATAGGCAGTCAGAGGCTTCTGCAAATAAAGAAGTTAAAATAGGGGGTATTAAGCCTAGAGAAAGTCTTGCCTGAGTGTATTTGGCATTTAAAACACTCTCAAGTCTTCATGGACAATATCTCAGGTCCTCTCTCAAGGAATGAATTCATTTTCATTCATGATAACATACATGCATTTTAATAGAAGAGTTAGCCACACAGATTCTTTCATACTACAATGCAAGCATCAAAAAAAAAAAAAAAAAAGGAATAGACCTAAACTCCATGTCCTCATTATTGCTTTTAAACCATTTCTATAACCAAAACACCTTGAATATGACTTGAATTTCCACCTTTAATTACAAACAAAGTGTGTTCTGGAGATGTGCTGGGGAAGAGGAAGTGACATAATCCAGGTCGAGTAACGTTTTTTGTTTTTATGTATAGCCACTCATCTATACAACTGATGTTGGTGCCGTGCTAGACATCCTTCATTAGCTAGAATTCCCTTCACCAAGAAGCTCATCATCCACAATGCACCTTCCTTTTCTGGAGAATTGTCTTCTGCCAAATGGCAACTGCCTCATCCAAAAGGCTACACTACCATCACTTTTGATGGCCAACCGTAACTAATGATTGGCTGCCATTGGGGCACAGAAGGCCAGTCTACTTGCCTCAAGATGGGACCCACTCTGGGATACCATTCATGCTCTAGAGTTTCATTATGAGAGCAAACTGCAGCCCCTTTCCACTGAGATCTCCTCCTTGCAGAGTGTCTCTCCTCCTTACCCTGCATCCCTTATTAACATTCTCTTGAAAGCATTGCCCAACAAAGCACCTGTTCTTATCATCTTTGCCTCTGCTTTGCTTCTACAGAACCCGACATAGGCAATATTTCCCATATTTTTCAAAAATAGTTTAAATCCTTTGGTAAGTGGAATACTTCTAAGCTAATTGCTTTGATGATCTCTCATACTGAATGGTGGTGCAAGATTGTGGCTATCCTCAAAGAGAAAGTACAAATAGCAAACATTTACAAAATGCTTTTCAAATAAAAGTACACATTAAGCAGTGCACATTACTGTAAGTAAATACAGCAGCAGGAGAATTTGTGGCATGCAGTGCAATTTACACATTGTGTGAATGTATTAATTAGATGTCATTTTAGTGACATTAAAACCACTTAAACATATGAAATGATAGTTTAACATTAAAACCAGATATTTCAAACCAAGTATGCCTGGAACAATGATCACATCCATTTTGCTCTTCTTATTGATTTTAGAAACCTCACAGCTCAACAGCTTTTTCCAGTTACCACAATTACGCAAATTGCAGTATATGTAGAATAAAAATGAAAGAAATGCTTAAAAGAAGTGATATATAAACATTTACAATGTTACTATTTTTAGAGTGTTTATAGAAGTTTCCAGAGCCATAGGCTTAAATCTTAAGGCAAATATTCTCATCAGCAATACTAATGGCACACTCATACATCTCCATGAGGATTTTGTCAGGGAGAAAACCCCTACACACACACACACACACACACACACACACACACACACACACACACACACACACACACTGAGTCTTCTGGATCATAAAATTCTAGGAGGAATATTCAAACATAATGACCTCTTCACAATAACAAAGTAGCCATTTCCTACTTAGCCTCTAAAATAAAATAACAAATTCTCTAAAAAAAATTTAGTATACCTAAATTCAAATCTGGACATTTATCTTTCCTAATCAAACCTTCAGCTTTTCATTGTACAGAAAAATCTACATAAAACAGCCTAGCGGTATAAAATAATTAAGGCTAGCTTTTTCCTTCCAAAGTTCTTGTTTAATTTGGCTGCTCTGTTGGTGATTTTGATGACAGAACCAACTAAATCACACAGATACTGAAATATATTCCGATCATGTATCTACTTTCAGAATTTGAAAAATGACCATAATTTTTTTTTAAAATTAAAGAAGACTTTTAAGTTATCTTAAACTTTTATGATTTTAAATATGTCTTTAGACAAAAGATCTTTGGCAGGTCTCTGAAAAATTTATTCCTTTCGTCCATTTAAAATTTTCTAACATAAAATGTTTCATCATTTTCATCTGTACAGGAGCACACCAAGATTTTACCATTTCCAGGTTTACTGGGCATATCTAACTAACACTGTAGGAAGCTTCGCCCTGGAGAAGTGAAATTGGAGATATTCACCATTCAGTCACCACCCACCATCCCTTGCCTCCAAACACTGAAGCCCACTAATATCACTTCATCATGATTTCCCAGGATGCCAGACAAAACAGGTACTTCAGAAAAGGATGACAGGGCTGTGGAAATCCAACCAGACCAAGGCTGGTTGTCTACCTGTTTGAATTATTTCCCAAATCCTAAACTGACTCACAATTAACTGAGATACCAGTTTTCCTCATGGTCCTGTTTAAAGCACTTCCCTAGGGTTCTGGTGCCATGATATCAAAATACACTTGGGGAGTCTGGGGGGAATTTGGCAAATAAGATGCATGAGGGTAACAGGTACTTTAACAGCAGAAACAAGTCTATGAAACTAAACATTTTGTATTTACAAAATGGCTGAAAATTGTTTTATATTTTCTCTAGCGTGAAGGGTGTTTTCCAGCAAAATGGTGATTAGTGCCTCCTGAAGCTAACTGCTGCAGTTATCAGCATCTGACAACTGCCTGGAGCTTGGCAAGTGGCCATGGAGAATCTGGCCTAAAGAAAAACTCCTACCTCTTCAAGTGTAATAGTGCCAGGGGACACCTAGCGCTCCTCCACTAAGAAGCAGGACTCCAGTGAGCTCATCCCAGCTCGGACACGCTCTGCTTGTGTGGCCGCATTGGGTCTGACCCTCTAGTAAATACAACTTGACTTCACTTTTCACTGTTATCTTTCCACATTAGGCCCATCCGAACACCAACCTGATCAGCCTGCTTCCCGAACGGCTGCCCACCTGCCCAGCACCCTACTCCAGGCCCACTGTTCAAGTACCCACCTCTCTGACTTTCAGCCTAGTTTACAGACTCCCTCATCTCTGACTCATTCCTAACCAAGAGAACCTGCTCCTTGGGTTCTGTGTGGGAATGAACATTGTCATGCCCTAGGATATCCACGCCCACCTGGTGGTTCTCACCTCCAGGGTCCCTCGGCTCAGCACAGTCTGGTTATTCAGGTGGGAGCTGACAGCCAGAATGAAGTGGGCTCTCAGGAGCATGATCAGAATCCACTGAATTGAAAAATCAGCAACAAAGGGGCCACGGGGTAAAGCTGGAACTTGTATCATCCAAAACCACACTCTTCTGAGGAGTGACAAGAACACGAAAATAAGGAAGGGCTTTGAAGGGGGCGGCTCCAGAATGTCTTATGGGAGGGTTTAGGGGTAGGAATCTGATCAGAAAAGAAGGCTAAATGATTTATTTGGAAGATACTTGCTGTTATCATAGCAAGCACACCATTTTTACTTAGTTGAGTTTTTTTTGTTTTCCTTTTTGCTGCTGTTTTTCAGAGTAGTTGATATTAGAAAGCTCAATTTTTAACGTAGGATGTATTTTGGAGGTAGAGTAGCTTGGATGGTAGCAAGACTCCTTTGTCCCTACATCAACCACTAGTTTAAAGAGGCAATGTAATTGCTACAGAAAGTTTTGAGCGTATTTGATCAAGTCAAAATAGCCTGTTAAAAGTAAAATGTAGTGGCTCAACCACACTCTATGATAGATTTTAAATAGGCCTATTTATCATAAGAAGAGTAAGGAAAGGCAATTGTAGCAGACAGGTCTCCTAGTCCTGCTCCTGCCCACTAGGATCCTGATTATATTCAAGATTCACCTTCCTCCACACTTCAGGGAAAGTGAGCCCGATCTCCACCCCTGGGAGTAAATCCTGATTGATCTAAAGCCATTCACAAGTGTCCTTTCACCTAGCTTCCTGTTCTTCTGGCCAGTGTTTGGTATAAACATGGACAATAGACCCAATTCTGGCCAATGAAATGTGAGGAGAAGTCTTGTGAGGCAAAAGTTTCCTAGCTCTTAAAGTGAGTCACAAGGAAGAAACAGTATCTCTGTGCTTCTGAGTGTTCTGTGCAACTGCTTCAGTTGTCTGGCAGGAAGTCGTCTAAGCTAAAGGCAGGGCAGGAGAATGCAGAAAAGCAGACTCACTGTGCTTGGACTTCTCTACCTTTGTACTTGATAAGAAATAAATTAAGAAATCACATTATCTAAGTTACTTTGATTTGGGTTAGGATTCTTTTACTTACAGCCAAAGATATCTTCTATGATAGATAACTGAATGGAAGAGAAGGGACTTTTCTTAATGTAACATCCTACTAATGTTTTGGAAGGAAAGTACTATGAAGGATGTAGAGATTAAAGAGATGCTGACAAAAGTGTCCATCAACAGATGAATGGATAAAGAAGATGTGGTACATATACACAATGGAAAGAAAGCCATAAAAAAGAAAGAACTCTTGCCATTTACAACAACATGAATGGACCTAGAGGGTATTTTGCTAAGTGAAATAAGCCAGGCAGAGAAAGACAAATACCATATTGAGGGAGGGCAGGAAAATGGAACAAGGGTCAAGCCATATATATTATAAAATCTGCTTAGACTGTAAAAAAGGCCCATCTTATTCTTTAATTTAATCTACAGGCTTTTCTTCCTCTTCTTCCAGTCCCCTACTCAACTTAGTAACTTTGTAACCAGGACAGGAGATAGACCTCTGAAGTGTAAATGAACCTATGTGGACAAAGAATGCCAAGATCTGGGTCAACACAGTCACCTAAATAACCCTATTTTGAAGACAAAACTTCAAAGGAATTATGAATCACTTGTATACATCATGCCTTATATTGACTCCTACCAAAGGCCCTATAAAACCCCAAACCACAAAACCTTAAGCGTGTCTCTTCTCTGAGGCTGTCCACACTCCTCTTTCTTCGAGTGTGTACTTTTTGCCTTAAATAAAAACCTCTCGCTGCTACTGCATTTTGTCTCTGCACTCTTCCAGCGGTTAAGTGTCTGTTACTTTATTTCATTCCATTTTCTACACTTACACACAAGTCTTCACTCTCTGTCCTACTTCAGACAAGTAAGAAGGGGCTACTGAGATATTTGACTTTGGGCTTACAAGTTCCCATAACCTGGGTGACCCAGACAGGACTGCAGTGGTATGATCATGCTCTTTAGTAGCCTGCCTGAAAATCCCCTTTCTTTGCCTTTGGGAAGTTCTCAGAATATAATCTTACTCCTTCCAGTGCTCTGCATCTCCCCCAAATCCTGGGGTGGGAGGGGCTTAGTTTCCATGATGTGCAGAGTCAAGCAGACACTGGATGCCAGGTGACCCTGGCTTTAGGAGTTGGCAAGGGATTTGCCATATGCGGTGCAGGAGTTCAATGAGTTTCCCTTTCCTCCCTCTGCTCTTTCTTGCTCTCTGCTGCCTGCAAAGCAGCTGCCATTCCCTGCTGGTCTCACTTTAATGAATTCCTTCCTTACCTACACTCATCCAAACGGCTTGAGAATTCTTTCTCTTTCAGAGTCAAGAACCCTCCCCCTTCCAGGTTGAGGTTTCACCTGGTGCACAGGGAGAGACCTCCCCAGGTGCAGCTGCCCAGCAACAAAATGATTTCACTTATGTGTGTAATCTAAAAACAAAATAAAACAATTGAAAAAAAACCCAGAAATAGACTGATAGAAGTGACTGTTGGTTACTGTGCAGAGGGTTTGGGGAAGATGAAATAGGTGAAGGAGATAAAGAAGCACAAAGTGTCAATCAGTATAAATTAGTCACAGGGATGAAAGTACAGTATGGAGAATATAGTCAATAATGCTTGGGGTGAGCATGTAATAATGTAGATAACTGTCAAATCACTACATTGCACACTTGAAACAAACACAGTATTATAGATCAACTATACTTCAATTAAAAAATAATAAAAAAAATAAAGAGATGCAGACACAATGTGGTCAGAGATCAGCATCTACAATAGTCCTCAACTGACTGGGAACAGACAAGTATTCAGCAGAAAGGGCCACTTTTAAGACAAGGAAAAGAAAGGAAAAACTAAACCAAACCAGCCCAAACACAAATAAACAAAATCAGTAAAGAGAAGTCCATGTATAAACACATTATTTGCTCTCATTTTTAAAAATTCTTCTATTAAGCCCAAATCTGTTTTCTTGTTACCATTTTATTCTTCACTTTGGGGGAACAAGAACATTTTTAAGTTCAATAAAGTTGAAGTGAATAAAGTTACTCTACATAGATACTATGACTCAATTTTCCAGTTTCAAAAGTAAGATTAATAAAACTGGCCTACTTCTTTGGGGTGACATGAGGAAAAATTTAATTAACCATCATGAGAGCTTCTAAAATTTAAATGCCACATAATAATGCTATAATATCACCTCAAACCAACTACCAGTAACCATTTAAAAAATTACAAGAATGGATTAGCACAGTGATGGTTCTTTCTCAGTTTGCTATTTTTAGGCACTAGCAATGTTCAACTTTATATTCTTTTATAGACACTAATATGGCAAATAAACATGAACCTTTGAGTGTGGTGATTTTAATGTCTTACATTCCTGATTTTTCCATAGCCTGTTGTAATGATGTGGTTTCCTCAAAGGATTATATTTACCCAAAGTTGGACTTCAAGGTATCAGGAGTAGGAAAAACTTGTTATAAACAATTGAGTTGATGTACAAAATAGGTGTTAAAATTGAGCAGTCACCAAACGTGGCTTTCAGTTCAAGAGTCATAAAGTAATTATTTTCAATAATGTGTTTAAGAGAAAACTATTCAATATACATGACAAAATATAAAATCAGTCTACAGCCATTTCCTTCCCCCCAAAAATCTGCACTCCTGAGTCAGGCTGGACAATCCACATAGGAATATGCCAGGAGGAAATGGAAACTGCAGCGCCCTAGGATGGTGCTTGAGAGATTCATGCAACCAGGTGACTAAGTGACAATACACACCACGTTCAAAAAATTATGCTCCTGCTTCTCACTACTTTTCACCTTATAAACCACCCTTGACATACAGGGAGCTAGACCAGAAATGTAGAACCTGAGACTGGACGTCCCCAGCCACTGAAATGTCCCAAAAGTTTCAAGACCATATTCTCAGAGAAAAATGCCACCTGGTAGTTAAGGCTCCAGTTTTTTCCTTTGTGACTTCATCAGGTAAGCAAATGTCAGCTACTTTTTATTCTCTTTTCCCTCTCTTTCTCCTATCTTATATTCATCAAGCAATAGCCACACGTGTAAGCATTTATTTCTTCAAATGCTTTTTGACGAAAATTACAGGAGGCCACTCACTGTTCCTTGAGTGCTGGCTTCTAATGCTGGCTTTTATGCAATCCATCTTTTTTATCTTTTTCATCTTTTTGCCAATTCTGTTGCCAACACTTTCACATAAGGAGAGTGACAGAGCTATGCTGTACAGATAAATATTGACAAAGAAAGAGAAAGGAAATATGAAACAGCACACTGGTGAAATTCACACATGATAGTAGTACTCAATGCCCTGATCAACAAGTCCAAAAGATGAACCAGGTAACAGAAATTCTGTTGGTGAAAGTATAAATTGTTTCTATTTTTCTGGAAGGCAATATGACAATATTATAGGATTTTTCATGGTCTTTGATTCAGCAAGTCCAATTCTAACTATTTGTTTTGAGGGAAAAATCATGGGATTACTCAAATTTAGCAACAAAGTTGTTTGTTTGAAGGTTTTTAAGCAAATATCAAAATATATAATAAATAACTGTTCAAAACAAAGAAAAGGGTTGAATTTAAATGGTACAACCATAAATCATAATACTATGCATGTATTAAAAAGTATATTGTAAGAGACTATTTAATACAGTGACCTAAAACATAAAAGAAGTTTCATAAACATTTATTGAAAAAATGAATATTGGAGCTCATTCATGAATAGTAAGAACAATGGATATGTATAGAAGTATTATTTCATTTTTATAAACAACATACATTTAAAATATATAAAATGTTACTGGAACATATCCTGAGTGTTCACAACTTAGGTTAACTTTTCGTTTCTTCTTTTTTGTTTGCCTCAATTTAAAAAAATTTTTCTCTGATAAATGTGATTAATTCTGTATTAAGAAAAAAATATATAAGGAAAAATCCATAGGCTACTACATAGTTATCTTGAAAGTTGCTAATGAGTAGAGTAAATTGAAATAATTCGGGTGAAAAATATGAAACTATGGGTTTTGGCAATGTACATACAGAGGGATACACTGTGGATTTTAAACAGCATTCAGATTAGGGGCTCATGAAATAATAGAATAATTGTGAATCAACAACATTTAAAATTTAATATCTCTATCAAACAATAAAGTAAAAATTACTTTTTATCACTCAATAGCTTTTGCCACATATTTGCTTAAGATCATAGCTAAATGGAGCATCAGACAATTATGTCTAATCTATATGATTAATTCATCCAAATGTTAGGAAATTAAAGTCACAGTCTCATCTGAGTCTAAAGCAAACAATTAAACTTGTCCTCATGTTACTAATGAAATACTGCCCAAATAGAATCTCAGTAGCTTCCCAAACTCATGAATAAAGAAATAGGTTCAATTGAAGTCATATTTTTTTAAGAACATTTTGGTAAAATAGAACATCTCGTAGAGCTGTGCTGGGCAAGATAGTAGCCATGTGGCTGTTCAGCACTGGAAATGTGCCTAGTCCAAACCAAGATGAGCTATTAGTGTCAAATGCAGACCAAATTTCAAAGATTTTGTATGAAAAAAACTAATATATCTCATTAATAATTTTAAAATATTTATTATACATTGAAATTATATTTTAGAACTACTGAGTTAAATAAAACATTAATCAAATAAAATTTATCTTTAAAAATTTTTTCTATGGTTACTTAAAAATTTTAAATTTTATATCTGGCTCATATCATTCATCTATTAAACAACACTAATCTATTAGTCAACCCAATTGACCAACATACTGGTACACATAAATGCTTGAAGTGCTGTGGTATGAGGGAGAAAGCTTTCTATTCAGACAGGCAGAAGAAACGCATTCATTCTTGCTCAGCTACCTAGTAGCTCTGAAACTTTGGGGAAATTGCTCACTTTCCACTGAGCTGCAGTTTCTTCATATGTAAAATAGAGCTTTTTCAATGGGGTGTATTGAGGATTAAAATGACATGTACTTGTCATGTCAGGTAATAGGTACTCATTAAGTATCAATGGTCTCCTTTTTACTCTTTTCACTTTTTAAGTTAGATTTTTAAAAATCTGTATTTTTGGTTTACAAAATAGAGCACGTATACCAACCTAATTTGTAACTAACCCTTGGGGATAACTATTGTTACTGTTTATTTGGGTGGATAACCTTCTAGTCTTTTTTTCTGAGGCTATATAGATATAAATGTAGCACTTACAGTGCAAAATAAGAAAAGTGAATCCATATTAGATAAACTTTGCTGGCTACTCAGTCATTTTGAAGATTTTGCTGTCACTAAAGAAATACATACCGATATTGAACCGCCCTTGGAGTCAACTATTTATTTCACTTCTATAATTATTTCCTTTAAGATTATTTCTAAAGAAACAAAGATTATTTACATTTATAAAGATTTTTTTTAATGACATTGTCAGTTTACCTTCCAGAAATGTTCATTTACCAATCATGAATAAAAATGTCCATTTATTTTATATTTTTAACCTTGGATAAATCTCTTTTATGTTCTACCACTTTATAGGTGAAACTTTGAGTGTCCCTAAAACTTGCTTTGCTTTGGTGAGTAGAGAGGTTTCTGTAAATCTGTCATTTGCATCTAGAATCACCACCTGGGTTTCCCCGGCTACATCGCTTCACCCCGCAGCATGTGCGTCCTGTGCTCTGCACCCCACCTGTTACTCTAGCACATAAACCATCCGTACTTATTCCTCCACTTGTGTTCTAAATCCCATTACTGGATTGTTCTCGTCAGCATCAAACATACTGATATTTCTCCTATTTTATGACAAAACAGAACAATAACAACAGAACAAGAAAAGTCTGGCCCTGCTTTCTTGCTTCCCCCTTGCATAAGAACTTCAAAGAGCTGTCTGTAACTCACTGCTTTCAATTCTCTCCTCCCATTTACTCAGAATCAACCTAATTGGGCATCTGTCCCCACGTCTTCAATAAAATGGTCACCAATGACTTCCATGTAGAGCCCACAGTCTATTATCAGTCCTATTTGACGTGACTTAGCAGCCTTTCTTCAGAGGGCCACCCCTCCTCGGCTCCCGCAGCTGACCGCGCCCCCTTCACCTGCCTTCCAGGACAGCACACTCTCTTGGTTTTCTCTGTATCCCCCAGACCTTTCCTCAGTGCCTTTCTGTGAGTTGGCCCTCTTCTCACTGCCGCTGCACTGCCGCGCACCCTAGGAATCAGTCTTCCGTCTTCTCCTTTGTCTCCGCGCTGCGTCCCACCCAGTTCCTGCTGTCGTCTCACAAGCATCCTCAGCTCAGACCTCTCTCCTGAACTCCAAACTCACAAACTGACCGCCTTCGGAAAATCTGTGCTTGGATACCCAATGACCTCTCCAACACAGCACTTCCAAACGTGAGGGCCTGATCCTCCTCACAGACAAACCTTGCTTGGCTAGTCTTCCCCGTCTCAGCTGGCGGCAATGCACTCCATCTTCCCGGTCGCTCAACCCCCAGTCTTCCAACTATTCTTCTGTTGCTCTCTTTTTTTTTCACAATTCATACTGTATGTTGTTTTCTTTGCTTAAATGTATGTACCCTACCCTGTGGAGACTGTTCCGTGTGAGTAAATCGAAGTTTGGTTCTATTTATATTTTTATACCCACCGATCTCACTAAATTATCTTATTACTTGTACAGATTTTTCTGAGAATGCCTTGGATTTTCCAAATAAAAGCATATTATCTGCAGAAAAATTTTACCTATTTCTTTCTATGTTTTATAATTATAATACCTTTCCCTTGCCTAATTTTGTTGTCTAGTATTTACAGAATTACATGAAATAATGGTGGTTGGATGCTTGTCACTTATAAAAGTGCTTCTATTGTTTTTCCCACTAATTTTTGAAGGTTCTTTATACTTTATAATTGTAAAAAGTATTCATCTGTTAGGTTTAACATTCTTATATTTTTAAAGAATAGATGCTGAAAATTCTGATGGCATTTTAGCATGCATGAAGATAAGCCATAGGGGATCTCCTCAGTTTCATTATTGTAATGTGATGTGACGGATCCTCACTGCAAATATTCCATTCAGGACTTTTGTATCAATAGGGATAAGTGAAAATGGGCTATAGTTTTCATTTCTGTGCAATATTTTTCAAGTTTTTCTATCACTGCTATGCCCGCTTCATAAACATAACTTAGAAGATTTCTTCTTTCTAAACTCTGGAAAAGTTAAATAGCAATGAAATAATTTATTCTTTTTAATTTATTTTTAAATTATTAAACTTTATTGGTTAGAGTAGTCTTAGGTTCACAACAAATTTGGGCAGAAAGTACAGAGTTCCCATATGTCCCCACACAAGTGTAACTTCCCAGCACTATCAACATTCCACCCCAGAGACGTGCATTTGTTACAATCAGTGAACCTACACTGACATGTTATCATCCAAATTCCACAGTTACATTATATTTGCTCTTGGTGTTGTAAATTCTATGGGTTTGGACAGATACATGATATCTATCCACCACTATAGCATCATACGGACAGTTCCACCGTCCTCCAGGTCACCTGTGCTCTGCCTGTCCACCCCTACCTCCTCTAACCCCTGACAGCCAATGATCTTTTTACCGCCTTCGTAGTTTTGCTTTTTCCAGAATGTTACAGAATTGAACTCATACAGTATGTAGCCTTTTCAGATTAGCTCTTCTGTTTAATAATTTGTATTTAAGTTTCTTCCTTGGCTTTTCATGGCTTGAGAGCTCATTTATTTAACGTTGAATAATATTGCACTGTGTGAATATACCAGTTTATTTATCCATACACTTAGTGAAGGACACCTTGGTTGCTTCTAAGTTTTGGTAATAATTAATTAAAGCTCCTATAAACATTCATGTGCAGGTTTTTTTGTGGACATATGTTTTCAACTACTTTGGGTAAATACCAAAGAGTGCAGTTGCTGAAGCCTGAATATGTTTGCCTAGACGTATTTTTTTTTGTATTTATCTTTCTTGTGTTCTCTGAGCTTACTTGATCTGTGGTTTGCTGTCTGACGTTAATTTGCATAAATTCTAAGTCTCTGTTACTTCACGTATTTATTGTTCTACTTTCCTCCTTCTTGTCTTCCTATTATACATATGTCACACCTTTTGTAGTTGTCCCATAGTTCTTGATATTATTTTGTTTTGTTTTTTCTCTTTGTTTTTCAGTTTTGGAAGTTTCCATTGTCATATACTCAAGGCACAGAGGCTCTTCCCTCATTCAGTCTACTGATATACCCACAGAAGGCATTCTTCATTTCTGGTAGAGTGTGTTTGACCTCTAACTTTCCTTTTTGTTTATTTCTTAGAATTCCTACCCTTTACTACCATTATCCATCTGTTCTTACATGTTATCTAATTTTTCCACTAAAGCCCTTAGCATATTAATAATTTTTAAAAATTCCTGGTCTGGTAATTCCAACATTCCTGCCATAACTGACTATGGCTTTGATGCTTGCTCAGTGTCTTCAAATTGTTGTTTTTTGCCTTTTAGTATGTCTTATAATTTTTGTTGTTGTTCAAAGGTAGGCATGTGTTGGGTAAAAGGAACTGGGTTAAGGAGGCCTTTAGTAATGTAGGGGGAAGTTGGGGGGCGGGGAGGCGTCTATAGTCCTATTACTAGGTGATCTCAGTCTGTTAGCCTCTGCCCCTGAACAGGGAAAAATTTCACCAATCCTCAGTTTTCTTTCCCCCTTATGTGGGACAGGGTGGGTGGAGAGGGCTGGAGTTGGGTATTTTCCTGACCTCATGTAAGCTAGACTGATGAAACACCAGCCATTTAGGACCTAATACAATAGTTTCTCCTGAGGTCAGCCCTTATTAAGAATAGAATACTCTGGAATACTTCAAAATGGTCCCCTTCCCTCCCTCTAGAGGAGGAGGACTTTTTCTTCGGACAGTACCTGTGAGTACCTGGTAGAACCTCTGGAGGTAAAATTCACAGAAGTGTGAGGTGTCCTCTGTGACTAAGGTTACACAGAGTTTCTAACTCAAAGTTGTCCACACTGAGCTTCCAGCAGTTTGTCAAGTATGGTCCAGTTTTCCTACTCCAGCACTGGTGTCCACTGAGGTTTCTTCTCAGGTAAGTTGTGATTCTCTGTTATCACCTGTATCTCCAATTTGGGGGGCACCAGTTTACCCTGTGATCTTACTTCTCTGGTGTATCTAAGAAGAGCTGTTGATTTTTCAGTTTGCTCAGCTTTTTACTTGTCAGAGCCAAGTGGCAAATTCTAAGCTCCTTTCGCTTTGGACTGGAAACTGCAAGTCTCTATCAATTCTTTAGAGATTTAACTTGCCTGAAAAACCATCCAGTTAAATTATTTTAACGTTTATGTTATTGCATTTATTTAAACTTTTTATTTATGATTTTCACTGCAGGTAACATATTTTAAAAGCCCTTCCCCACTCCAAGATTAGTTAACATTTGCTTTTATTTTTATCTAATTTATGATTCTTCTCTTCTTCACATTTTAATGCACCTGGGGTTTATTGAGTCATATGGAATAAGGAAGAGACCTAACTTTGTTTTCCAATTGCCTTTTATTTAGTTCTCTCTTATAAATAAGCCAATCTTTCATCCACAGTTTTGAAATTTCCCCTTAATAACAAATTACATTATTATAATTTTGTTTCTGCACTTCTATTTTGGTCCAGTGATCAGCAACATATTCCACATATATATGAAACTTTCTAATTGATTTTCATATTAAAATATGTTTATATTTTGCTCTACAAGTTTAATTCCCCCCCCCGCCCCCACGACAGAGTTATTCATTTTGAATTTTTGGCTCATTTTACAAGCTTAATCTTCCGAATAACTTTTGGAATAATTTTTAACAATTCTTCAATTGCAGTTGTATTAAACTGACAGATTAATTTCATGAGTCATGGATATTTTGAAATCAAATTAACTATTGTATATAGCTTGGGACGTTTTAAATTGCAAGCAACTAAAAACCAAACTCACACTGGCTTAAGACATTAATGTGGACTGAACGCCCTTGAAAATTCAGCGGTGCATTTGGCTGCCCACGCAGTGCAAACAGAGCACCAGGTCACTTTTCCCCTGAGTAGCTGGCCTCTTTCCTCACCTTGGGCGCTGTCTCCTTCATTCGCACAATGGCTGCCGGCGGCAACCTCTGCTTTGCACTTCCCGGTACATCCACAGAGAAGCGAAGGCACGACCCCTCACAAGTACCCAGCAAAAGTTCTGAGCTTTGCACCGACTTGGACGCCCCTGAGCCAGTCACTGTGGCCTGGGACAGTGATGTCACCGCTTGCTGCCCGTTCCCAGCCAGGGTCTCCCTTTGAATCTGGAGACGGAGTCACTCTGACCCAAATCGGCAAGCTGCCGCAAAATAGGGGGAATTAACATAAATGTTGGGATGAGCTGTGGTGCCCACTGCCTTTAGCCCAATGAAAACAGCTCATAATTTAAAGAAGTCTCCCAGATAGCTCACCTTTTTATTCTATAGCAGTACACATCTATTTAAAATACGCACACACTCACTTGTACAGGTGTGCAGACATGTACCGATCTATGTGAATTCTCACAAGACCTAATATCTAGAACTAAAAGGGGAAATGGTTATATTAAAATAAAGGCAGATACTGGCAAATGCAAAGTCCAATTAATATTACAGGTGAACTTAGAATTCATTATGCAGCTGTCAGAGCACATTTACATGCCTTGTTACCACCAGCGACAGGTTGCTGAGACCCACCACCTCAGTATATACTCAAAATAGCCCACGTATTCTATTTCTCTTCAATGAAACTACTCCTGAAACCTCATTCTGGTTTATTGATGCTTCATCATTCACCACCAGCTTTTTTATACAATAGCCTTTTCAGTTGATACTTGCATGTAATTTTCATCTGGTCAGGACACATGTATATATGTTGCTTCCCCAAAATATTTCAAGCATTCTCAAAGGCAAAGACATATTCTAATGTAGTCTGTTGAAACCCCTCCCCCAAGGCATTTAGCAGAGACCACTTATATTAAGGATTACCCAATATATTCATCAAGTAAAAACGTATCATTAATTATGTAAAATTTACTCTGGATAATTATATGTGGCAAGCAAACTATTCAATTAGAATTTATGAGCCTATATTCCTCCCAAGCGGATTCCTCATGCTCCCACAGCACGCCTTCCACTCTCACCTTCATTTTTTCACCTTTAATTCAACTCAGTTGAACAATCATTTATTTAAAGGCTGGTATGTGCCAGGATGTGATAGGTACTAAGGATATAAATATTTAATAAATTACCTTGTCTTCAAGGGGTTTACAGTCTATCCATTTATATCCCTTCTCAGACTGTCTGCTTTACCCCTTTCTGCCTTATTCTCATCCTACCCATTCTTCAAACTCCCTAGTGAATTTTACTTCCTCCATCAAGCCTTCCTAAGCTATTTTTTCCTCAGTGTTTCTTCCCTCTTGTTGAAATCTTTATCATGTGATATAGTCATGTAATTCTCTGCTTAGTCATCAGCAATAACAATGGAGCTGTGAATCTCAACTTTTTTTGAGTGCTACAGGGTTGCACAAAGGAAGAGCAGAAATTGAGTTCAGATTAAGAGGAAGGTAAGAACATGGGCCATGAAGGGTAGGTCTTAGTGGAAGGGAGGCATTATGGCTGCTAAGGCAAACTCCTCCATGTTTAGGAGCTGCGAATGTAGAAACACCAGTCTCAGCCAGCTTGCCCAGGGAGGATGAGATGTCATCTGGAGGGGAAGATCATGGGACCGCCAACCTGCTTTAAAAGGACAGGTTTACCCTTCTTCACAGCCACAGTCAGTCTGATTATAATGCACAGCCTTCCACATTTACCCCACCTCCTCCCCCAACCAAAAAACTCTCCCTCTTACTTGGTTAGTTCTAAAATCTCTTTAACAAGGTTGGGATGGGGAGGGGAGACAGGCTGTTTATTTTCCTATTAGAGACTTAAACTAAGTGCGTGCTTGACTTAACACTGCACTATGACTGAGTTTCAATTAAAGTGTAATTAGTTACTCAATCAACGCATATAAATGATATATTATTAATTTTCTTCTCAACTTTATTGCAAGGGAGGAAGGACAAAAGGAAGGCCGAGAGGCAGGGAGAGAAGGAGCTCTTAGACCAAATGGTGTCTGCCCAGGAGGAACATGTGACCATCCGCCCAGAGATGTAAGAAAGCCGCTGTCGGTCAGGGAAGACTCAAACGTCACCTAGGAGCCTCTCCACGTGTACGGAAAGACAAATAGAAGCCATAACTGAAGAGTTTGGATCAAGAAGCCACTGAAACAAAGAACTCTTACTTGGTAGGATTTAAGGTTTTCCTTGCTATTATTTATTTCTTTTTTTCTTAACATTAGTAATATCATATAAAGGAGTTTCATTTACAGATAATTCATCAAGAAATGTAAGAAATATAAATATTTGTCATATTTATGTTCTTCCATTTCAAAGTAAGAGCCCTTAGTTCCCTTTAATTTACTGTGCATCCCTCAATTGCTTTCTTTTTAAATCTATATTCTTTGGAGAAAATCTTGAGCTCAATATAATAAAATAAAAAGCATGTTTTCCTACAAAATGTTCCCCAGAAACTTAATATACAGAACAGCACATGAGGTAAACTATTGATCGGACCCACGGTGGCATTTCTGGGTTTGCTCATCAGTGCATTGTAATACAGAATTCACACTAGAGAAGATGACCCTGCCAAACTGAGTTATAAGTCAGTTAACAATATATTTGTTATTCAGAAGAGGATTGTCACTTTTGGGATATAACCAAAAGTACATTTTCTTAAAAAATTTAACATTAAAAAAATTTACAGAACATATTTTGTGTTCACCAAAGGGCAAAATCACACTGAATTACGAGTAACATAATTCCATGGGTACATTTTCCATTGTAAGCAATTATTAGCACTGATTTGTAAATTTCTACTGAAAAGGAACTTCACATCTTAAAATGAAAATTCATAGTTACTGAAAAATCATGCTTGAAAAGTATTTCTCACCAGCATAGTAATGAGCTCAAGCAGAAGAGTATTTTTCAAGAAACATCATTTCTAATTTATTCAGTATAGTTAAATTAGTATGTGATTTTTTTTTTTGATTTTTAAGTTTGGTTTTTTTTTTTTGAGAGGGCATCTCTCATATTTATTGATCAAATGGTTGTTAACAACAATAAAATTCTGTATAGGGGAGTCAATGCTCAATGCACAATCATTAATCCATCTCAAGCCTAATTCTCGTCAAGTCTCCAATCTTCTGAAGCACAACGAACAAGTTCTTACATGGTGAACGAATTCTTACATAGTGAATAAATTCTTACATGGTGAACAGTGCAAGGACAGTCATCACAGAAACTTTTGGTTTTGATCACGCATTATGAACTATAAACAATCAGGTCAAATATGAATATTCGTTTGATTTTTATACTTGATTTATATGTGGATCCCACATTTCTCCCTTTATTATTATTATTTTTATTTTTAATAAAATGCTGAAGTGGTAGGTAGATGCAAGATAAAGGTAGAAAACATAGTTTAGTGTTGTAAGAGAGCAATTGTAGATGATCAGGTGTGAGCCTGTAGACTATGTGCTGATTCGAGCTAGACAAGGGCAATAAAACATCCACGGATGCAGAAGCTTTCTCTCAAAACAGGGAGGGGGGTGAGGTTCTAAGCTTCACCACTGTTGTTCCCCAGTTTCTCACCTGATGGCCCCCCTGCGACTGTGCCTGTCTTAGGTTGTTCCTCCCTTGAGGAATCTTACCCGTCTCTGGCTAACCAGTCCTCAGAAGAGTATTTTTTTATCATGTTTCAACCTCATAAAAATCCTTAAAACCATTATTTCAGGGAAATTATTTTAGAGGAAAAAAACCCTCATTCAACAAAGAGTCAACCTAAACACTTATTGATTCCAATCACATAGTAACTGAAAAAAGTAAATCAGAAGCATGATAGTCCCCAACGAAGACAAAAATTTAGTGGTAAAAACCTGTATAATTCAAGTAGTTTTATCTTATTACCTGTATATATCTTCTAACTGCAGATCAAAATCTTGAAGTTTCTTTTGATATTTCTCTGTAAAGTTGCAGAACTCATTAAGGATTGAAGATTTCAAATCAAGGTATGGGCATTCCAAAGTTTCTAATTGTATGGGCAGTTCACTAAGCAGGTTACTCCTTTCTTCTGAAGAATGATCTAGTATCTGAAAAAAAATTATGTAATTGTTTTAAATAAAACATAACAACATAAATGACAAATTGATAAACAAATTGCTACTTGCATCACACTTACTTCCATACTCCAGTCTGAAATACTATTTTCTATTTTCTGTTGCTCCAGGCTAAGTCTTTCAAAGACAGCTTTCAATTGTTTCTTCACAAAGTCAACCTATTAAATGTAGATAAGAGAAAGTCCCTTTGAGGACCTCTGGAAGAGGGGCCAAAAGATGCCACAGCCAGGCAGTGCTTATCAGAGGGGGCTCCAGACACACAGCCACAGGATGGGTTTAGGAAGTGCGGTGGGGTCATAGCCACGCAGCACCCACATTTGGATTTTGTTTTGTTAAGGCAAGGAGCTTACCATATCATCTCTGCTTCAGTCACCACTTCTTTCCCTTGTATCCTTGCCTCTAATCCCCAGCTGGGCATGGGATTTTTAATGTCTTTAAAAAAGTATTACTTATGAAAGCAATATAACAACACTACAGAATATTAAAAAGTAGAGTAAAAAAAATCACCTAAAAGCCTTCATCTAGTACAACTATGATCATGGAGCTTATGTTCTAATAAGGGGAGGAAGTCAATAAACTAATAAAAAAGTAGATAAGGAAGTATCAGGAGGAGGTTAAGTGATGTAAACAGAGTGAGGTAACAGGGAGTGACTGCAGCTTCTCTCATGTGGGTGACCAGCCAGCCTAAGACCTAAATGACAGAAAGTGCCAACAGTGGAACAGAGGAAAGAGCCAGGGTAAAGGCCGTGAGACAGGAAGGGGCCGCCTGTGTCAGTGTGACAAGGTCTAGGAGCAGAGGGGCTGTGTCCAGTGGGAGATGAGACTGAAGAGGCAGAGGGGGGCTGGATGGAGAGCAAGGGATTATGGGCCAGTGGGTTCCCTGAGGGGACTTGCCAGAAGGGGTGACTTGATCCACCCGAACTGAAGGTGGTATCCCAGAATGCACTGGGAAGAGGGGCAACAAGAAAGCAGGGAGACCACTTATGAGGCCACTGTAACATGCCAGGTGAGAAATGAGCATGCTCTGACAGATTCAGGGATATGCTTAGGATACTGAATAGACAAAATGTGCTATGCCTTCCATTTAAATACACAAGGTACACATATTTGTTTCTTATCTCAAACTGTTTCAGTTGCGACAAAAATGAGAGATGACATTACTAAAAATAAAAATAATATACTGACCTCTTCCAGTACTTTCACTGAGTTAAACTCAACATGTGAGTGGGAATGCTGTGAAATGTGATGCTGTCTGTATTTTAGATCTGCTCTCAATTGCTGGATAGGATTTATCACATTTTTAAGATATGTGTCCCATTGTTCTGATAACTCTTGTTCTATGGTGAGACAAAATTAAATCAAGGTAACACATTACTATTTAAAGTTTCTTCAAGAACAAGTCATTTGAGTGCAGATTTATTTTTGGATTCCTTTAGAAGAAAACAAACACCAGTTAATATAAAACGGACATGAAACAAGGGCCCTCTTTCATCTTCAAAACAAAACTCCCCTCTAAATACAGTACCAAGAGAAACTCACCAAAATTCATAAGGTGAGGAAGACATTCACTTCCAATGTTCTCTTCATTGAGAAGGGATTTTATTTCTGATTCCATTTTACATCTGAAATAGACATTACCTCCATCAGCTTTTTATAATCATAAACATCTAGGTTTGAAAAATAACTAGTAATAGAAATGTAACCTAATGTGGTTTCATTTCCCTGCTCGTTTATTCAGATCATACACTAAATTCCTACCATGGATTGGGTACTTGCCAGACCCTGAGACAGAAAGAAGAGGCAGTGAACACTCCAGGCCAAAGTGACAGCACCAGCGAAGGCAAGTATGTAGCACATCCCAGCGCTGTCCCAAGTGGAGACCACTCAGGGCATTGCAAAGCCCCTGCGGGATATCAGGCTGACCTGGCCTGCTCAGCAGATCTGTGTTTCAGGAAAATTCCCAAGGCAGGAAGATGTAGGATGGGCTGGAAGGAAAGGCGATCAATAAAAATGGAAAATGAAGCGGGGATCAGGTAAACCTGGGCCAACAAGGAATTTATTTTGGAAGTTAAGAGACGATGAGGTCCTGAACTAGGGAAATGGAATAAAAGTACATTTTATCTTTAGACATGAATAAAAGTAACAAATTTTAATGATCTTTTACTATGTTATGAGATATAGTCATTTTTTAGACTGAAACCAAACCAGCTCTAAACGAACATCCAAAAATACTGTAACAAATCCCTTGCTTATGGCAGATTAATGAAATAATAAAAGTTTTTTTATTATGATTATTAAAATGGAATATTAAAAATGGTGTAAAATAAGAAAAAAATAACAATTTTAACATGAATACAATGACGACTTTCATTTTTGCATATAAGCTTCTAGCCCTTGTCTGCAATGCATACATATTTTAAATAGTTGTTACTATGTCAATAGTTACCATTTTCTATTGGGTTTTTAAAAATTAATATTTTAAAGATATTTCTAAATGTTCATAACTATCATTTATTTTAATGGCTGCATAATATTCTATTTTATATATGTGCCATCATCTTCCAAGCCAATTCACTTACATGGGACAGAGGTTTTGTTTGTATTGTATAAAAGATGAGACTTTACAGTCTATTTTGCTAGTATACAGTTTTTGCCAGAAAACTAGACTTCTGAAATCACATTTGAAACTGTTACAAGGAGGATGGGTTTATAATAGTGGAGTAAAACCAGAAGTTATTCCATAATGAGTTTGTTCAAACAAAAATGTAGCACTTATAAAACCATCTAGCTCAGCTCTCTTGTATTTTCAGCACCTGGGAAACCTTAACAGAAATACAAACCAACAAGAGCAGTGGCTTTGCTCGTACAGGAGATCGACTTGCGCCGTCCCGGCTTACAGACCGACCTTAAGTCAAGACCAGCCCGTTTCTCTAATTGTCCTGATTGTGCAACAAAATCTTGAGATATTTTTTTATGTCCTGAAGAACTACAAGGATTTGGGACTAACTTCTGAATGCAGGCTACTATTTCCTTAAATTGTGTTCTATAAAACAGGAATGTCAATGTGATGCTGGGAAAAATAGGAAAGGGTGAAATAAACAAAATCAGACAAGTTTCTATAGTACAGGATTTTTCAGAAACTTGATTATGTTAAAGGGCATTTAGGTTCCCCAAAGAGATGATGAAATATATTTTCCCAATTTATAGGGCAGGAAATTCATTATTCTCATTGGACTATCTTGAAGAATACTTCTGTTTTGTAGAATATGATTTAGGAACAATAGATACAAATTGCAGTGGACTCAAGAGCATTAAAAATAGTAACTGGCGAAAAGAACTGGGCCTGCTCATCATTCTGGACTAGGTCCTGGATGCTCACCAGGCTGGAACTCTGCAGCACATGCAGCCTCCTCCACATCTCAAGGGGGTTCCTGGATCCAAACCTGCCAATCTGAGTACCTCCTAAAGCTATTTGTCTCGTCCCTGGTACCACTGCGTATGATGGCACAACACAAAAATCTGAGTTTTTGTGTGACCGTTTGCCTCAGTGATACATTAACCTACTTCCTAGATATGCTCAGCTGCAGTGCTGACCATCTGCAAGACCAACCAGCTTGTGAAGTGTGTTTATGAGCTCGCAGGAGTCTACTTTCAGTACAAATCCTCACCCTTTCGGAATGGTGCCAAAGTTTTAGGTGTAGAATCAGTCCCCTCAGAACATCAAAATCTACCCAGAGCTTGTTGAAATTTCCAGGGTAACTACTTAGGTACCAACTTGGGCAGAACAAGTGAAACACAGGGTGCAAGGGAGTGGTAGAGTCAGAAGCCGTTTAAACAAACAATAAGCAAAGGGACATGGATCGCTTTGCGTGCCTAAAGCAGAGCAAGAGATTACGGCAAAGTTCCACAAATGGAACCGACAGCCAGGAGGCCCACAGAAAATTAGGGCGCCAGAGAAGGCTGAAGGCCAAAGCTGCATCCCTCCAACCAGGAAGGAGCTCAGCAGCTCAAAGGGTGCCCTCACTCAGCACTCAGACAGCGGGCACCCTCACTCAGTACTAAGACAGCGGGCACCCTCACTCAGCACTCAGACAGCGGGCACCCTCACTCAGCACTCAGACAGCGGGCACCCTCACTCAGCACTCAGACAGCAGGTACCCTCCCTCACTCAGCACTCAGACAGCAGGTACCCTCACTCAGCACTCAGACAGCGGGCACCCTCACTCAGCACTCAGACAGCGGATGCCCTCAGCACACAGACAGCAGGCACTCACACTCAGCACTCAAACAGCGGGGACCCTCACTTAGCAGCTCAGACAGCAGGCACCCACACCCAGCAGCTCAGACAGCGGGCACCCTCAATCAGCACTCAGACAGCAGGCACCCTCATTCAGCACTCAGACAGCGGGCACCCACACTCAGCACTCAGACAGCAGGCACCCACACTCAGCAGACAGCGGGCACCCTCACTCAGCACTCAGACAGCAGGCACCCACACTCAGCAGACAGCGGGCACCCACACTCAGCACTCAGACAGCAGGCACCCACACTCAGCAGACAGCGGGCACCCTCACTCAGCACTCAGACAGCAGGCACCCACACTCAGCAGACAGTGGGCACCCACACTCAGCAGCTCAGACAGCGGGCACCCTCACTCAGCAGCTCAGGCCGCTGGTAACTTAGACTCAGCTATGTGATCTGCTTCTTACTCTTGAAAGAGCTTGTCCCAGGTGAGCGCACCACAAAAGTCAGACAAGGAAGTCTCACAGCCATTGGCTAAGGTATGAGCTGAGGAGCTGGCCTCAGAGGGAGTTTTCTGGCGCCCTGAGTTACACACATGGTGTGAGTACAGGTCTCAATTTCACCTTTAAAGATGCATTTCTAGACAACATTTGATTGTTGGCAAAACCCCATGATATCCTCTGTATAAAAGTGATACTTTTAAAATAATACTGTAAAACTAAAATGATAAACAAGAGACTACAAATATTTCTAACAGAGATTTGGTTATAAAAACATTCCTTGCAGGAATTATAGTAAAATAGTAAGGTATACAAATAAACCCTCCAAGTTTTAGTATTCAAAAAGTATTTAGTATCTTAATATTCAAAAGTCATTTAGTATTTTAGTATTTCTATTAAAATTTGTAATTCTTTACCATATGGCCAATATATATAACTCTCTCCTTACCCTCTAAACCAGTCGTTCTGAAACAAGGGAGCAAGTGCCCCAGGAATGTGTATCAAGCTCTTCATGGGGTATTGTTTGAGAAAGCATATTAAATATTAAATATAATTTTATAAATGAATTATAGTTAAAATTGATTACCTTTCCAAATATTGCATTTTATTATTTTAAATTATAAAGCATAATTTTATATTTAGAAATTTTACATGTCTAGTGTCCTTAATATAGATTTAAAAGAATTAAAGTTTGGCAACTCTTTCATTTCCAGCAAGGCTAGACCAATTAGATCTTAGGTGGTATGAACAGAACTCTGTAAAAAAAAGAAAAAGCTGCTCAACTCCAAGTTGATGGAGCACAGGAGTTAAGGGCAAGTGCTCTAATACCATCTTCACATAAACTAGATGATTAACCTTCTGCACATAGCTTTAATACTGTGAACCTCAAGTTTGTCATCTGTAAAACGGGGAGAACAATGATACCTATTCTGTAAGGTCATTATAGGCACTGAATGAAATGAAGCATATGTGGTACTTAACATATGACCTGGCACAGACTAAATTACCCAACAGTTAGACGTCATTATAGGCACAGCTTTTGTAGGCCTGAGACTCTCAAACAGTACTTTCAATCTTTTGTTAAAAGGAATGTCGATTTTTAAACATTGAGAAACACTGATAGAGCTTAAACTCCTGATTTTCTCGTGGTCCTTGAATTCTCCACAAATCTAGCCATTTCTCTAGCTTTCCTCTTTATTATTATTATTATTTTTTAATTTCACTGAACACATTTTAAAATTAGCCTACTTTCTAAAATAACACAGAGTATTATCTTGGAATTCTTCTTTCTGCCCAATTTTCAGCCCTTACAAGTTTCAGGACATCAAGGTTATTACTTGAATGCACCTTACTTCTATCATCTTTGTGTATTCCAGATCAACTAAACGTAATTTTCAGTAATGATGTGTAGATGCCTCGTCTATCTAGCTCAAGAGCCACCTAATACAGACATTAAGAAAGGTGTGGGACAGACAAGATAAAAACTGTTCACCAGTCTCTTCCTGTAATTTGAGCTTGCAACAGTGAACACCCTCATTAAACACCCTCATTAAAACTTCCTGATGCTTTCCTTTTTATCATGTTTCAAGTTACGTGAATTAAAAAAAATTTATTCTAACGGGCTCAAGTGTTTCCTCCACAAAAGGTGACTTTTTGAGGGATAAGACAGGTCTGGTTTGTTTTTATAGCAACAATCTGATGATAGCCTATGTAATTTTGTTTTCCTATGTTTTAAGTTATACAATGATGTAAACCATTTCCAATCATGAGCTTTTTACTTCACAGGTAAGGACCTCTTAATAGAATAATAAATTATTAATATGAAAAGCACCTACATCAGAAGTAAAACTAATGGTATTTGGAAATTTGACTTAGAATAAGACCACAAAAATTATCTATCTTCATATAAAACATTTGCTTAAAAATATCCATTTTAAAAAGCATACTTTATAAATACCACCACCATTAAAACTAGTATGTGCCTCAAATGGAGGGCAAACACATCTGCCTTCTTTTTTTTTTGCCTTGACCTTTGAGAAGAAAAGTACTTTTCAAAGATTACAATTAAGATCAAGTAAAGAATCATTATTCTGTTTTACTTCATCTTGAAGTGACTGCTGGAAATAATGACAAAAGTCCCAAATCCAAAGTGAATAAGTTAGTCATGACACAGCTACATCTAGAAATCACTGAATAACTTGAAACCCGTAGTTCCTTGATTCATTCAGTAGCTGGAAGCATGTATATATCTCCTTCTATGTATCCTACAATGAAAAGATGGGTATGATGGGACGTTTGCCCTTGTTTACCACATTATAGAGAAAACAAACATGTAAAAAAAATTATAATCCAATGTGCCAAGTATAAGAAATTGCAAATACAAATGGGAGTGCAGAAGAGTGATTAGCAGATATACAAGATTATCTTTTTTTCCTAAGGAAAGCAAAAGCTACATTAATATATTCACTGGATTCCAAATTAAACTGAGGAAATGAAAGGATTTTAATCTGACTCGCATTCAAAGTGTAACTTTAAATTTTGATTACAATGGTTTAATTAACATGGGAAGTTATAGAGTATCTAACTAGATAAGCACAACTCTTAGAAATTCCTCTGTGTTCTGACTGAGATTTCCCTCAATTCTTACCTGACTTCATTTAGCCTTTGGTGTTCCTGCCACCACACTTGCTTGTGTTGTTTTATTAGTGTTTGTTCCTTAGATATCTTTGAAGTCTGCACTGCTTTTCTGATCTAGATTTAAAGGAACAAAGAGGAGCAATTTCAGTGTTTTTTAAGCGTTTTACACAATGCAAATGTTTAATCTGTATTTTCTAAGTTAAACACTTAACTCTTTTTCAATCCTATGGGCGCACCTTCTGACAGAATCCACTTTAACATCAGTGCTATGTTAGACAGAAAGTAGGAAGGTGAAGAGAAAATGGTTTGGAGTACTGATCAAATTAAGAATTATTTTGAAAGTATTTGTGAAAATAAAGGTGCAATAATCCACACATACAATAAATAAAACTTTAATTCATGCAGTCCCAGAAAATTTGTCAAGAGCTTTCCATATGTTCTCTCACCTTTTTGACACATCTTCCCTGCCAGGCATCATGAGCATCTACAGATGATGACACAAGTTCAGAGAGGTTACAAGACTTGGTCAAGATTGTCAAGCTCATAAACATCAAAGTCACATTGAACCTAGGTGTTTGAATTGGTTTTTATCTTATTTTTCAGCATAGGATGGGAAAGTGTCATTGGTAAGTTATTAGATGCCTGGCTTTAGTTCCAGCTTCAGTACCTACTAGAAATAACAACCTTGAACATGTAATTTTAACCTTTCAACTTGGTAAATAAATTTTTATAAGTAAAAATTTGTAACTAAAGTTTTTCAATTTTAGGCAAATATTTATTTGAAGGTACTTAACAAAGAAAGAGTGAAAATAATGTAACACTGAAATCCAAGTTTTCAACTCATTTTACATTTTGACTTTTAAAAAATGTAGCACTAATTACTGCTGTGGGTTGCTGTTGACAAGTTGTGTCAGGTCTGGGTCTGTTGCCTTAAGATCCATTCCTGGCCATCTTCCTGACCTGCTCCGTATCACAGAGCAGCCTGGCTTTCTCAGACATCGCTCTCAGCTGGTTTCCAGTTGGGTTCAGCCAAAGAGAGACACTGACAGTAGGAGATTGAAAAGAGGGAGGAAAGGAGAAGCCAAAGGATTATGCATCCTGCCTCTCCATCCTCGGAGGGGTCTCCAGGAGAATCTGTATCTTCTCCATTGCTCCGACTTCCCTTGCTAGTTCTACAACTGTCTCTGTGTAACCATGGCCCATGGGATACAACAGCCTTGCTTTTAAGTCCCTCCGACCTAGGCACAGCAATGATTCCTGCTGTTGTTAATCCCTGGGTTGTTTCCCAGCTCTGTTTGGCTTCTCAGATCTATCCCGTGTGAAACCCTTTCCTACATTAAAGACCCCTCCACTCTAAGTCCAGGAGTAGCGACTGTTTCCTGGTTAGACTGACTGATAGTCATGTGTATGGTGAACTCAACTCATGTATTCCATATTAATACTTTGAAGCATCTACAAAAGTAATACTCTCAAATCAGAAACTTGATGAAATAAATTTTAGTAGCTTTTAGTAGCTTGAAAGCTTTAACAGATCAATGCTGAAGATATATCTTCAGAAGACAAGTCCTAAAAAGGCTCTTTATAATGCATGCTATTTCTAGCTGTCATTCACTGATTACTTTAACCTTGAGTGTATCTTTCTGCTGTTCTAGTTACTGATTCAAAATTAGGGGTATAAGAAAACAACACAACCCAGACATTAGTTTAAAAAACCACAAAGTCAAAGTCATATCTTTTCCTCAGGAGGCCTTAAGAGTGCTACAATTATGAAATCTAGGAACAAAGTGCATTTAAATAAGAACAGAAAACTGCAAGAAAACATTCAGCAATCTATTTTACCTACTGAAAAAATAAAAGTACATAGTGCTTCTAAAATATGACACTCTACTGTTTGCTTTAAGAATGTCTAAAACTCATTCTACCTCTATAGTTTGTTGCAACAGACACAACTTTTAAAATTAGATTTCTTTGACATATTTGGTCCATGTTATACAAAAAAATTAAAACTCATATTTTTATAGCTTAAAGAAATCAATACTGCTGCTTTTGGGCCAGGAAAAGACAAATTAAGTAGACAATAAAAGTCAAAATAAAACTACTATTTTTCACTAGACACTTCCAATATTTTGCAGGACATCCTGATTTTTTGTAAACTCATTCAGTGAATCCACTTCTATCCTCAGGCCAAAAATGAAGTCTTAAAAGAACAAAAAGATTTAAAGTTGTATCTTTATCAATAGAGAGATTTCTAGGTGATTCCAGTTCATTTTACAGGGCAAAAGCCATATGAAATCAGTATTTAAGGTGGAGGGTGATTTAAGCAGAATGTTAATTAATTAAAAATAACAAAAATAACAAATTCATAGAAGAATCAGAAACTAGAGGTTTCCTGATGGTTTATGATGATCCAAGATAGCAAAACTCTAAATAGGCATCTTGAAATGCCATGAAAGCTTTTGGGCCAGATGATCCATCTTTAGATATAAACAATAACTAGTGGACAATTTAAGTGTTACTTATATGTGTGTATATATTTGTCAAAATTCACTGAGATGTGCACTTAAGATTTATGCACTTTACTACATGCAAGTTATACCTCAATGCAGAAATGTCCAAAAAGAAAATAACTACACTAAGATGTAAATTTCTCATCTATCAGACTGGCAAAAACTCAAATGTTAAAAAAAAAATCTTGTGAGGCTCTGGGGAAATGTTCTCTCATATGTTGCTAGTGGGAATAAAACAATGCAGCCCCACAAAGAAGGGAATTTAGAGACATGTAGCAAAATTTCATATGGATTTACTCTTTGACCTAGTAATCTTAATTGTAAAAATCTATTTGATAACTATACCAGAAAAAGTATAAAAAGATACATGAACAAAGCTATTCACTATTTGTAATAGAAAGAGACTGGAGCACAAAAATTCCATCAGTGTTCTTCCTAAACTAAATTGGTCAATTTAGATTCAAATATGTATTAGACATAACTACCAATTTACTGAAAATACAGGAGAGAGAAAAACACTAAATGACACCACCAGGATGTAATCAACAAAATCCAGACTGTAAGAAACTATAAAAGACAATATAATTTCTTCAAAAAATAAATTAGAAAAATATGAAAGAATAAAGGAGGAAATCTAAAGAGTAAAAATCAATTGCAATATATGGATCTTATTTATTTGAATAAACATTAAGAAAAAAATTTGGAGACAATCAGGGAAATTTAATACTGACTAGATATTTAAAATTACTAAGAAATCATTAACATTTTAGTGCTAGTGACACTGTAGGGTCTGGGAGCCTTTTTTTTAGCTTTAATCTTTTAGAGACACATGCTGAAAAGTTATGTGAAATACTATGATCTCTCAGATTTGCTTCAAAATAATCTGGCAGAGGGGTAAATTGTGGGTGAGAATATAGAGGAAATAAAGGCCAAGAGTTAGTAATAATTGAAGCTGCATAATGTTACGTGGAGATCAATGGTACCATCCACTCTAATTTTACTAATGCTTATAATTTTTCATAACATAACATTTAAAAGAAGAATTAGTAGATTGCATACTTGAATTGGGCAGGAAGAACCATTCTTGCTAAGAGAAGAAATTTTTTTAAAAATTATAAAGACCGCTTTTATATGTAAATTGAGAATGGACAGTTAGCATACAATGTACCAAAAATTGGCCTCAGTTTCCAGCCCAATCTATTTGGCTTCAGGTTTAATCTCAGCTTTTGAAAGACTAGAAGATTCAGTGCCCACATCAGTGTCTTATCTGGCATCCCAGAATTCGTGCATGATCAGTGACACAGTAAATATATAGATGATCATCACATCTAATCAGCATTAAAATATTAGTTATACAAATCAGGCAAGTCTTCTGAACTTATTGTTCATTTCTTTTCAAATATAGCTAAGTATTCTAGATGTAACTTGAAGCAAAAATGTCCTTGTGTGCCTCAACTGTTAGCATTCTATCATTCAGTTTACGTATGTTAATATTTACTATTGCCAGAGTAAAGTGTTATAGTAATTAGCAATGATTGTTAAAACTGCTAATTTTATGTGCACAAAGTACATTTAATTGGTAAAACAAACAGTGAAATAGACTGATAATTAATACAAATATTAGGAGAGAATGTGTTAACTATGCAACATTAGGAAGAATAAAATATTCTTCTTGAACCAATACATATTTTATAAAAAATTAAATTATAATGTAAGAAAGAACAAAATAGATGGTGTTATAATCACAATTCCAGTTGGTGCAGACTATGTGGCATATTAGTAGTCATAACATTAAACAAATTAAACTTTATGAATTGTATTTAATTTCCAGCTACTAATTCTACTTAAGCCATGAATCTATCAAGAAAAAGTCCTCTTTGAAAAATTTTCACATCTTATAAGAATAAATTAAAAGCAAAATGTCAACTTGCTACCTGTAAACTAAATGAGATGGGAAGAATCAAAAAATCATGTGCAACTACATTCCTAATATATCTTCCTTAATCCAGATACAACAAAAAAATGAAAACTGTATAAAGAAAAGAAGGTGTTAGAAAATGATGAGGCATCCAGGACACATTTTGTTCCCACTAATCAAAAGTCAGGACAACAGATATTACAAAAATTCTTTAAAAGGACAATTCTTTATTGTTATGAACCATGGAGACTAAAAACAGAAGCAAAACCTTGTCAAAATGGTTGCTACAGACTGAACCATTTCCAGTAGTTGAAGATAGGGATGTTTTTAAGATTTGCCAAACTATAAATTCCAGGTACAAAGTTATTTCTAGAAGATATGTAACTAAAAAGGTCCTTCCTGAATTATATTTTATGAAAAAATGTTATTAATATTATTTAAAATGTTCATTGAAAGTGATCATCTGTTTAACTTCACAAACATATAACACACTGAGCAGAGAAGCAATCTAGCATCCAACAGTGCTGACAAATTATTGTCCCTGGAATTAATGTCAAACTATAAAAACTACATTCATAATTAAGATTTTTAAATAGGCTTATTCTTTGATAGTGATTCTATCATCAAAGAAACTCACTTTGACCAAATACTGATTTTAATAATCATTCCACATTGAGCCTAAATTTTTGTTTTTTGGTGCATGATGGCTGGCTGGACAAACAGATACATAGATAATATTAGGAATGCATATGTGTGTGTGTATGTGTATATATATATATATATATATATATATATATATATATATATGAATATATATGCATACATTCTAATACTGACAAGGGTGTAGAGAAAATGTTTACGGTGGCATCTTTATTAGAAACATATTTGGGGGAAGAACTTAAAAACATTCATACTTTTTGGCTCAGACATCTCAATCACAGGAACTTATCTTATGGGGATGTAGACATGAAAAGTACCTATACATGAAAACATTTCCTGAAGCATGGTTTCCAGTATCATAAAATTGGATACCATCCAAATATCCAAAAATCAGGATGTGATAGGACACGCATCATTTTCTAGTTGGAGTACTTGTCAATCCTGTCTTTGCTTAGTTAATTCTTACTGACCTTGATACCCGAATTCCAATGTCACTTCCTCAGAAAAGCCTTCCCACCCAATTAGGATTACTCCTGTTATCACACACCAGACAGCACATTTTAATTGGAGTTTATACTTGATATAATTTTATTTCAGGGTTTATTTGATAAACACTGACTTTCCTTCTCCCCATCTCCTGCAAACAGTATACTCCATGAGTAGGAGCTTTATTTTGTTCTCCATTGTTATCTTCAAGGCACACAATAAATATATATTTACTGGAGTAATTAAATATCATATAATAATTACATATTATAAAGACTATGTGGCAAAATGTTAGGGGAAAAAGAATATAGAATTTCATGTGTATGTTTATCACAGGAGGAAACAAAATAAATAAGTATGTGTTTATTTTTTTACATGTATGTATGTATATATGTGGTACATAGATAATGGGTCCGAATAGAAGCCAGAAATATGAAAATAGTTTTGTTAAGATAATAGTTGTATAAGCGATTTTCCCATAAAATTCTTTGAATGTCCTGATAACAATAAATCAAGGTTATATCTGAATCCAACAAATAATGCCCTACTTTTTAAATAGTCTCCTTAGTTTTAGGGGATACAGCTCATAGATACATGGTAATTTCTCTAGAAAAGGGTATCAAATGTGCTTTGGAATCATAACAGCTATCTTTTTAAAAAGATATTAACAATAAAAAAACATGTAAAACTAATATAACCCCAAAACATTAAATACAAATAAAAATTATAAATTATTAAACATGTTGCTTTGCCATACCAGATTTTTAATGTGACCAAGCAAGAAAAATGCTCTTTATAATGTGCTCCATTATTTGCACAAGAGAGAAACATATCGCATGAGCAATCCTAAGTTATATGTGGTCCTAAAATACTGTGTACAATTACTTGCACATAAACCCATTCCAAATCTAGTCCGACTTCACCTTTTCTTAGATCAAGACAAGAAAGGGAATTCTAGAAAGCAGAGGAACTTCAGGGCATATATGCATGGTGCTCCAGGAGGAGTCTTAAATCAGATGATAACTCATGGCTAGTACTTAGTAGCAACTATTTTCCCAAATTAAGTTAGAAATTGTTGAAAGCTAGTAAAATGGCTATCTTTCTAAAAATAAAGCTGAATTCATACCTGATTGGGTTGTTATGAACATGAAATGATTAATGCATGTAAACTACGTAGCACAGTGTCCAAGAGTGTTCAGTAGGTGCTATTCACTATTATGAGTCGTTGGAAGATTCTAAAAACTATTTAGAATGTTATTTATTTTCATGTTTTCATTGCAAATGTTATTTTTCTTCCTAGCGATTCAATTTTCCAAAACTAGAAAACACACATACATACAACTTCTAACCTTTTTCTCTATAGTGGCAGAAGCTAATTTTTTTGCTTCAGTGAATGCATGCAGTTGTAGATAGTCTACTGGTTTATACTTGGTGCTTCTCACTCCATTTTTCATATAGAATATCAGCTTATCTGTTTTTCATCAAAAATAGAAAATGACAAAGAAATAATATTATTGTAAGTCAAAGTATAATTATGACAACATATTGACTGCAGGTCTCATTTTTAAATATTTTTAAGTAAATACAAGACTTAAGCAAATTGTAACATTCATAGTATATTTGAAACTCTCTAGAATATAATAGGCTAAACTATAATAGGCTAAATAATATTAAAATGATATAAAATGTTTGAGTAGGCATTCTCCATCCAAATACATAAAATGTCCTAGATTAGTATAATATTAACTATTTTGGTAAAGTAAAACATAGGTAGAAGCTACTCTAAGGCCAAGTAGCATAATGTATAACCTGAGAAATTCAGCAAAAAATGTACTTTTGTCTCAATTATGTTAACAATCTGTGCCATGTACAGTAATTAAGAGCTATTAAGTATATCGTTAATCACATGACTATAAGAAGGCTCCAAATGATTTAAGGATAAACACAATGAAGGAAGGCATGGTTGCCCTGACTGCCACTGAGGAAGATTAAAACACACACTGTGAGGGGACTAGAGAAACCTTCGATTTGCCCAAAAATGGAACTTCCCATTATTAAAATTTTGAAAATCAACATTTCAATTTTATATCATGCATAATCTACCATAAATCATAGTACAGACTTAGAACTAGAAAGAATACCTGAGCTATCATTTTTCTTAATTGTCATGAGTGGCCAGTCTCTTTTATTCATGTCTTCCGTATCTGTCAAGAAAACAAGAGACAGCTAAAATTACACAACACAATGTTAGTTTAAAACATTTTTAATGATACGTGAGTTCTAGTGTTCTTTAAAATAAGACCCAGGACTGGGTGCCATAACTCTCTGTACTTTATTAAAATCCACATCTTGCTCCTAGATGCTTCCTTCCATTGGTTTTTTTTCCCTGTGTGTCTTTCCTGTTCTTGGTCTCTCTTTCCAATTTCTTACCTCTTTTTTTTTAAATTTTATTTTGGTATCATTAATCTACAGTTAAATGACAGACATTATGTTTACTCAATTTTTTACCTCTTAATCCTCCTCTGTTGGATTATCACAGTGACTGGTAAATATTTTGTGATTTAAAAGTTATGTATGCTTTACCTTGATTTCCTGGGAGGAAAGAAACTGTATAAATTAAAGAATAAAGCAGCTAGCCACATGACTCACTACTTCTATTAAGCAATACAGCACTTGGTGGTGGACCCGGGAATGCACCATCCACTTCTAGAAGGCACTCGATCCCCCCATCACCTCCTTCAGCCTCAATCCAAAGGCACAAAATAGCAAATACCAATAAAGTATTTGAGGAAATGAATAAAAAGTAGCACGGTAGTAACTGGATGTCTCATAGTTTCTCAGAACTTCAATAACAATTCCTCAGTCCATACTATAGCTTCCCTTTCCCAACACTAAACTTCCAATGTTTTAAAATCTGCTTTGGTAGCATAGCTACAGACAGGAATGGCTCCTTGAAATGCCCTCAGAAGTCATCAGGTAAGTTAAATGAGAGAAGTGACAAGGTACACAACCATAGGAAATGCCAGAAAACATGGAAAATTAAAGAGCATCTCATGTCCAAAGATAATCAAATACATTTTTTCTTTTTATTAACATGGGTACAAGACAGAGAAGGCAAAGTCTCGCAAACACATTTTGGCTTCATTTAGTACCAGTTTGTGAGCTCTGGAATATTCCATCGCATCTCTAGCTTTCATTTCATTCTCCCTCCTGTAACTGAACTGTCCCAGGTTGCCATCTACCCCCAGGAGAGACCCCACTAGCTCTCCAATTGACTAGCTTCAGTCTTTCCTCAATGGGGAGCCCCACCCTGTTGGTTTTAGGACTCATTTTTCTTAGGATAGATGGTAAGATTGAGGCTGTGAAACAAAATAGGGTTTTGCAGGTCCCCTTTCGGTTACACTGGTCTAATCCTGCTAACTTGTCCCTCCTGGTTTTCAGAGGGAAATCATGAAGACCATACAATGGTTCTTGCCATTTCTACATAGCTCACATTTTAATTATAAGAATCTTACACTACAACACATTCTGGTAATCAAATTTGCAAACAAAAACTAATCTGTCTTTGTAAGCTTGAAACTTAGTTCGGCTCCAGCTGAACAGAAGACCGAGTGGAAACATTTCTTGATCTAAATTCTTTACAATTTATGTATGAATCATAAATAATTACTACTCTCCTTTTGAGAATGTTGAGGGCCTCTGAACTAAGCAATTATTAAACTGAGATCATATAAAACTGATTTAGTTGTAGTGTTTCTTATATCAGAGTATTAAATAGACATTCAGATATAAAATCTGAAAAATTCACGTTATCATTTACTTAGTCTAACTTCTCAGTTTAACATTTGAGATGATTGTGGCCAAGAAAAATGACCAGGATCACAAAGAACTTCATGTCCAAAATCTCATATTCATAACACAAAAATCTGTGAAAATGAAGGTTTATTTCCTAATTAATATGGTGGCCAAATCCAACTTGAGCTGAAATCAGTTGGTGACAAACTTGGTCCAAACTGAAGTTTATCCGACTCAGTGTGAACATTCATACATTTGTGCAAAAGCATCATGTTAATTATAGGGTTTTCCCCAGGCATGACCAGTTTTAAATAATACAGGATTATGCTCTATATCACATTTAAAAAATCTGAAAAATTCAAAATATATCTGGCCCCACAGATTTCAGATAAGGGATCACAAAACTGTATTAAAACACACATTCCCTGATGCTCGAAGAAGTAAGTATATGATATCTAGGCCATTTTGAATTTATGCTTACTAGTGAAAAATTCAAAGTGGCTACTTCAGTCTGTAGTTAAAATGCTTTTGGCTGAGTAATTGCTACTAGAATCAGAATTTTCCACATGAAATAATTCAAGAACACTTAGTTTTAGGAATTATTGCATGTTCGCCTTATATGTGAACATGTATCTTTGAAAACTGGGGTGATTGGCTAATCTACATATCTACACAGTTAAACAGTTTATATGTAATCTTAGAAATTGCTTATGAGTGTTATCAAAATGTTAAACCTTTTAGATCTAGTCAATTACTAAAAATATTTTAAACTCGTATTTTATGAGAAATTTCTTCTAGTGTAGGAAGAACATTTTTATATAAAATATAATAATAGCTTCACTAGCTAGAAGGTTGAAAAAACACAATATAAAGTTCATACAAAGTTAATTTTTACAGAGTTGATAGAGAATATACACTTTAAAAAAACATACACAATCTCAGTCTCTACAGGGCAGGTGAATGATTAGGACTTCTCTGAAAATGAGGAAAAAATAGAAAGATATCATTTATATAATGAGGCAATCTTTTTACAATGAAATTTATATTCTTCTCTTGCCTAAGAAAATCTCTTTTAATACACCAAGGAAGAAAGTGTCAGTTGTACTTAGGTTTAAATTTGTACAACATATGGATAATTTCTTCATTCTAAACTGCTTAACTGTGTAGATATGTAGATTAGCCAATCACCCCAGTATTCAAAGATGTTGGGGATTTTGCTAGACCAAACAGTGTGAGAACAATACCAATCTGAAAAAATATTTTAGATGTAGCATCAAATTATAACTTTTTCCATATGAAAAATTTCATAACATTTTAAGCATTAGTTCAAATACCACTGCCAGAGTCTAGCTTAAGCAGTGTTTTCCCAATATGCAGAATTCTCTTTTAAATTATAAGCTGGATGGTGCATATTGCTTACAATTTGAAATACTGTACATTGTAGTTAGCATAAGGCAAAAAGTACTGTACTGGAAAAACTAATGGAACCAAAAATAAACTATTAAAGCTAATAAAAAGTTAAATAAAGTGCTCAGTTACATAATAAATACCTAGTAATTCAACATAATGGGAAAAGATTTCACTCAAAAGAGCAACCAAAACAAAACAAATAAAAACAAAATATATAGGAATAAACTATACAAAGAGTTAGTAGGACTCATACTCTACAAAACTACGGAAGTTTATTGTGGGAAATAAAGTTGTAGAAAAACGACTGTAATTCTGTTTACCATATATTTAATGTTGGCAATATTTGGGTAGTAGGATTATAGTTGATCTTTATTTCTTCTTTTTACTTGAGCACAATTTATATATTTCTCTTTTTTTATAAGAAGAAACCACATGGTGATTGCTATGGTGGAGAGGGCTGAGGGGTGTAGGTGAAGTGGGAGAAGGGGATAAAGAGGTTCAGCCTTCAAACTATAGAAGAGATAAAAGCACAACATAGGGAATAAAAACTTAAAAATACTAAGCAGGGACAATAGTTATTTCACTATATATTGGAGGAAATGATACTACAGTTTTCATATACCATTTAAAAAAGAAACTAGATTTCATGACACAAATAATCCTTTAAGATGTGAATTTGTATATACAAGTGTAATTTTCCACACTAATACTGAATTGAGTTATTTCTTACTAATATTTTTTCTTTAAAAGACAGGATATATTAAATACATTTGTAGAATTTTATAGAACTTGAAAATGCTAACATTAAAATATTCATACATTATGATATTTTAATGGTCTATGGGAAATAAGTCAATATATTAAACTATTTAAACTATTTTTTCAATGATAAAAGTGCTAGTTAAATAATATCAAAGTGTATAGAAAATTATAAGGTAAAAATTAAAATTTCCAGCCCAATTTGTATACAAATGCAATCATGACATATGTACATTATGTTCTGTAAGTTGCTTTTTCTTTAATAACTTGATTATCTTTTTGCAACATTCTATTCTGCAACCATAGATGCATAGTATATGCATATTTTTAGTGGCTACTAAATGTCTCACTTATATATATGTGTGTGTATACATATATAAGTATATATATAGATATTTCATCATTTATGATATGTAAATCCAAGTACAAAAATCTAAGAAATTTTTTTTTAATTCTGCTCTTTTACTACAAAACAAATCCATATCAGACAAAGGAAAAACAGATAATCTCTGACTTTTCTACAATTCATGTAAATTTGTATATGAAGCAAATTCTACACATAGTCAACCTTTATGAAATTTCCTATTTTTATGTCCATAATTGCTTGAAGAGGTGAGTCTAAATCTAACTCACTAATAACAATGATTCAAATATAAACCTAGTTATCCAATATGATTTTCCAATAAAAGTCTGGGGAGTAGAATCAAGTACAAAGAAAAGAACCCAGGAAGGGAACCTAGAAGTTTCTGAGAGACTTCAGAGTTCTACAGAGAGTGGAGGTAACCTCAATGGAACCCCTAATGCCTTTACTCTTGCTACTGCCTCAAAGGTGTTTTAATCCCTTCAAAAGCCCAAAAGAAAATGCATATGTACCCTGTTTAAGCAGTACATAGTATTAAAGAAAGGAATTATAACTTTCTAGACATTGTGGGGAGGGATAGATGAATTCACACAGCTCACATTAATAGCCTCAGAAATTCTGACCAGAAGCCATGACTGACAGTTTCAACTTTTGGCAAAACAAGTTGGGGAAATTAACTAATTACTTATGAAGAAATACTAGTTTGTCCCTAGTTTTCTCTCCAAATGAGGGACCCATAAAAGAAGAGTAGTAAAAGCAGTCCTCTGTTGTGAAAAGACTTATCCCTTGTCCTTAACTTGACTTGCCATTCTGGACATGCTTGAACTCAAGATATTAATAACCTTCTTCTGACATGATCTGGGAATTCACTTTCTCATCCACATACCCAAACCTGAAGAGGCTTGTCTGCTTCCTTCTGGCCCCTTTTACCCCTAATTTCTCCATCAGTAGAGGAGTATCGTACAATCCCCGTCACCAATCTTTTGTGCAGATTATTGCAATATCCTTTTCTCTGTTCTGTTGGTGCCAGCTACCATCACACAGAGCCTGAATGAGTGAGGTCTCAAAAACTCAAATATCTCTGATCAACCAAATGGTTTCCTATCACTTTCCAAGACAAAGTTCAAACTGTGCATAGTTAACAAGAACCTTTAAACAGCTCTTGCCATTTAGCTCCTTCTATACACATTACCCCATCTGCACACTACACTCTGGAATTCCTAAACCATTTGCAAATTCCTGAATGCACAATGTTTAGGCAGAATAATGGCTCCCCAAAGTGTCCACATCTTAATCCTCAGAACTTATGAAGAAGTTAATTTACTTGGCAAAGAAAAAATAGGGCTGCCGTAATTAACTGATTATGAAGATTGCCCAGGGTTACCCAGGTGGGCCCGCTGTAATCACAAGGGTTCTTATAAAATGACATCTAGAGGGTCATAGTCAAAGGAGATGTGATGAGAGAAGCAGAGTTCAGAGAGAGAAAGATTCGAAGATGCTACCTTGCTGGCTTTTAAGCTGGAGGATTGGGGTCAGACCTAAGAAATGCAGGCAACTTCTAGAAGCTGCAAAAGGCAAAGAAATGAATTCTCTCTTAGGTCCTTAAGTTATGTCATCCGGCCAACACTTGATTTTAACCCAATGAGACCTGTTATGGACATCTGACCTCCAGGATTATAAAACAATAAATTTGTGTTCTTTAAGCCATTAAATTTGTATAATTTGTCATTCAGCAACAGGAAACAGACAATGCTCTTTCACACCTCCCTGCCATCGCACATGTTGTTACCTAATGCCATTCCCTACACTTGCCTCTCTGGCCAAAGTCTACTTATTTTTCAGTTTTATTTTAAGCATCCCACTAGAGCTTCTAATCCAGATAGAGATGCTTTTCTCCTGTCCTGGGCTGCTGTTGTACTTTGCATATATCCCTACTGATATAATTATTCGTGTATTCGATGCTTATTGAACATCTGTCATATATGAGACCAAGGGATATGGAATTATTCAGGCTCTGCAGAGAGACCTTCCCTGACCATCACATCTGAAGTAGCCCCTCCACCCTCAATTACTCTTTATCTCCTCAATAGAATTAATTTCCTTCATAGCACTTCTCACTTTGTAGCATTATACCTTGCATTTATAAGTTTGTTTAGTTGCTTATTGTTCACTTCTACAACTATAATGTACATTCCACAAAAGCAAGGACTTTAGCTGATCATCTGTTTCTCCAGAGTGCCTAAAATAATGCCTGACAGATATTAGACAGTCAGTATACATCTGCTGACAAAGCATCAAGTGATTGCATCACAGATCATAGCCCTGTCCCTAAGGCATGGTAGTATTAGAGGGAAACACATACCTTTAACCTCTTCTTTGCCAACATTTTAAAATATAGGCCTGCCTGTGTAAGATGAAAATTACCACCAGGAACAAACTCCACTGCAAAATGGGCAGTAGACTGAGTTGTATGTCAAGAAATAAGGAAGAAGCCACACCCCCATGTTCCTGTGGTGAGTGGCAGCATGGACTCTTAAGTTCATGTTAACCAGAGCTGAAGGTGCTCTCTGACCAGCTACTCAGCTGCCAGTCCACATGCAGAAACCCAGGCAATGTCTCTTTTTATTAGTAATCTAGGGATATCTATACCATCTTATTTCACCAGGAGCTTGAAGATAAGAAGGACATTCTTTGCACAGTAGACACAGATTATGTGGTCTTATCTCCAACATACATTATTGAGTGAAAAAAGCAAGCTGCACCATGACACATACCATATGATGCCATTATCTAAACATGCACAGATAAAATAAAATATAATGCACATTATTCTTTCTCTCTCTCTCTCTCCCTCACCAAAGGAAAAAAGTCTAAAGGAGGCACAAATAGACTGAACGGAGAGGATACTGCAACTGGAGGTTAGTTTCAAAGAGGGACTTGAGCTTTATTTGTAATGAATCTTTGCTTTTTTACAAAGAGAATGTATGTATGTACATTTATATAATTAAGAGCAGTAAACATTACCCCCAAAGGTCTTATCTCTAAATAATTATATTATCTATTGTAGAAATAATATAATTACATTCGAGTTTACAAGTGATTATCCAGTGGGTTCCGTTAGTGAGAGCCCCACAACCTGATCACACAGTCATACCAATTTCCGAACCTGCCATGCTTGGGCCATTTCTGGGTTACCTTGATCCTACCAAGTTGCAATAACCCTATGAAGCCCAGCCTGAAATATATAATTAACTTTATCTTTAATTTTTAAATGTACTTAAATCATTTTTTATACAAATTTGTTGTCTTGTACAAGAAATTTCTTCTGATATCTTATTTAACAAAATGATTCAAAATACAGCATTTTTCTCTTGATTAACAGTCACAAATGCATTGCTCTTTCTTTTGATTACAAGCTTGTTCATTAGAATAAAACTGTTAACATCAAGGTCACAAGCAAGGTTATAGAGTTCAGCAATTAAATGGAATTTTGATGTGTTTTTCACTGTTACTGTTCAGGAAATTATATCATATGAGGTTTAAAACTGCGGCGGACACAGCTAGGTACCAATATATATTCTCCCTTTTCTCATTCCTAGAGGAAACTAATTTTGCTCAGGATTAAAATATTGGTCTTCCTTTATACACCTGAGGATCTGCATGACCATGTGACACAATTTCAGCCCATGAGATACAAGCAGAGGTCTGCTGGAAACTTTGCAGACAAGACTTGCTTTTTCAAGTAGGCACTGCCCCCTCTTCCCTGTCCTTTCTTCTTTCTCCTTTCCTGGAAAGTGGATGTGAAACTAGACATGGACAGGCTAACTCTGACTATGTAGTGAGTATTAATGAATAGACAGTATTACAAAGAAGAGAGCCAAAGGGAGCCTCGGACATGGATAGTATCAAGAATCTGCTGTACCCGCCACGGACTACCTCTCTCTGGACTTGCTGTTATGAGAAAAATAAATCCCCAAGCTTCTGCAATCAGGTTCTGTAACTTCCAGCCAAGGAAAATTCCCAGCGGATACAGAATGGGATAAATATGAAGCACCCAGGGGATTTTGATGCCTTTCCATATAAAGATGTATAAAAATTCTTCTAGAAAAGTATCCATCAGTACAGGCAGAGGTTAAAATAATAGAAAATATTACTATCAATGTCCTTTAATAGTAGCAAGAGACAATTACATCTAATGAAATCTCTTATTTTCAAATGCCAATAGTTTCATTTTTGTTGCAACACTGCTAAAAGGATAGGTAAAAAGATGTGTAGGTGGTTTTGGAAGGGGAAAGGAAAAAAACCCTCAGAAATGTAATTCAACCATCAAAAAATAACATAGAAGAATGTATCTGTGGGTTTTTAATATTCTAGAATAAACAGTTTTCCACAAAGGATCAATTATGCAAGGAGGAATTTTCTTTTAAAATGCTACGTAAAAGTTGGTTTTTAAATTTTTAATAAAAATAGTAATCCACCATTCTTTAACAACAAAAGTTATAAAATTCTGTTAAATGACAGTGCTTAGAACACAGAAACACTAGTACATTTTGAGCAAATGAAATAAATATAATAGGTAAGAAATATTAATATATTTTTTGTGTTACTGCCAGTTAAGGAAAAAATGTCTAGGCGAAGACTTGAAGAAACTAAGGGAAACATAAAAGGAGTTAAGATAAAGTTTAGACGGACGAATAGAAAGAATCAATAGAAAGAAAATCAAAGGAAACAAGAAGAAAATTGTGTTCACTTTCTATTTCTTCTTTCCAGTTCCCTCAAGTTTCGGTCAAAAAAGAAGGCCTCCTACACCCTATAAAGGCAAACTCCACAATCTGGGTCAGATGTGCTGAGGTGGTTAGATGTTTGACTGCGGAGGAGGAGGCGCAGGCAGTTTTGAAGCATCAGTGGGCCCTAAGGCGGGTCGTGGAATTCCCAGTCGCAGGAGGTGCTGACTGAGGAGGAGCAGCTCCTCTCTGCAGAAGAGGGAGGGAATGTGTGAATGTGAGGGAGGCGCTGAGCTGGGAGGACAGAGAGAGATAGATGTCCAACAGTTTTCCTGTTTCAGTTTTTGTTTCAACAGAAAAGGAAAAGGAAATTCTCCACTATCCTTTATATCATGTTCTCCTTCCATGGAGATCCATATTCTCTGAACAAGGATTTGAAAGTCCATGTATGGACAATCTCAACAATATACAATGAAAGCTGCGGGAGACAGAAGGAAAATAAGTTTTCTCCATTAGAAGAAAGGGGAAGGAAGAGTTCTCCTTTCTGCCAAGGAGTGTGTATGTGGGGTAGGAGGTAGAGGGCAGTGAGAAGAACAAATTATCATGTAACACAAGGATAAAGAGTAAGGATTTGGCTGCACAGGATTTTCCACTTGGCTTTAAAAATGCCATCAAAATACTTTGGTTCAAAATATAATGGTCAATAATATACAAAATAGTCATTAACATATGACTACTGCTTGTCAGCAGCAATCAGACATGAGATGAGATACATGAGATATCCATGCAATGGGAGGTTTGAAAAAGATAGTCCTATAGAAAAATTATATTAAACCAACAAAATATTCCTTTAAAATAATATTTAAATTAAAATAGCACATCCATAAAACTAAGGTACACTTTAACACTACAGTAGTGTTGGGCTTTGGAGTAAGGCTATGGAAGAATGAATTCAAACTCTACTACAGGTAAACTGTGAAGATGCTCAGCAAATACTTAAGTGGTGGAAAAGATTTACTATTGCAAAAATGTTAGCTTCTCCAAACTGATTTATACAATCTCAATAGAAATCCTAGAAGATTTTGTGTGGGTGTGCAAGTTGCAAGCTGATTAAAAAATGTGTATTGAAATGCAAAGGACAAAGAGTAACCAAGGGAATCTTGGAGAAGAAAACAAAGCTGGAGGATTTACAGTATCATATATCAAGATCCATTATAAAACTATACTAATTAGACAGTGTACTATTGACACAAGGATGGACAAACAGGCTAATGAACAGTACAGAGGGTCAAGAAATAGATCTATACATATGTGATCACCTGATTTATGACAGAGGTGAGTCACATTGCAGTGCAGTGTACAAAGAACAGTTTTCAATAAATGGTACTGGGTCAGTTGAATGTCCATACAGAGAAATGAATCTTGACCACCCCCCAAACTCTCAATGTTCACAAAAATCAATTCCAGATGTATTAAAGATTTAAATGTGAAAGATAAAAAAAATGAAACTTTTAGAAGAAAATGTAGGCAAATATATTCATGACTCTGGAGTTGGCAGAGATCTCTTAAATGGTTTACAAAAAATGTTAATCATAAATGGAAAATGTAGTAAGTTGGGCACACACACACACACACACACACACACACACACATATATATTTTTAAGTGCCTAGAAATTAAAAAGGAAAAGATAGAGAACCCAATAGAATATGGAGCACAGACCTGAACAGATACTCCATAAGAAAAGGATACTCAAATGGCTGATAAACATTAAAAGTGTTTAACTTTATTCATTACGAAAATCCAATTTTAAACCAAGATGCAATACCTCTATAAACACTCAGGTAGCTAAAGTGAAAATATAGAAAATATCAAGGTGTTGGTAAGAAGGTAGAGCAACCAGAACAGTCATACAGGGCAAGTGGAAGTGTAAATTATACAATTGCTTTAGAAAATTCATTGGCAGTTCAGCTACAATGCCCAGCCATTCTACTCCTACCTGTATTCAACAGAAATGTGTATATATATGCACTAGCAGATATGTATAAGAATGTCCATAGCAGCACTATTCCTAGTAGCCCAAATTAGAAACTACCCAAACATCTATCAGTGGTTGAATAAATAAATTGTGGCATATTCATAAATTTACTCTTTGATTTTTATTTTTGGTGATAGGGCTGTGACGTGGAGTGGGTAGTAAAATATTCAAAAATACTAGTGCCTTCTTAGGTCAAGAAAATGATGCTTCTGGTTGTGTGGAAGGGAAAGGGTTCTATACATGGTTTTCCTGTGAAGTACGCAATAACTCACCTGTTCCAAGACTTCTTTTACAATGTCTAGCTGAGGTTAATTTGACATGGTGACAGCCTTGACAAACTCGATGAGACGTGCTCAACTAATTTTAAAATCAAATCTGAACATTTCACATGATTACACATATATTTTACATGCAGAAAAGTTACTATAAAGTTAATATTGCAGAGACTAATAAAATAAAGATTACATATAAATATAAAAATCTTATCTAAGATACAAAATAGGAATAATTCTAATTTTATAGGTGTGTATACATACATGTATGCATATGAATATTTAACAAATGATTATAAAGAATTTGCAAAGGATTGGATTTGAAGAGATTTTTAAAAATTTAAAACAATCACAGACTCACAGAAAAGCTAAAGTATACTATAAATTAATTTTTCTGTTGGAAGTTTCCATTTCAGGGGAAGTTGCTGCCCTGATTCCCCATCACTTCTGAATACTTTCTAGTGTCTTTCCTACAGAGAAGAATATTCTCCTACATCTCTGCAACTATCAACAACGAGAGATTAACTCTGATAAGGCTACTATCAACTAATCCTCAGACCCCATCCAAGTTTTGCCAGTTGTTCCAATTAGTGTTTACAGCAAAAAGCTCCAGGTCAGAATCAAACATTGCACTTAGTTGTCATGTCTTCAGTCTCCTTCAGTCTGAAATTGTTATTCAGTCTTTCTTTTGATTTTCAAGATCTTGATACTTTAAAAGGTAATAGGCCAGTTATTTTGCAGAATGCCCCTCAATTTGGGTTTGTCTGATGTTTCCTCATGATTAGATTCAGGTTATGCACCCTTGGCAGGAATATCACAGAAGTGATTTATTTCTCCCTCATTGCATCCTATCACCTTATTTTCATTTGTCCATTACTCATGATGCTCACTTTGAATACTTCATTAAGGTAACATGTTTGCCAAGTTTCACCACGGTACTTATTTTTCCATTTGTAATTAGTAAATATTTTGTGGAGGGTTACTTGGAAATGCTATTAAATGTACCATTCCTCATTTAACATTTAATTTATATATTTGCTTGTCTATATATAGATTCATTTTATTCAATGGCTATAATCTGTTATTAAAATTATATATCTTGATGCTCAAATTATCCCCAATTTGGCCTCTTCATGTTGGCTTCTGTGTATGACATTTTTAAAAAACCAGCACCCATTTATTCACTCACAGTTCTGTAGGTCAGAAGTCTGGATTCTTTGCTCAGAGTATCAAAAGGCTAAAACCAAATTATCAATTTTTCTACAGAGGTTCTGGAGAAAATACACTTTCAAGCTCATTTTTATTGTTGGCTGACTTCAGTTACTTGCAGCTATAGGACTGAGGTCCCCATTTCTTTGCTTGTTATCATCCAGGGGCCACTTTCAAACAAGAAGTTGCTTGAATTCCTTGCCATGTGGCTCACTCCATCTTCAAGACCACCGGGGATAATCATTCTCATGTTAGATCTCATACATGCTTTGAATTTATTTGACTTCCTCTGTCTCTAACCTTGAAACTCAGATTTAATGTGCTCATGAGATAAGATCAAGCCCACTAAGTAATCTCCCTTTCACAAGACCAATTGACTGGGACCTTAATTACTTCTGCAAAATCTCTTTTTCAGAAGTCAAAAATAAATGGAAGTCTACCCTGTGCTCATGGATAGAAGGAATTAATATTGTCAAAATGCCATTCCCATCCAAAACAATTTACAGATTCAATGCTATCCCTAGCAAAATACCAACAGCATTTTTCAATGAACTAGAGAAAATAATCCTAAAATTCATATGGAACCACAAAAGACCCCAAATAGCCAAAGTAATCTTGAGAAAGAAGAACAAAGCTAGGGGGATTATGCTCCCTGACTTTAAGCTATAGTACAAAACTATAGTAATCAAACAGTATGGTACTGGCACAAGAACAGACCCATAGATCAATGGAAGAGAACAGAGAGCCCAGATATAAACCCATGCATATATGGTTAATTAATATATGATAAAGGAGCCATGAGTATACAATGGGGAAAAGACAGTCTTTTCAATAATTGGTGCTAGGAAAACTGGACAGCTACCTGTAAGAGAATGAAACTGGATTACTGTCTAACACCACATACAAAAGTAAACTCGAAATGGATCAAAGGCCTAAATGTAAGACATGAAACATAAAACTCTTAAAAGAAAATACAGGCAAAAATCTCTTGAACATAGCATGAGCAATGTTTTCCTGGACACAGCTCCTTGGGCAAGGGAAACAAAATAAAAAATTAACAAGTGGGACTATATCAAACTAAAAAGCTTCTCTGCAGCAGAGGACATCAACAGCAGAACAAAAAGGAAACCTACATTATGGGAGAATATATTCTTAAATATTTACTTGATAAGGGGTTAACACGCAAAATATACAAGGAACCTATACACCTCAACACCAAAAAAATAAATAACCCAAATTAAAAAATAGGTAAAGGACCTGAAGAGACACTTTTCCTAAGAAGAAATATAGATAGCCAACAGGCATATGAAAAGATGTTGCACATTGCTAAATATCTGGGAAATGTAAGCCAAAACCATAGTGAGGTATTACCTCACACCAATTAGAATGGCCACTATTCAAAAGACAAGAAATAACAAGTGTTGGTGAGGATGTGGAGAAAGGGAGCCCTCCAAGAGCACTGTTGGTGGGAATGTAAATTGGTACAGCCACTGTGGAAGCAGTATGGAAGTTCCTTAAAAACTAAAAATATGAATACCATATGACCCAGTAATTTCACTCCTAGGAATTTGCCCAAAGAAAAAAAAATCCGATTTGAAAAGATACATGCACCCCTATGTTTATCACCACATTGTTTATAATACCCAAGTTATGGAAGCAAACTAAGTGTCCATCAATAGATGAACAGATAAAGAAATATGGTACATAAACACAATGGAATATTATTCAGCCAAAAAGAAAGAAATCCTGCCATTTGTAACAAGATGGATCGACCTAGAGAGTATTATGCTAAGTGAAATAAGCCAAGAGGAGAAAGACAAATACCATATGATTTTACTTATTTGTAGAATATAAAAACAAAACAAAATAAAATGAACAAAATAGCAGTAGACTCAGAAATATTGAGAAGTGACTGATAGCAACCATGGGTAGGGAGGGTGAGGGGGATAAAGGGGCACAAAAATTCTCAATCATAATATAAATTGGTCACAGGGATAATAGTACAGCATGGAGAATACAGTCAATGATTCTATAACATCTTCCTATGTTGACAGATAGTAACTGCACTAGTGGGGGTGAAGGTTTAGCTATATGGGTTACTGTTAAACCACTGTACTGCCAATATAAGATTGTATATCTGCAATTTTTCAATGTAAAAAATCCCTTTGCTATATAAGATAATAGTCATGGGAATAATATCTGCTCATATTCATATTCCTGGGGATTATACAATATATAATGCCACACTAGGGAGCAGAGAGTATTAGGTGGGTTTAGAATTCTGCCTACTACATATGTAAAGTGCTAGAACAGTGCCTGGCACATTATAAGTACTATAAGTACAGCAGTTCCCGTTATTATTATCTAACAGAAATTCTTAAAATAGCAATGACACAGTAATGATAAGGGTATAGTGTAATTTCAATGTACAAAGAAATATAAGTTTCTAGAAGCTTCTTGTGATCAGTTTGGCAAAGTGTATTGAAAGCCTAGTATTTCCACTTCAGGAATTCATACTAAGGACATCAGAAGTATTACACAAAGATGTGTGAAAGAAGATATTAATTATAGCATATTTATAATATTGAGTAATTTAAAGGAAATAAAAAGTCTCCCATTGGGGATTTGGTTAAACACTAAGGAATAGCTGTTCAATGGAATACTATGTAGCTTTGAAAATAAACAAAAAACAAATAAAAATACATTGTATGAGAAATACTGAATAAGAAGGGGTCATACTCATGTTACAAGTGAAGGAATTAGAGACTCAAAATTGCCTATGTAATCTAATCCAATTTTAGTTCAAACAGCAAATGGATTTCTGCTTTTCATTCTCTCTCTTGAGCTGTGTTACAGTTAAGCTTCTATGGCTTGGCAAGGTAGGTCTCAGCCTCCTCACATCGCTGTAGGTCCAACAAGGTTTCTGGCAACTCCTTAGGGAGCTCCAGCATCTTTCCTAGAGGGTGAGGTAGCCTTTTGGCAAGATGCAGTTACTTGTAAAGGGAGGGAATGTTTCTGACACCATCTGTGTGGTAATGCCCATTTGCCAAATAAGCAAGGGCATCCTGAACAGGAATGCTTTGCATCATCTCCCCTGGTTTTCCGTGTTGCTGCCTAACCCGAGGCCTTAAAGTGTGAACGTGTGGTTGGCTTCTCATTCCTAAGGTATAACCTCCCTTTATACTAAATTGGTTAAATTACACTCTCAGCTGAAATTTTAGAGTATGATTTTTATTTGGTTTTAGCTATAATGAGCATAATGAGAGGCATTCCCAGTAAAAAATACATATTAATTGAGGGGAGGGGAAACAGAAGTTAACACTTATTGAAAGAGCACCTATACTGTACTCTACAACACTATAAAAAAGTCACCATTAGTCCCATTTTATGGTGAGAAAACTGAGGCTCAGAGATTAAATAAGCTGTTCAAGGATGCAAATTTAGGAAATGGTATAAATAGGTTTTGAGTGCTGTAAATAGGCTTCACTCTTTCACCATACCAGTGATCCCAGGTGATTTCTGAGAATACATACATATATTTTTTTTAATATATATATATTTAAAAGCTCCCAAGAAATGTTGATGATTAGCCTAGTTTATAAGCTACTACAGTACACATCACTGCTTCCCTACACATTGAAAGCAAATTAGCTGTTTGCAATGTGATTACAGCACATATTAATTTTTTTCTCAAGCTTTTTTCAGCTTCAGCTTCATCTTCTCAGACTTTAACTTTCAAATTAACAGATGCAGTTTTAACTGGGGGATTCACATATCACCACAAGTTCAAGCTAAAACAATTTCAACCCAAAGAGACATATTCCAAACTCCATAATTTTTAGAACTAGCATCTTTCAATTGGTCCAAAAACTCAGAAGAGTTTCTTCTATCTCTTCCTATTCTCTGACACAATTCTTGATAAAAGTTAATGCCCAGGCCCCTGAAGTCATCAATTGTCCATTTCTTTTTCAAAGACTCTCCCACCCTATCCTTCCCTGATTCCTTCCCACATATTCTATTCCCTTTGTATTCTCAGGACTGTTCAACTCACCTTCATTCACCTTTAATTGCATCCATCTCTAGCCCTAACAATATGTCCCAGCAGCATTCTAGTTTTTTCCAATCTATTTCTGATAATCACTTCAAACCCAATGTTATATCTGAGCTATATAACAAGTGTCCTTGCAGGGAACAAAAAGGGATATTGAAATATACATATTGAAATAAACATGAAGAGTTCTGGGTCCTTTTGAAACCATTCTTTGAGTACTTCCTTGTCTTCAGGAATAGTACATTTTTCCAATCTTATCTTGTGCTTTGCTTGTCAAAGTCCTGGAATCAGCTATTTTTCCAAGTAGCTCTGATTCCTTGGAGGATGGTATTTAGAAGTCAAGATCTGGATACTAGATGGGCTCATGGCAATTGGGATGTCACTGTTCCTTGATCCTTCCTATAGACAAAGCTAGGAAACACACACACCTGCATTTATTTCTTAAAGATAGACTGAGAGAGAGAGAGAGAGACAGAGAGTACCTATACACAGTGATATCTCCAACTGCAATACAACAGTATAAAGTTCACTCTAGTTTTCTCCCTTACTGGATTTGTAACTCCTGATTTCAAGATGAGAAAATCAGCCCCCATTACCCTTTATATCTTTTATATGATCAATTCCCCATGTATAACCAATCTCCCATTTCTGATACCACCCTTCTACTATACAAATGCCTTCCTTACCCCACTTGGGTCCCAACAACCCACAGCTGGTGCCCCCACCACTACCATATAAGCTCCAAGATTCCATGGCGGGCTATACCCTTCCAAATGGACTCCTTCCTCACTCTGACCCCCCATGCTGCCTTCTGCACCACTGAATGGACATGCCTCCCCTTTCAGTTGAGTTTCAAAACCCAATGCCAGGCTATCCCTCCATATACTTTTCCCACCCTGCTTGGGATCTCACATACTGCACTGGGTCACCCCCGTTTCACGGTGCTACCCCCATACTTCACTTGAATTCTGACTCCACATCAGGCCACCCTCTACATAGAAGCAGTGTTTATCCTGATTGGCCTCAGATACCAGCACAGGTGAGCCCTCCGAAAAATACCTCCTCATCCCCCTATTGAGCTCTAATGCCATGACCTGGGCCACCATGGTGTCCTCCCCCTTCCACCGTAGACATCAGCCTTGTTCTGTCCCACTAATGATTCTAGGACTGACTGTCAGTAGAGGAGGAGAGAAAGAGGAGGGAACTGGATAAGGAAACACTGTCTTCTTCCCAAACAGATAATGTACCCTGACAGAAATTCTTTACTTTGTTGCTACTATAATTTAGCAGTTTTTCTATTGACAACCCTGAACATAGTTAATATGGATAAATTAATGGATAAATTAATTTCTTCTATAAGTAGTCATACTCTTAAGACAGGGACTAGCCAACATTTTCCGAAGTCCTTTTATTCTAAGAAATTGAATCTAAATTCACTAAATTATGAAAAGTCATTAGTTCTTAATGATCACATATATGGGTAACCAATAGCACAGGAAGGGAACAGTACCCATTATGCCTACCAGGAAGGGAAAAACCACTTGAGTGTGAACTCTGGAGCTAGAATATTAGGATCAAAACCCAGGCTTTGAGGCACTTGGCAAGTTCCTGAACTTTTATATGCTTCAGCTTTCCCATCTGTGAAATGAGTCTAACAGTGGTACATCCTAGATTTATAGGGATTATGGCAAATAATATGTAAATATTTCTTAGGAGAGCATGTGGCATCAAAAGTTATCATAAAATATTATTTACTAATGTTATTACAAGGGTACTCATAGATGCCTGAAAATGTGTCCACCATACGCTGTGGTTTATAAACCCTGATTTGAGAAACAATATATTAAAAGATAGGCTCAAATTTAGGTAATCATTTGGCACTAATGCCATCATAAATCCATAAGCAAAAAAATAGGCACCAAAATTATATAAAAGGATTTAAGACTATATACTTGTATTCTTCCTTAAAGATTGTATTTGAAAAAAAAAAACATAAAATGTTTAAATTCTCATAGAGTGCTTATAAATCTCCTACCATTTGTTGGTGATCTCCAGTGTGAGAATAAACCCTTATAACATAATAATATATTTTTACTCTCTCTGCAGCTTGAGATAATATAAACCAAGACTAAATAGTCCTTTGATGAAGTTGATTTTAGTTTAAACAGGCAAGTCTTCCTTCAGTTACTCTAAATAAGAACAACCTAGAACAAAAAAAGAGGAGAAACTTCATATGGATAGAATTCATGCTAATCGACTATAGAATATGAAATTATGATAAAGTTAATTGAGCCTATCCTAGAACAAGTAAAGCTTTCAACATTCTCTTAAGAGCTAGATCATTACTCTCTCAAAAGCACTTAACCATATCTTCATCAACTAATTAAAGTAAAACTTCATTTTTTCTTCATTTTAAAATAATTTCACCAGAGAGTTAAGTGAAGAATGCTCTGTAGGACCACTACCTTACCTATTTAGATTCATCCTGCTCTCTGACTTAATTAGTAATTACTTTCTCAAAATTTAAAATGTATTTTCAGGACAAATTTCTCACATCTTCTAAATTCAGCATAGAAGTTTATGAATTATAGTGAAGACAGAATGTCCTGCTCTGAAATTGGTACCTCCTTTGGTCTTAGTGAAATAATGTCATCATCAAACCGACTCAGGCTCTGCTGTAGCTGGTAGAGAAGGGGCCTTAATTGACTGTCCAGAAACAGAAAGGAAGGACTGAGTTGATCATTCTCATGCTTCAATATATATGTAACTTTTTACTAACCAAGGTCATTTTCTAGCACTTGTTTTAGAGAAGATTCTAGTTGCCTGACGATTGAAGGTGCCCCACTTTACAAAATAAGTTATTTTAAGAATTTCTATCCTATTTACATGCGAGTGTACAGTGGATGTAAAATAATCCTTTTGTCCTTAAGTAAAAACCTTCTAAAAGTATGAGGAAGATTTAATGTAGCTATGGTTTATATACTCTAAAACTTGTACATTACATGGCTCAATTCCTCCCAGACAGAAAGCTGGAAGAGCAATTCCCTACGCAAGGGATCTCCACTCAAAGCAAGAGGATACGAGGACTAAAAGGCATATCAGGCACAAGGAATGAGAAATCTAGGGGCCAAATCACCAGGGGAAGACCAGGCAGGGAGATCCAAGTTCAGAATGACGGCGGAAGGGATGCTGAGGAAAAGCAGATGGAGATAAAACCAGGACAGCAAGGAAAAAGTAGATGGGATTGCAAAGTAATTGCTCAGAGCAAAAAATTCCCAAACCCTTTTCAATAGCCAAATTCTTTTGTAAATAAAATTCCTTCTCCCAAAATTTTAAATTTAAGGCCAAAGAAAGCTTGAAGTCAGTCCATCCAATGACTAAACTTGTAAGATACAAAGCTGAGCAGCTGCCATAAACCATGTTTCCCACTAAAAATCCTGACCTGCAGCAAGCATGTCTGAAGCCAACGTGCTGGGGGATGGAGATGGTGAAGTTTTCTGAGGCCCAGGCTGAATCCTGCCATTTCCTTGGCTTCATTTGTTTCACTTCTGTTGGTATTCCTGAACCAATAGCCTTTTTTCTTTTGCTTAAGCTAGTTTCTTAATCCTGACAAATACACTCAGGCAACGTAAAAGAATTGGCAGAAAGTAATTAGCTGTTTGCAGAACCCCTCAGCTTCTCCATAAAGCAACAAGCCCTCCCCCAAGATCAGAAATTGAAAGCCACTATCCTAAATAACAGCTATCATTTGAGATTTGTCTTTGTGGCAAAGGTATAATATGTAGCTGGTGTAGGGATGAACTTAAACATACTACATTCATTCATTCATTCATTCAACACATATTTATTGGATTCCTATTATGTGTGAGGCACTGTACTAGGCAAGCAGGCTACAACAGGGCATGAAAGAGACATGTTTCCTGCCCTCATGGTACTTACTGCCCAAAGACCCAGTGTACTCAGGGTGAGAATTACAGGAAACAAGCTCTCTTTGTTATTGATGGTTGCTACTCTTGTGTAATAATGCAATGAAAAATATAAGTGCTCAAAATGAATATTCAATGTTTATCATGACCATGTAATTAAGAGATCAATATTATTTGTGCAGTGCCTACATTACTAGTCCTAAGACATATTAGGTCAGCTTATAACTACTATAAAATCTTATAGAACTTTTAATCAAGATGACATATATACATTAAACATTTGTTTCCAAAGTAATGAGGCCTTATTTTATACTACTAGGTATTGAAATTGTTTTGCTACTTTAATATTGGGAAAATGGTTTCTTTCTTTACTTCTGAAAATACAAGTTAATTGCTAGCCCATATTGCTTTCCTTATTATTTATGAATAGAAATGATTAAAGGATCCCACTATTAGAAACACAGACTCCCAAGGATAACTAACCCTTAAATAGTAAAACAATTGAGTCCTAAGGTGAGATTTTTTTGGTGCAGTATCATGACATGAGTTTGAAAGGTTTTTGCCATTCCTTTCCTTTGAAGGACGAGGCCTGGATTTGCAGGGTTACATAAGTAAAGTTGTAATCATTAATCAGAAAATACCACTGGGACTGTGACCACATTAGAGATCCTGAAAATAATTCAGGAATTCAGGTGAGCATTTCAAGGTTCCCCAAAGTTTCTACAGTAACAGAGGCACAAGTGCAAAATAAGAGAGGATAAGGCCTGTTTGAGGATTTGAGCACGGAGATGGGATGGGGGAAGGAAGTGCAGTTTTAGGATAAATCACTTAGAGAGTGATCCCAAATTCCTCTCTTTAACTGGCAGTCTCTCCTTCTCCATGGGACAGAAAGTGATGACTTCACCAAACTATTCATATTGCAGGGTCATAATTTCACCACATGTAATCAACGTGAACCCACTTCCGGCATCGAGTTATCTGACCCTTTCTTCCTGGTTTCTCACCGGGTTGCCCCGGGTACCAGCTTAAAAGAGAAACAGTCTCGGGTTTCTCTACAGAGCATCCGCCTTCCTGTGTTGGTCTTCCATTGATTTATTTACTCACTCAATATTTACTGAACATATATTATGCCCCAGTCGCTGTGCTAGGAGCTGGAGCTACAAAGAATTAGACACAGTTTCTGTCCTCCAAAGGCTCTAAGTGCTAGGTGTCTACATTTATGGTAGTGGCCTCTAAACATTTTTATTATATACTTCAGATAAAGTTTTTGCATGTTCTTTCAATAATGGGTATTTACTATCTGTAAATTCTTATAAATATTATATATTATTACTGTTATTGCATTCCTTTCATCTAATATTTCAGGGCAAAATAAATCCTTAGGACTTTGTTCCTAGGCAGTGATAGTTGATGTAAATCTATATTTTAAACAATCTTAATCATTTTAAATTTTTTATCAAATGCAATCAGATTGCTGTTGTGTTTACCTATAACGGGCCTGAGGGCAGGCGCTACATTTTACTGCACACAACCACATGCCAGCCTGCTGCTCAGGAAGCCCTCGCACTGGGATATAGAAGTCAGCACTGGCTTTTTCTGGTCATTTGTTATACCTACATTACAAGTATAACAGAGAATCCAGAGATTCTTGTAGGAATATACTTAAGGCACTTGTCTTAAAAAAAAAAAGTTAACATAATCTGTAAATCCTCTCAAAAACCGAGTAAAGTAATTGTAACATTTCACAATATGCTGAATATGAGCAAATGAGTGACAGCAAACAGTTATAATGGGGGTCTGAGTGAAGGTACCACGATGGATTAGAAAGCCTTATTTCCTGAGATTTGAAATAAATATATATAGGAGATCCAACATGCCTTCCTGCATCTTCTTGCATAGCATCGGCCTGCACTCCACCTAGAACACTGGTCTGTGGAGTGGAGACAGGGATCCTGACATCAGAGATACTGGACCACAAAAGGCAGACAGCTCATTTTCCTTGAGTCAAAAGGCTGAGGGAGAAAGGTAGGGTAGGCAATGTGAAAATTAGTCTTACATGGGAAATTGGTCTTAAAAAATAATAGGGAGCTATCATCATGTATAGGGAGAGAGATGGCTTTAGAGGACATAGCTATTTAAGTCTAGGGGACACAAGAGCAGGACATGTTTGGAAGAATACAAGCAAGCAAATCAGGTGGCTATAGGTTAGGGGGACAAGTGGGTAGCCTTAGGTATAGACAGAGAAATAACAGATGAAAAGAGGATTGATGGGAATCTGCTGGCACCCAGAACACTCATGGCTTCAATTTAGAAAAGGTTAGTCAAAATTAAATAGATGAGCTGACGAGAGAGCAGATCACAGAGGTGGATAGATTTTTAAGGAGAAATCATTGAGGCACATGTCATATTAAAAGAAACTACTGTAGAGCAGCTTTCTTGGAAACCAAATAAATGGTTCTTATCTCCACGAATATCACCAAGAGTAGAGCAGTTACCTATAAAAGCCTTTCTTAGTACCAGATATTTGTGGGGTAGACAAGTGGAATAATTACATAACAGATTTAATTAAAAAAATACAATGACCATTTTGCCTTTAATGGCCAAAGCGCTTTCTGAATTCCTACCCTCTGATATTCTTCTTTGTAACCCTCTTACTCTCCAAAACCTCTAAGAGACTCTGGAGACTGACCCTGAGAGGTCTGTGTGTTCAAACAGTTGAGGCCGCATCATTGAACATTGTCCCACCCACAATCAGTCTTCCAGTTTTGAGTTTATTTACAAAAAGTGAATCTTAGCTATACTATGTTAGTATGTGCATACATTCAAATAGTATTCTTCTATCAAGTCAGCACATTGTACATCTTAAAACTTGTACAGTTTTATCAGTCATGCCTCAATAGAGCTAGGAAAAAAATATTCTTCTTCTATTCCTGGAAGTCCAAACTGTTGCAGAAAGACAATATACCTCAGCTTAGGCAAAGCAACAGTTACCACTGACAAATAACCAGGGAATTGAGTTGGGTGGCCCAAGTTGCATCTGAAGCACAATGAAAGAATGAAAATTTTTCATAACTGGTCTCCAAAATGAAAGAAAGGGGGAAGAAAACAGAACTATTCTGGGATTGCCAAAAAGTTGGAAGAGAAAGAATTCATGTTGCAAGGAAGCATGAGCAAATTCTACAAGGACTGGCATACTCCACATTAAAGGCACGCTTTGGTCAAGCTTCTAATAAGTAACAGTCAGTACTAAGGTTTAGCAGATGTCAGGAAACTCTTAGCATTGACTTGCCCTAAATTCTTGCGACTCTTCTTACTCTGTCTGCAGCAGGATAAAAGAAATCTGAGATAACCCCACAGTCCTTGGGGCTTCAGGAGTGGGAAGGAGAGAAAGACCAATGAGCACTTGGAGGGTCAGTCCCCCTCCCCACTTTCATGTGCCCTAAACCCTCACTGGGGCCCCTCTCCTTGAGGTAATTTCTGATTTTATTTCATAAGAGTAAAACTTGCCCACCTTGTTCTTACCACACCATGACGACTAAGAATTTTTGCATTCACTCTGCTTTAATAACAAAATTTGTTTGTTCTCCTTTGAAAATGAGTCATGAAAAAATTCAAACAATACTTTAAAAGTCCTTCATAATCCGATCACATTCAAACAGCCATTTCGTGATTATTTCTTCAGCTTTGTTTTGCCTTTCATTATTCATTGGGGCTGCCCCTTAATCTGAACAATGACAACAATAAAAACATTAACTTTTTAATTATATTTCTATTTTGGATGTAAGATGCTCAAAATCTATTCAATGCAAAAATGCTGCATTTTTGTACTATAAATAAAACAGGATACAAATTATCAAGCAAAAATATGGCCTCACCCGTTTGAGGGGACAGCTGTGGGCAAAAAAGTAAGGTAGCTAACACATTTGTGTGTCTACTTTCCTGCTCTGAGGCCTGCCATGACACCAGGGGCCCATCCCAAGTCCCACAGTCCAGTCCCTCCAACCAAACAGTGACCCAGACTTCAGAATGGCCCCTTCTTCCCTGTTGTTCTTGGAAAATATTCCTATGATCTCAGCGAGCTGTTTTAAGGCTACAATCTGCTTCACTTCACGTTCACATGTGAATGAAGGAATGGGTGCTTTAACAGGGACCTTCTCAGGAGTATGCTTGTTAACGCAAATCATCTCTGAAGGCTAGTTTCAGGCTGGGTGATAAAGTGAAATGGAGGAATTTCTGGTAGTGCGCAGAGATAGGTAGTGTGATTTGAGGAAATTTCCCCACTGAAACCAAAAATCACAACATGGAAAGCTGTTCCCGCCTACCTGAGTTCCAGCATAATGCTCATCTCACTGCAATGTTACACTGTAAAGGTAGGAGAGCTGAGTAGTTAGAACAAGATGAAGGGCTTTGGAATAAGCACATGTGGGTTCAAACCCATAAAGGCTCTTACTTAGCAGAGGAATGCCTTTGGCAAGATACTGCTTTTGTTACTTAAACACTCAGACTTCTTTCACCTGTTAAACAGGGTTGCTTTGGTGATTAAAAAAAATGAAATAGCGTATATGTAGTGCTTGGTACACAGTAGGTACCCATGAATAGGAGTTATTGTTAGTTATGTTATTTCTTTTGGGTTAGACAACATTTAATAAACTGAGACTTTCCCATCTTCTGTTAAGCACTAGTGAGTGGAGTGGCTAGTGAGTGGAGTGGCAAAGGCAGCCCAACTATTGGCCAAGGGGAGTAATACATTTCTCATCGTACCGTGTCATCACTCATTGCAATGGTTAGAATGGCACAAAATTTTTCCCAAGAGAGGTCACAAACCAGGACAAGTCTGTCCCCAGACATAACAATTTTAACCGTCAGTGTTTAGTTGTTTTGAGTTAGTTGTCAACATTTAATAATCATAATATATGACATAAAAACCATATTTCCAACACATTTTAAAATATTCATATTTCAAAAACTTGTTTCTCATGAGAACAACTGCTAGATATGCAGCAGCCAGCTTCTCCAGGTAGAACGTATATTCTACCCTACGCCCCAGTCCCCATCATGCCTTATATGCTAATGCGGAGGAATGTCAGTTGCCATCTGTCATCCAGCTTGCACTGTGGCCTTGCTAACTCTGGGCTCTCTCTACTGATCTCATTTCTGGCCTGGCTCCTATGGGCATTTGAGTTATGGCCTCTGCCGTAAGAGCAGTTAATGTATTCCACAATACACAGCAGTACATTCAGGTTCTGAAGTCATACGACCTGGAGTTGAATTCTGATTCTCCAGGTTTTTCTCTGGTTTGTGAAGACCTAGAGTATCAGTTTCTTCAATTCTGTAAGAGAAATAGTAACTGGCTCATCTCACAGGGCTGTTATGAGGGTTAAATGATATAATGTAGGTAAAGAGTTTCTCATCAAATCTGGCTTTAAAAGGGGGCAATAAATGTGAACTACTACGAAGATGACCACGGTACGGACGACGAGGGCGACGGTGCTGCTGCTGATATCACAGTGACTGCCAGTACCAGCACCACCACGGCTACCACCGCCACTGCTGCTTAGTCGAGTTAGTTGAGAAGGATAGTAACTGTTATCTGAGAGAGCTAAAACCACTTATGGGCTTTCCTCGTTCTCATTTCTGCTCCTCAAGCTGGAAACTGAAATTCATTTGCAAAGCTCTAGGGAACATGGAGCCTTTCAAAGTGGGAAAGAGCAGTTTCTTTCTGCTGCTGTGCGTGTGCGCAAGATGGGCAGCAGAATGAAGTGAGAGAGCTTTCCATCTCCACGGTAGAGAGACACTGGTAGGAAAGGCTAAGGTCCAGGTGAAGAAGGCCAGAATCTGAAACAAAATCCCAGTAGGAAGTGTTTCAAATAAGACAACCCAACAGATACACCCAGAGTAAGGAGGAGATACGACCTCTATGGACAGGGAGCTAGAAAACTTCAGAGAGGAAGGGAGATACCCTCAAGTTGGTATGACCCAGGGAACACAAGCCTTTCTCTTTGGGAATGAGGTAATGGGGCAGAGCAAGGGAGGAGAAGGGGGAGAATTAGGGCAGATTGGCTGCAAAGGGGAAACGGAGTGCAAATTGGCCAGAGCAGACAAGCCCAAACTTTGGCTAGAGAGCCAAAGACAGGTCTAGGAGAGAAAGGAGAGCATGCAGACAGTGGGGATTCGACCTTGTGTGACATCACAGAATCCGAAATTACTTCTCCCTAGGGCTTCCACAAACCAGAGAAAAACAAGTGGGTTGGACACGTAGGTACCTGACGGCCTCAGGGCAGGACTTTCACTGATACAACTAGTGGCCTCTTTTTGAGGTACTTTCAAGGACATCATTTGATCCCAGGCTAGCTATATAAAGTACTATCTTCCTATTTTACAGATGAATAGTAGAGAAGAGATTAAGTCAATTGCTTAAAGGCACAAAACCAGTAAGTGGTGAAGACTGTTCGAGCTTAATTCTTCTGAAATCAATTCCTTTGCCTTGCTCACTGCACCATCTTCAGAAATTACATTTTGTTTGCCATGCAGTTTCCAGGTCTGTTTCTTCCTTTACAGTTCTCCTTACTTATTTAAGGAAGTTTCTTATTTAATGCAGATATGCTTTGGTTGAATACAGAAGAAGAAGGTCAAGGAAAAGATGTCAAAGCCTGGCCCAGCATAGCTAAAGACATCAGCTTCCCTGGGGTCACCAGCAGTCTCAGCTACAAATCAGAGTAACCCCATTTCCCTACCACCACACCAGCCCCCAGACCACTGGAGTTGGGATTATAATGTGGCAGCAATTCCATAAGGGATTCATAGTAACTTTGGCCAAGATATCTTCATCCTCCCAATGGATAGATCAATCTTTTGTTATTGCAGTGGGAATGAAGGATTACAGTCAAGAAGAGACTTTAAAAAGTTGAAGAAAAATGTTAACTCAAAGGAATATTGTCTGCCAGGATTTGGAACTTGCTTGTTTAGATAGTAGAACTTTGCCAAGGACTTTCCAGTTAATACTATGCTTTCAACACTGATTAAAAAGTAAAATGTACTGTCTCAAACTAGAGTAATATCTTTTTTTTTTTTTGCAGGTCATGTGATTTGGCTTTAAGAGAGTTGGGCAGAGCTGAGAATAAAACATGTCTCTAAGGCTCCTAGTCCAGTGAACTAAACAATCTGGTTTCTTCATTTTTAAATGGTCTGTTTTGAAATGAACAAATCTGAACACTTCATCAAGCTAAGAAAAGTAACAAAAGGAAAGAAATAGTCTCTTAGGTGAAGAAACCTGAGATAGGTTTGAAGATACAGAAGCTGAAGTTACTGTAAGGCTGCCAAACTGAACCAAACCAATTGATTCAATTTTTTTTAATCAAACAAAACTCACCACAGATCTTTTTCCTTTTTTTCTGATCCAAAGTCTGCATTTTGAAGCTATGTAGAAAAAATGCCTATCAAATCCAGTGATACATAAGAGAGTCACAGGAGATAAGATAGGGATTTAAGAATCCAGTGTGTAAGCTTAAAAGACAGGGCTTTCAAACAAGATGTACATGTGCATGTGCACACACACACACACACACAAGCACACGCACACATTCACATACCACATATGCATACACTTTCACTCCAGAAGACACAAAGGTACTCATTTCAACCACTGAGGGAAAGCACCTGCGACACATATAAAATATCTCTTACATCACCCATTAAAGTGTGTATTTTTAGAGCTACTGACCTTTATGTGAACTAAACAATAAGGCTGTTCACAAACCTGACAGAGAGCAGCTTTTCCAAAGTGAAACAGTGAACCACTGTCCCTAATGCACCCATCAAACTAAGCAATTAAAATGGCATCTAGCCCAAAATTTAAAAAGCCTTTGTAACACACACTGCCAAGATTATTGGTCCTGTCTCAAAAAAAAATCATTGTTTTGTCTTGGCATTTATTAAAAAAAAATAAAATAAAAGAACTAGCTTATTCATTTATCTGATGAATGGACTGAATACATTTAGGGCAATCAATAGAAACTCAGTGGTCCCAGCTCCTTAAACTGCTGCCAAACCAACTTGGGCAGTGGTGGCCACAGACCAGTGCTAATACCACAGCCTTAAGAATAAATGTTATTGTGTGGACCTAAAAGGCCTGAAATCAAGTTCTAGTTCCTTAGCCACTAGTTCCATGACCTTGGGGAATTATTTAACCTCTTAGCTTCTATTGTCTTTTCATTACAGGTATTATAATATAATAGTAGTTGCCTAATGGAAGTTATCCTATATGCAGTTTGAAATAAAATCATATATGTTAAGAGTTTAGCATAGTACCCCGTTCAGAGCAAATGCCTGTTAAAGGCCAGCCATCACTAACATTGAGAAATCTCAGAGTGACCATAGTTTTTCGTCCAACCCAGGACACTTTTCAGGTTGAAAGGGAGCTCTATTAGCGACATGGTGCAGTACAGGCTGAGAGCACGGACTACCAGGAACTAGGGGCATGATGTTCAGAATAAGCAACATGAACTACAAAATCAGAGTAGTCAATGAGGATGCCCAGCTACCCATGAATGAACATACTGCACTCCTACAAGTTTCATTGCCAGCTTTGTAATCAGTTGATGATACGATCATACCAGAGATGACCGTTAGCATCAAATTTTTTTCAGAATTCTGAACTTACACAGATCAAACATTTTTACATCACGTCTACAAGACTTTGAAATTAATGTTTTTTAGATTTTCGTTTATCATAAAACATCCTAAATCATTTTTTAGATCTGTACATGCTTTCCCATGTGGTGTTTTTAACACAGCTTTTATGCTAGAATATAAACTGATTTTAAAATTATGGGAGAAATAGCACAGTAGTTATCCAAATCATCAAACCAGGTGCAACAGAACATTCCAGTCCCTAGAGAGGACCGGGCTTCCTTTCTGACATCCTTCATTCAAGCACTGCGCTTTCAGAAAATTAGCCTATCCATTCTGAAACTTGCAGGAGTGCAATTAATGAATGTTTATTTAAAATCATCCTGTTAATTTCAATAACTTTATGGAGATCTTATGAATGTGTATGTAGATGTTTTCATTAATTCTCTTTGCAGAGAAGAGGTAAATTAACTGACAAATGAATCAGTGAGAAGATTAAAAGGGCATAATGATGAGAATTTATAAATTTTGCCTGTTTTTGAAAAAAGGGAGAAAAGCAAGCATACATACTTGTGTTTTCTTCTATTTTCATTAAGAAACACAAAAGATTGACAAGAAACTACTAATGGTTACATACAGAACAGGAGGAACAGGGACGAGAGGGATAGCATGGTGCTAAGATACCTTATATACATTCTGACATCATTTTAATTTTTGAACCATATCAAGAATTCTATATTTAAAAAAATCTTCAAAATCACCTGTTTTAATGAAGTAAAATGTTCTAAAGAGACTTTCTTCAATCTACAAACACTTAAATGGAATTTAAACACAAAGTAAAATAAAGTACCTCCCTACCTCTTAACAACTATAGATGTTATTAATCAGGATAAATTATAATTAGTAAGTCTAAGTGTGAAGAAAATGGTCCAGTCTTAATTAAGTATAATCCAAAATGACACAAATAAAGACAGAAACACAATCCATCAATATCCTATTACTCAGATATTCACTGAATTTGCAAAAGAAGATAGAAACAGGGGAGAAAAGCTGAAGAAAATATTAGAAGTATGTGTAAAATATTTTCAACTTAATCACTTAAATGAAAAAATGTGTTAAATGTTTAGTTAATTAGCGTTAAACATTAAAGAACTGTTCAGTAGGACTGAATCATGTTTTAACAATTGCCAAGGCAAGTTAATGACTTCCTTATTTACGTATTTTATGTTGTTGTAGTAGACACAATAGAAATTATTCATAATAATTGCATTTATTGGATAGTACATTTGTTAGATAGTTATAGTTCAAAGTCATATGGAAAAATAGCTAGGATTCATATGTATAAATGAAATACATGTATATGAATCGTGTGTGTATATTTATATATACCATATATAAATATGGTGGCCTGTGAAACTGTTTCTATGATTATTTGTGAAAACATAAAAATTATGACTAGTTTATGGATGTGACAGCAATCTGGCCACAACATCTGCCTCATTGTTGATTGCCAGAGTGGTTCTACGTGATGCGGCTGGCTGGACCAGCACTTCCTTCCTCCTTGATCTCTCAATGTCCATCTCCCCGAAACCTACCCACACTGTGTGTGACCTTGCTACCCAGATGCAAATTCACTTTGGATAGTTTGAATCCTAGAAACAAATCACAATTATAGAAGCCCTGGCTTGTAAAAGACCTGAAAAGTCTTTCCACTGATCCGAAGGTACTCCTTATTCTCTCTTCTGCCTGAAGCCTAAGCAGAAATTTAATTTGTTGTAACAGGGTTGACACATAGGGTGGGTTGGGCAGAGTTCACTGTACAAGCAGGTCTGGAAATGGAGAGAAATGAGGGCTGAAGTCTTGACAGCGCTCTGCTCGCTAAACCGCATGCCCTGGTGTCTCTAACTCACGCAGAAGTATCCTATGGGCTAGTGTGAGCTCCGAGCCATAATCTGACTTACAGGGGAGAGACCAGCCCTTCTGTACTGTCTGACACTCTTCTCACAATGAGGCATAAAACACTACAATATACACTTTCAAGAAGCATTTTAAAGTACACACTCTTGAGATTATAGCCACATAGGCAGATTACATCCCCAGCATAATCAATGAACCCAGTTTTTTCTAGCTTCATACAAGTGTGGCTCCTTTCCTGAACTTTTCTGTCTCTCTATTTTTCTCACTTATTTCTCTCTCTCTCATTCCCCTCTATCCCACTCAATATATTTATCTCTCACTTGCCCCCCCTCTGACCTCATCTCTAAGACCTTGAAGAAAACAAGATTTTTTCCTGCCTGAATTTTTGATACAATGCTCAAATTTGGGTTGAAAAAGTTCTCTCTAAAGCCATCTGCCATCCAAGCTGCTTGCATCTCTCACTGAATTCCCATTTCTAAAACTAGGGAGCAATCAAGGGCCTATGCTGCCAGTTTCCTGTGAAATCACTGCTTTGACTCCGGTCTGCCCTACGTTTTTCATCTCTGGCTTCTATTCACCTCAGCTACATCCCCAGGCATTTTTTTCTTCAATCACATTTCTACCAAGAGTCATCCAATCTCAGGGTATTTGTCTCTCTATTATTCCACCAACAAACTGTCAACTTCTTGCTATTTCCATAAATAACACCCCCAAATCCACAGTTGTATCAAAATACATGAGTTTTTTAAAAATCACATTAAGCAAAAGAAGTCAAATGACAGTATATGCCCTATTTACTGAAAAGAGGGATATGCCTATATGCCTGAAAAGAAGGATACATACAATTAGGATACTGACAGAGTATTACATTTTTGACTGTATGACATCTGATAGAAAAAAAAAATTAAGGATGAAGACACCTAGACAGAGAACAAAATTAAAAATAAAGTGGGCCCCCAACTGAAGAATAGATCTTAAACTGGTCCATAGCTGGAGTGCATTATATGTCATCAGGGTTAGTAGAAATCTCGTAATTATATGCAAAAATTTTTTGTGTCAATTTTCCTGGGGAGAGATTACACAGATTTCATCAACTTCTCAGAGGGAATCTGTGACCCAAATAAGCTTAAAATATTGAAGGAGAGTCAGAGACTGAAATATCAAAAAAACCTCGCTCTAAGTAATTCATAAAATTATCTAATATTTAGTCTATTTTAAGTGCAAATATTAAATTCTATATGTAAATATTAAAATGGTCTCATCATTGGTGGGTATATATTACAGGTCCAGATAAGCTTTTCAAGTCCATTCAAATGAATTCATGTATGATCAAGAAAATGTGAAGGTATTCCTTAAAGTAGCATTTCCTAAGCTTCTCTGCTGACTGAATCACTTGGGGTGCTTATATTTAAAAAAGAAGAGTCCTGAGCCCAAACCACAAATATTGAGTCAGAATTCAGAAGGGAAAAGTCTAGGAATTTTTTATTACTATTTTTTAAAGATTTTATTTTTTTAGAGCAGTATTAGGTTCACAGCAAATTAAGAGGGAGGTACAGAGATTTCCCATACACCCCCTGCTCCCAAACATGCAATATACAAATTTCCATCATTATCAACATCCCCAACCAGAGTGGTACATATGTTACAACTGATGAACTTATACTGATAGATCATAATCACCCAAGTTCATAGATTATGTTACAGTTCACTATTGGTACGCATTCTATGGGTTTGGACAAACATATAAAGACATGTAACCACCATTATAATATCAAATTTTCACTATCCCCAAAATCTTCTGTGCTCCATCTATTCATCTCTTACCCATAGAATTCTTTGCAAGGAAGTGTCTCAGATGGTTCTTATTAGTAGGAAGCATTTATGAAAATTTTCCCAAGTTATTAATTAAGTCTTTGTTCATCACACAAAAATGAATGGACTGACAAGAGCAAAACCAGAAACACATGCTCTAATTTCTAAAAAGTATCATCTGTTTAAAGTTAGGTTCCTTTCTTTGTGAAATTTTGAATAGAAGTGATTAGTAAATTATAAGTATAGAACATTTTTACCTTTATAGCAACAGAAAAAGTATTAATTTTATAATTCATCAGTAATCAGACACAAAGGTTTTTCTATCTAATTTTTCCAAACTTGGTACTACAATGCATTTACTGAATATACTTGGAGAGTTCCATGCATGTAAGTCTAGGAACTGATGAATTATTCTGCCTCAAGTATTAAGAAATTATTAAAGAAATTTTAGCATAAAAAGCAAAAAGTTAGAAGAAGCAGCAGGAGGTCAAGTATTCTTTCTTAAACATATTATTCCATTAAACTAATAGCTCTTGTTCACAAAGGAATGTTTTTCTAATGTATTACAAATCACACCAGGGAGATTATTTATAATTGTCATTCTAATGGACTAGCATAGTTAGTTGACTCTACAGTGCTGACTTTAATAAAAACATACTGGGGAAGAAATTTCTTTTTAGTTTTAAGTATTTAATTTTTTTAATTGGTGTACTCAATTCAATTCCACAAATATTTGTTTACCATCTACTATAAGCCTGGCTCTAGGCTACCTACTACAAAGTGATGACTAAGATACAATTCTTACCCTCAAGAAGCTATCCTTCTTTAGAAATTTATTTTCTCCTGCTTTTTAAAATTTTGGGTGAACCAAATCAGAGGTTGGCAAACTTTTTCTGTTAAGAGATCAGATAATAAATGTGTTAGTGCTTTGCAGACCATACAGTCCCTGTTGTAACTATTCAATTTCACTGAGTAGTAAGAAAGCAGCCATAGACAATATATAATCTAAAAAGCATGATTCCAATAAAACTTTATTTGCACAGACAAGCTGCTGACCAGATTTGGCCCTGGGGTGCAGTTTACCAACCACTGGACTAAATAGTTTCTGAATGCTTATTTAACCTTTTATCTCCCTTACTAAAAATGTTTAGACCAGGAAATAGTAAAAAGCAGATATACCAAGGAGGTAAGGAATTTAAAAATTACAGTAAAAAACAGGCTGAGAGAAATCAAAGAGGCTGTTAAATGAGGAAAGGCAGCAGGCAGCACCACCCAAACAGAAACTGACTCATCAAGAAAGGCCACGATCTACACAGCAAGTTTGAAAGCTTTTAAAACATTTGTGTAATAACAGCAGTAATAGCAATATTATATTACAGAATAATCCACTGCTAGGCAAAATCATCTTTATAACTCTAGCTTGCTTTAGAAAGCAGATGTGTTAAAGAATTGGGCATAAAATCGGATGTTTTAAAAAATATTTTTTCAAAAATTGAAATGCATAATTGTTTTTTAAATAAGAAATACAATAAGCACAAAGAAAAAAAAATACAATAGTTCCTCTTCCTCAAATACTACCAACCCAGGGGCAGGCACTACTTTTTCTCTGCATAATTTTCAAACGTGTTAGAAGAGCTCATTCTTCAAAGCATCCTTCTGCTGCTTAAAGGATCAGAACTTCATCCATTCATTCACTCCATAAACTCTCATCTTAGATTGCTGAATCTGCTCAAGTGGCGTGTACCGTAGCGCTCAGTGCCCAGGAGCCCGTCCCCATAGGGACAGTGCATGCCAGGCACTGGGCGAGGAACTTCCTGGAGATAACCTTACTGAATCTTCTCCAAGGAGAGAGGCCCTTATTCTTATGTCCATGTTAAAAATTAGGAATTTGAACACAGAGAAGTAAAGTAATTTACCCGTGGTCAACAGCTAATCAATGGAAGAATCACATTTTATTAAGCTAAGAATTCTGGTTCCTTCATCCATGCTCTGAATCTTTAGTGCTTCTCCTAAGAAAAAAATAACCACATTCACACCCTTTCACATAAGCCTGCCATCAGTATGCTGACACTACTTGCTTTCATGTAATAAATATAAATATGAAAAGTGTGAATGTCTCTGCCACTCATGAATGAATAATGGAAATAACACAATTGTCAATGATTTGGTGAATAACTGTTTATTGACTTTTGGTAATAAATGTAGTATATACTTAGGTTCTGAGGGCCACATTTTAACCACTTAGGTGCCAAACAGTCAGTGGTCCTGAAATCTTGAGGGGAACCCAAACATATTACAAATGTGACAAAAGCCACAGGTACTGTCCCCGAAGAATACACATAAGCATAGTGTGTGGCCTAGAAATGCACCCTGAAATCTTTTTCCAGAGAACTACTGCCAGGAGCACATTCGATGAACAGCCCCAGCTGTTGCCCCTCTGGATCCATGACAGTGTTCACAGCAGAACCACACTTCCCGTGGGGTTAGAGTTACTGGGAGCTGAGAACTGATCATGGCAGGTGTACTAGTGCCAGTGCCTTTCTGCCCAACACAAGATATGGCCAGTGAGCAACTTTTGCATGGGAAAGTCTACACCAGCCTGGCTGAGGCTTTCTTGGAACTGTACTGCAGTTTAAGACTTTCTACCCAATCTTTCCTTCCCCTTCTCCCTTCACAGATGTCAGACCTACACTGTGGACTCATTGCTACGTATTCCTGCTCTCTTTCCTTTATCCTCCACAGGTATTTCCCTATAAATTAAGCTTGTCTAATCCTGACTTGATGTCTGTTTCTTAGAGGATCTGAAATAATACTTCCAGACATGTGAAATGTTGTATATACCTTATCAAATGTTAGTAGAAACTTGAAGCCCATTTGTGGATCCCTGGGAATATAAGAATACCAAGTTAAGATGGTACAACGCAGATGGTACAATGAGAGTCAAATGAAAGATAGATGCTAAGCCAACATCTGCATTATTCTGTTCTTACAGTCATAAGAATTTGGTCAATGATTTAAGAAACAATTTACATTCCAAATCTAAATCAACCTAATCAATTTAAATCTATACCTACATACTGGCTAAATTATGGTAACTTATTTTTTTTTTAATCTAATAGGAAATGGGAGACCCATAGAAATATCATAAATAAAAACATCTTTTTCAATGTTTTCTAGAGAGGTGGTTTCTGGAAAGAGCAGTACTGAATATTGGCAATACTGAAGCCTGAACACAAATCCTAGCCTTTCAGGGATTGCTGAGTTCCCTCCTACAAGTCACTTAAACTTTCTGGGCTAAAGTTGCCTTCTCTTTAAAATGATGGGGTTAGACTAGGTAGTTTCTAAGGAAACTTTCAATTCTTGAAATTTTACAATAGTTATGTTTCTTTCTGTTGCATAATTAATAAATAGTGCTGGGAAGATAAATTTAATTCTAAGGCAAACATAATATTAATGTTATTTCAGAAGCAACACATGGTAACTTCCAGTTTATTTGAAATCCTCAAGATCTGGCCATTGCCTTCCTTTCCAGCCTTACAAATTATGTTCTAGCAATACTTTCTTCCTGTTCCTGGTACCTCTTGAGCTCATTCCTGCCTCTAGGTCTGTTGCAACTGATTGGAAAGTAGTTTTGCAGCTTTTCAAATGGCTGGCTCTTTCTCAAAGTTCAGATCTTGGTTCAAATGTCACCTCTACCAAAAGACTTTAATGTGACCATGCTGTTCAAAATAATTGCTCACCACCCCCAACCCTCTTTATCTGAATACCCTATATATTTTCTTATCAGAGTTATCACTATTTCATTGTTTGGTGGTCCATTTCTCCCCACTAGAATAGAATCTTTATAGGACAAACATGTTGTCTGTCTTGTTTGTCATTATATTCCCTAGAATGATGCCTGGTAGGTAGGAATCACTCAATAAATGTTTATCACATGAATAAATGAGTTAACAAATGAATAAATGCATCCTAAGAGAAAACATATGCTTTAACATTTACAAGAGTGGTGAAAGGAATTATAAAAATCATTTCCTATTCAATTTTTTATAAGGGTCACATAGAAGCAGAATATAAACTTGGCTCTGTATTTTGTTTTGACAGAGAAGATGACAACACAAGTGCAAGCCAGCAGGAGCATTAGTTTTAGCTTTGGGCTGGGTTTTTCTGTGGCAGGTCAATAGAATTGTATGCTGATCAATACCAAGGTCATGTTCTAACTAACTGAGCAAAAAGGCTTAAATTACTTAGCTTTTAATATCTGGAAACAAGCAAGCATCAAAATAATTCTATTAATTGCCTTAATTGCCAAAGAATTGAAAATCACAATGCCTAATAATAAACTCAAGAAAAAGTTTTATAAAAATTTAATTTCTACAGAAAGTTTATATTAAGAATGACTCATAGAAGTTTAAAGAAAACTTTTTTTTTTTTGACAAGATAATTCTTTAACTGAATTTGAATGCATAAACTTGAAGGAACAAATTTGAAGCCACCTCTCAATTTCCCATGAATGAATCAGGAATTGGCTTAGGAAGAAGTAACAGAAAGGTTTGGGAGCTTCATAAATCTTAGCTCTGGCCCTAACTATGGCTTCAATCAGTTCACTTAATTTCTTTGGGCCTCAAATTTCAATTTTTAAAATAAGATTAGAAATGCATGTTCTGCATTATTATTATTAATACTTGTTTTGAAAATTCATGATACTCTAAAGCACTGAACGTGGTATGAGGTAATAAATGGTAGCTAAGCTGGATGGTGAAAATGCCTTGGCAATGTCAGGCTGTGGTTCTCAGGAGCACGTATGTGAGAGGAGAGAGATGTCAGAACTACATTTATAAGCCCATTTTCCTCACTAGAAATCAGGAATTTTTATCACCTCCTTTGTGAAAATACACAATCTGTACAGTTGAGAACTTACTAAAATATTTTGAAAGTAGGCCATTTTTTTCCCTGAAGGACAAAAGGCAAACAGCATCCAAGAGGTAAATTTTTTTACCATATTTAAAAATACATGAATTTGTCCTAGTAATGAAAGTCAACTTGAAATTAAATTCTTTTATGCTATTATTTTCAAAGAAATATGACCCTCATTTTTAAAGGCGAAAAGTAAAATGTCATTCAGAATATATGAAATGATGTACATCAGGCAGTAATTCATAATGTGGTCAACAAAACTTCATTTAGGATCTTTGCTGCTTATGATTCTGTAAAACTAAAAAGGCAATTATTGACTCATTCATTCATTCAACAATATTTATGTAGTGCCTAGTGCTGAAGACATGAACCTTATTTCTACTGAGGACAAAGTGGCAGTGACGTAATTAGTTTTATACAGTTAATACACAAAGTACATGTTTAAAGGAAAAGCAAGGCGTTTTTGAAAAGGTAACATGAGCTACAATCTATAAATAAAAATTAACCTGGATAAGGATGTGACTTGAAGGTGGGAAAGGACTTTCCAAACAAAGGTATTTGCTTATGCTGAGATCCTACAGCAAAAAAGGAGGTGATGTCTTCCAAGAACTGAAGGAAATCCAGTATGGCTGGAAAACAGAGTGAGGGGTATTGTGGTACAAAAAGAAGAAAAAGAGGTAGGCAAGGGCCAAAAAATATAGAACCATTTTGGCCTTGTTTAGGATTATGGTCTTTATCTTAAAATCAATGAAAACCCATTGAAGAGATTTAAGGAAGTGGGTGACATGCTTAGATCTGCATTTTGGAAGGTCACTTTAGGCTAAGGTATTGTGAATGGATTTGGGTGGATGATCAGAGGGGATATATAAAGACCAGGTAAGAGACTGTTATGGTAGGTCCCGGGAAAGGTGATCTTTAGCATAGGCCAGTTCTCTGGCAATGGATGGAGTCAAAAACATTTTTAAAGGTAAAACTGCTGATGGAGACAATACACAAAGAGGCAAGCTGGGAATGACAAAGGAATAAAGGAAAAGAAACTAAGACCTCACCCTGGTTTCTGATAAGCACAACTGGACAGAGTGGAGTTATAATCCACTGAAGAATGAAACACTGGAAGAGGGCCAACTTTGGGATCAGGGGTCAGGGTAGATGAGAAGACCACAATTTTATTAACTTGACTTCGAGTTGCCTTAGAGACATCCAAGTAGACAGGAGGATCTAGAATATGTAAAGAGGTCTAGGCTGGGGATAGATTCAAAGGTCTTTGGAAATCTTTAATGTTGTTATAGGTGAGGTTTCCCAGGGAGAGAATATGAGATAAAAGAAAAAGAATCTACAACTAAGCCTTCAAAAATTCCAAGATGTATGCCCAGGTAGAGAATAATGAGCCTGAAAAGGAGTCTTAGAAGAAATGGCAAGAGAGGAAGAATGAAACTCAACTAGTACATATTCCAGAAACCAGTGGATAAGAATCTTTTAAGAAAGAAGAAGCCAACAAAATCCAATGCATATGCAAACAGACAGACAGACAGACACACAGACACACATACACACACACACATGCAAACTATCAAAAGGGTTTTCTGAGGGATTACAATAGTAGTAACAATATTAAGAATAACAAACACCAGATTTCTGCTATTAGCTATGACAGCTTATCAATGACCAGGCTTATCCTTCCATGGTAAACAACTAGAAAACTGGACAAAATATATGAAACCCATGATTTCACACACTGGAGAACAGTCAGAACATTTCTGTGATCACTGAGAAAAGAGAAAGTAGTAGCTCCTGACTTCTCTGGCTTTCAGCCTAGAGGTGTATTCTAGATTATGCAACAGGAGGAGGCTGCTCATGAATTAGTTGGCTTTAGGTGTCAGAGAACAGCAGTCAGGGAAGCTAACACACCTAGAAGTGACGCAGAGTTGCAAAAGGAGATAGTTATGCAGAAAATCAGCTCCATAAATCTGCACATGCTTACTCTTGAGTCTTTGCCGAATGCTAAGCATTGTGTACACAGGAGAAAACAGTCCAAGTCTAAGCAAACAATGAATAGGAAGATATAAGACAAGCAGTTACTAAAGTTCACACAGGGATAGGAGATGTTCGACTTCTGACCTGCCAGAGTGAAACGTTCTTGTTGATCACCCTGGTCATTCAGTGGGGACCCCAGGAGGTCATGCCTTAGGAAGACTAAAATTTTGTTTAGTGTACAAGCTACTCAGCACCTACCCTACCAAAGCTTCAAACATGCCCTGACCTGATCCACAAGTCATAACTACCTTCCAAACAAGACCTAAAACTAATTTAAGGTAAGACACAAAATCACTCAACAATACAGCATTCACAGTACTCAGTATCCACTCAAAAAGCACTAGAAATACCAAGACACAGAAAAAAATTTACCAATAAACAGGATAAAAATCAGTAATGATACAAAAACAGATACGGAAACAACAGAGATGTTAGAAAGATAGATGATAGATGACAAAGATAGATGATAGTATTAAAAGACTTGAAAAAAAAGCTCTGATAAATGCCATAAATATGCCTAAGAGTTTAAAAGAAAATATAGACACAAGAGGACAGAAAGAGATAAAGGACCAAATGGAATTTCTAGATATAAAAAATACAGTGTGAAATGATTCCACTGGATGGAATTAACAGCAGATTAGGCAAAAAAAACCCCACTAAACTTGAAGATATAACAATAGAAATTATCATAAATGAAGCACAGAGGGGAAAAAACACCAAAATAAAAAAATAAACCAACAGAACCCAGTGGTTTGTTAGATACCAGGAAGACTAACAGACATGTAAGTGGAATTCCAGAAGAAAGTGACTGAGGAACAGAAAGAAACACTGAGAAATAAGAGTCAAATGTTTCCAAATTTGAAGAAAATAATACAACTACAGATTCAAGAATTCCAACACTAAACCTAGCATGACAAGCTTTAATTAAAACCACACAAAGGCATATAACAATCAAATTACTGAAAACCAATCAGAAAAGAAAATCTCAAAAACAGCCAAAAGGGAAAAAAGACAATATACAGAGGAACAAAGATAAGAATGATCACAGACTTCTTGTCAGAATCTATGCAAGTCAAAAGAAAAAGACACAAGATTGTAAAGTGCTAAATAAAAAAAGCAAAAACAAAAATGAAAGACCTGTCAACCTAGAATTCTACATACTCAGTGAAATTATCTTTCAAGAATGAAGGCAAAACAAAGAATTTTTCAGACAAACAAAAATTAAAAGACTTTGTTGGCGGGAGACCTGCACCATAAGAAATGTTAAACAAAGTTCTCCAAGAGGAAAAAAATAATTCCACCTGGAATATATATACAGTGGTATTTACATCACATGTAGACAAAAAAGAAATGATAACAATGGCAAATGACAGGAGGAAGGAAATGAAAATATTGTGTGGTAAGGGTCATGTATAATGGATAAACTGATAAAATATTATTAAGATAGAATGTGATGAGTTAGGCTATGAATCCTAGAGGAACCACTTAAAAATCATAACTAACAATCTCACAGTAGAAATAAAAGAACACTAAAAGCTACTCAGTCCAAAAAGCAGAAAAAGGCAAAGAAAATGAACAAAAAATAACAGTACAAATGAAAAAAAAAGCAAATAGCAAACTTAAATCCAACCATATTGGTAAATATATTAAAAATAAATAAATTATCTAAATACTACAATTAAAAGGCAGAGACTGTCAAACTGGCTATTAAAAAAAGGCCAACTTCATGCTGTCCAAAATAATACACTTTAAAAATATGGGCCAAAAAAAATTAAAAAGACAAGGATGGCAAAAGCTATACCATGTAAAAGTAAATACAAAAAATCTGGAGTGACTGATGAGGAAGATGTTTAAACAATTACTGATATTGGAATAATATTACTGGTCAGTCTTGATGAGGGATTAGAAGAGATTTTCATGATAAAAGGGTTGACTCATCAAGATGAGATAATAACTCTAAAAATGTTTGCACCCAGTAACAGAGGTTCATAGAACATGAAACAAAAACAGGAATAATTGAAAGAATAAATAAATAAATCCACAATAATAGCCAGAGAGTTCAAAACTTTCCCAGTAATTGTAGAAAGTAGATAGAAAAATCAGGAAAGATATATAAGATTTCAACAATGCTATTAACCAACTTGGTATAATTTACATCCACAGAGCACTCCAACAGTAGCAGGGTATGTTTATTACAAGTGTAAATGGAATATTAACCAAGGTAGACTATATCCTGGGTCTTCAAACAAAACTCAGAAATGTATAGGGCTTTAAATCATAGAATATGTTCTCTGAATAGAATGAAACTGAGCAGAATTAAATTAGAATTCAATAACATAAACAACTGGAAAAATCCCCCTATATTTGAAAATTAACATACTCTTAACAACAAATATAGTTGATATGCAAATATTGCATGTATTTAAAGTATATAAATCAATTAGTCTTAATATATGTAAATATCCATGGAACCATCACTACACATAATCAAGACACTGAATGACCCCCAAAACTTTTCTGTCCTTTGTCATCATTCCCTTCTATCCCTCTCTGCATTTCTATCCCCAAGAAATTAGAGATCTTCTTTCTGTCACTATAGATTAGTTTACATTTTCTAGAGATTTATATAAATACGATATTACAGTATGCATTTTGAGTGTAGCTCTTTCATTCAGGATAATTATACTGGTTTTCATCTATTTTGTGCTTATCAATAATTCCTTCCTTGTTTTCCTAATATTCAATAGCATGCATACACCACAATTTGTTTATATATTCATCTGCTGATGAATATTTGGGTCATGAACACAAAAAAAATGGGTCAAAGTAGAAATCACAAGGGAAAATAGGAAATATTTTGAACTGAATAAAATCAAAATACAGTATATCCAAATTTGGGAATATTGTTAAAACAATGCTCAGTAGAAAAGTGATTGAACTTCCTTTATTAGGAAGAAAAAAAAAGACAGGCCAAAAATCAATTATATAAGCTTTTACTTTAAAAAGTTAGAAAAGAAAATGAGCAAATTAAATCCAAAATAAAGGAAAAATAAAAAGAAATAAAAGAAACAAATAATAGAATGGGGTGGCAAACTTGTTCTATTAAAGGCCAGATAGTCAATGTTTTAGAGTTTGCAGACCTTGTGTCTCTATTGCAACTACTTAACTCTGTTACTGTAAATATGAAGGCATCCATTACCAAGAGGTAAATGGATAAGTGCAGTTATGTTAAAATAAAACTTTACTTAGAAAAATGGGCAGTGGGCAGGATTTGGCCCACAGGCTATAAGCTGTCAACTTTGAAAATAGAAAATAGGCAAAAAAAGGAAATAAATGATACCAGAAGTTAGAATTTTGAAAAGCTCAGTAAAAGCCATAAATCTTTAGATAGACTGATCAAAAAACAAGAAAAAGATACAAATTATCAATATCAGGAATGAAAGAAGGGCCATTGCTATGGACCATATACATATTGAAATGGTAAGGAAATATAAACAATTTTATGCCAAGAAATATAACACCACAGATGGAATGTACACATTTCCAAATGACACAAATTATCAAAAATTACTGAAGAATAAGAATAGCCTTATACCTATTAAATAATTACATTAACTGTTAAAAAAATCTTCTCAAAGACAAAATTTCAGACCCAGACAGTTTCATTAGTAAATTCTATCCATCTTTTAAGAAATAAATAATGCCAATCCTTAACAAACTCCTTTATTAAGAGAAAGGGAACATTTCCAAAATCTTTTTTATAAGGTTAGCATTACCCTGATACCAGAACCAAAAAACATATTGCAGGAAAAAAGAAAACTAAAGACCAATATCACTCATGAACGGAAACAGAAAACTCCTAATAGCATATTGAATCCAAAAATATATATAAATAAAAGTACACTTGACCGAGTAGTGTTTATCCTAGGAATGTAGTATTGGTTTAACATTAGAATATCAATTAAATTAAGGATTTTAAAAGATGAAGCAGAAAAACCATTTGATCATCTTAGGATGCAGAAATAGCATTTCACTAAATCTAAAATCATCCCAGTATTGAAACTTTCAAAAAACTTTGATACAAAGGAACTTCTTTACCTAATAAAGGGCATTTATGAGAAACTTACAATTAATATCATACTGAAGAGTAAAAGAATGCTTTCCATCACAATCAGAGACAAGGCAATGATGTCCATTTACAATTCCTAAGGCAACACGGTTCTATGATCTTAGCTAGTACAAATAAGGAAAAGAAAAGGAAATAAAATACAGAGACATAAAATGCAGAATTATAAAATTCTGTCTTTATTCAAAGAAAACATACTGTGCCTATAGAAAATACTAAGGAATATACCAAGAAAGAAAAAGAAAAAAGCTACTGAAACTAATATGTAAGTTTAGCAAAGTCACAGGCTATAAGAACAATATACAACATTCAATTATATTTCTACATGCTGGCAATGAAAAATTAGAAAATGAAAAAAAATTCCATTTACAATAGCATTAAAACTATGAAATACTTGAGTACATAATAATAGGCATTCAAGACCTGTACATTAAAACCTGCAAAATATTCCTGAGACATAAGAAGATATAAATAAAAAGGGAGATATACCATATTCATAGATCAAAAATTTGATGATGTCTGTTTTCTGGATAATAATGTAAACAGTCAATGCCACCCTAATAAACTTGCCAGTTGACTACGTAAAAATCAGAAATGACAAGCTGATTTTAAAATATATTCAGAAAGTAAAAAATACATTAAATAGTCAAATAATTTTGAAAATGAACAAAGTTGGAGAACTTATACTATCTCATTTCAAGACTTACTATAAAAGGTTCAATTATCAAGACATTGTGGTATTAGTGCAAGGATAGGCATAAATTAATGAAACAGGAGAGTACAGAAAAATTGATTTTTCAAATTGTGGTTAAACATACATAACATAAAATTTACCACTTTAACCATTTTAAAGCATACAGTTTGTGGTGGCATTAAGTACATTCATATTGTTTTGCAACCACCACCATCCATCTCCGTGATTTTTTTATCTTCCCAAACTGTAGCACCACACCCATGAAACACTAACTCTCCATTGCCCTCTCCCCCAAGCCCTTAGAAACCTGTCTATTCTACTTTCTGTCTCTGGATTTGATTAATCCAGGTACCTCACATAAGTGGAATCATACAGTATTTTTACTTTTGTGACTGGCTTATTTCCCATAGAATAATGTTTTCAAGTTTCATATGTCAGAATTTCCTCTCCTCTCATGGCTGAATAAAAGTCCATTGTATAGACCACGTTTTGTTTCTCCATTCATCCATGAATGGACACTTGGGTTGCTTCCCCCTTTGGCTATTATGAATAATGCTGCTGTGAATATGGGTGTACATATATCTGTTTGAGTCACTGCTTTCAATTCTTTTATGTATATGCCCAGAAGTGCAATTGCTGGATCATACAGTAGATCTATTTTTAATTTTTTGAGAAAACTGACATACTGTTCTCCACAGCAGCTACATGATTTTATTACATTCCCACAGTAATGCACAAGGGTTCTAATTTCTCCACCTCTATGTCAACACTTTTATTTTCTGGTTTGTTTGTTGTTTGGGTTAAAAAAAAAAAAAGATGACAGCCATAGTGGGTGTAAATGATTTCTCAGATTTTATGCTCAGTTGATTTTGGCAAATGTATGATGATAATTCAAAGAGGGAAGGATGGTCCTTTAAACAAATGGTGATGATGTCTATTGAAAAAAAGAAGAAAGTCGATTCTTGCCTTATATCATACATAAAAATTAACATAACAGGTAGAATTATAACCTTCTAGAAGAAAACAGTGGAGAAAAATCTCCATCTCTTTGGAGTAGGAAAAACTTGCTCAGATAAGACATCAAAGCACAAACCATTAAAGAAAAAAAAAGATACAGTACATTTAATAAAAATGAAAACATTTGTTCTTTTAAAAGACATTTTCAGAAACTTAAATTGCAAACAAAATATTAGGAGAAAATATCTGTGATACATGTATCTGACAAAGAAATTATATCCAGAATATATAAAGAACTTAGACCTCAATAGTGAGACCAACAACCTAACTAAAAAAGGCAAATTACTTGAACAGATACTTCACAAGAGATGATATATACAGATGCCTGATAAGCACATGAAAAGATATTTAACAACTTTAATTATCAGGGAAATGTAAATTTAAACCACAATAAAATACCACTACACACACATTAGAATGGCTAAAATTTAAAATACTGAAAATGACAAGTGTTAACAAGGAGCAACTGAAACTTCATATATTGCTGGTGAGAGTATAAGATGGTATAGCTACTTTGGAAAACTGTGGCAATTTCTTAAATAGTTAAATATAAACCTACCAGAGCACCTAGCAATTCCAAGAGACACAAAACATATGTTTCCACAAAGAATAAGACATAAATGTTCATAGCACCTTACTCTTAATAACCAAAAAACTGAACAAGCTCAACTGTCTATCAAGAGGCAGATGAATAAACAAATTGTAGTATATACATATAATGGAATGCTATTCCGCAAAAAAGAGAATGAATTAATGATGCACACCAAAAAAATGATGAAAGAAGTAAGACATAAAAGACTACATGTATGATCCCATTTATGCAAAATAATTCTAATCTATACTGACAAAAAGCAATTAATAGTTGTCTGGCAAGGAACAGTGAGGGAAATTTTTGAAGTGATGGAAATCATTTTGTTGCTGCTTATGTGAGTGACTGATATGTCAGTACTCATCAACCTGTACTCCTAAAATAGGTACTTTTTGTTTTATGTAAATCATGCCTCAATAAAGTTGATTTAAAAATAATACACCTTACCTCTATCCTAATGTCCAATACTGAAAGACAGAGAAGAGTAGGTATGAAACAGGAAAAAAAAGATAAAGATCCACCAGGAAACTTGATAATCTGGAAATGGGAAACTCAGTTCTAAACCTGTCAGGTAACAACAGTACTTATAACGGCCGACTTAGAACCAGAATACCTGGATTCCAATCCCAGCTCTGCCATCTAGTAGCTGAGTAATTTTGGACAAATTAAGTAATTTATCTGTGCCATAATTTACTATAAAGTAAGGATAATTATAGTATACCTATCTCATATTGTTCTTACAGAGATGAAATTAAATATACATATGAAGTGCTTATACCTGTGTCAGGCACACAGTAAGTTCTATGTGTTAGCTATTACCATGCAAATCAAAATGACTACAAATAATCCAGGCTGTTCATACCCGAGTTGTTTTCATCTGATGGATATTCACTACTCTATTAAAAAGTAAATGTAACACTTCACAATGAGGATGACCTCTTATATGCTACCTAAGCAAACAGACCAATGATTTCATGGAAAAAGAACTTGAAACAGAATCTGAATTATAGTATAATCCTGAGGTGACGGATTAGCACAGAGTCCTCAATTTGGACAAATCTAGAGAGCTTTTCAACATTTCTTCCTGTGGATCTTGGTAAAAATGGGATTTTCATTTCTAAGAGCTGTCAATTCACCAAACCTAACTAAATGCACAATACATAAGAAGCAAAATTGAGATTCTCATAACTAATTATATTAACTGTAACATCTCTAAACCAAATATTCCATTCTAAAAGCAGAAATGTCTTATTAAAAGGTCGCAAAATAAGCACAAAATTTAGTTGCCTTATATATCCTGAAAGGTTTATTGATTTCTTTTATTTTTACATATAATTGTAGTTTCTTTTTATTAGTAGGAGTAATATTATATTCCTAGGACTTACCTATCTTGTACTGGAAGCTTGTACCTTTTGACCACCTTCACTTGTTTTGCTGAAACCACCAATCTGTGCCTATGACTGCAGGTTAGATACCATACATGAGTAAGATCATAGAGTATTTGTCTTTCTCTGCTTATGACTTAGCGTATGTCCCCAGTATACGTTCACTTAGCATGTATCCATGCAGTCACAAATGGCAAGATTTCTTTCTTTTTTTATGGCTGAATATTTCCATTGTATATTAATACCACAACTTATTTATCCATTCACCAACACTTATGTTGTTTCTATGTCTTGACTATTATAAATAATGCTGTATATGGCAGGTAGAGATATCTTTTCAAGATAGTGATTTTGTTTCCTTCAGGTATATACCCAGAAGTGGAATTGCTGGATCATATGGTAATTCTATTTTTAATTTCTTCAGGAACCTCCATGCTGTTTCCTATAATGACTACACCAATTTACCTTCCCATCAACAGTGCACAAGGGTTCTCTTTTCTTTATATCTGCAACAACACTTGTTATTTCTTGTCATTTTGATGACAGCCACTGTAACAGGTGTGAGGTGACAGTTCATTGTAGTTTTGATTTGCATTTCCTTGATGACTAGTGATTCATGTACCGGTTAACTAGTTATTTGTATGTGTTTGGAAGAATGTCTATTCAGTTCCCTTGTCCATTTTTTAATTAGATTGTTTTTTATTGAGTTGCATATTGATGGCTTACATAATTATGCAATATATGGCTTTTTCTCTTATGTTAGTACTCGAAATAAAAATATGCTGAAGATGTTTTATTAAAAAGCAAATTCTTTGCCATGTGACATCCTATGGCTTGAGAATTTAATTTCGACCTGTTTCTTGGTATATTTCTTTCTGAATTTCAAACACAATACTTATGATTGGAAAATAACATGTAGTAATTAACCTTTTATTAATATTGTTTAGTATTATGTTTTCTTTCCATCCTAGAAGAGTGTAAAAAAAAGTAAAAAAATCATTGATTTATCCAGATTCTACGTCTTCCATGTTTATCAGGTATGTACAGCATTATAATATTCTAAATACTATACAGTTTTAGCTTCTTATCAAAATATTTTCTTGTGCTTAACTTTTCATGTGTCATATTTATTATGCTTGCAACACAGAATATTAGGTATAATGACATACCTTAATCAAAATAGTAAGCACTCCTTCTCTTCAAAAACTCATATAGTTAAATATTGAAATAGAAGCATTTGCCCCAAATCAGAATCTTGCTATTAGATTTGGCTGCCTTTTCCTCATTAAAAGAGCTGTTATATTTTAAAAACCTGCTCTGATAGAGAGAGAAAAAAAAGTCCCATTATCAAAAACAAAGACTTGTAAAAGGTAGTGTTGAACATAAATAAATGGCTTTTGTTCATGAGAAGCTAAATCTATTTTGTGCTTTGAAAACCTAAGAACAGATTGTATCCCTTAGATTGTTAGCAAAGAAATGTTTTCATCAATTAACATTCTTTGCTGAGAACAGTTTTTTCCAGTGCTGGTTCTCAAATAGGCCTGCCCAAAGGACAATTCCTAGGCTTTTTTCTTTAATGCCTTAGAGTATAATAATTATAGCACACCAGTTCAGAATGATGGCAGAAAACAAAAAATACCACATTCCAAACAGATAATTTCCTCGGAGAAAAAGTTGTCCTAGGTAGCCATTCCTAAAAATTTCCTGAAAATCACGTCACCCACAAATTCTACTAGTCTTGCTAGTCATTATGTTTTTTCCCTACATTTATATCCCTGGAGGATGGAAAAAGAAAGGCCAGGGAATAGTGCTGTTGCAAAAGGCTCTAAACTGTAACGCACCATTCCACTCACCCAGAACTATTCCCCCACCTCAGCTTTATCCTTTCTTCTTCCAGCCTATACTAAAGAATTACCATTTTTATGAGTGTCTATGTTGTGCGAGGCAATAATTGCCAATATTTATTGAGCAACTTCTAGGACCAGCCACTCTCCTAACAGCTTTATCTGTTTCATTCATTTCACCCTCACCTTTGGGTAGCACTGTTCTTCCTATTTTGCAGAATAGGAAACTGAGGTCAAAGATCATACAGGGACCAGAGTGTCTGTATGGCAGAGACCATACAGATGTATACCCGGGCAGTGTGGCTCCAGAGCCCAGGCACCAAACTGTTCTACCCACCTCAGGGAAGGGAGACAACTCCCAGATGGTGCTCCTCAACAACACACAGAAGTAGACCTGTGTAATACTATTTTAGTAAACACTTGCTTCCTTATAAAGTAAGAGTAAGGTCCTAGATGAAGAAAAAGGAAGGCAAGATATAAGAGGGAGTAAAAGGGAGAGGCATGTCTAGCACAAAGAAAAAGAAATAAGTCTATTCAAAGATAGCTTATGGAAAAATGAAAACAAAGAGAGTGGCAGAAATAAACTTCAGGACTATCACAAAGTGATAAACATTTTTGATAAATTTCTTTCCGAAGTAAACACAGCCAAGATTTAGAATGAGATCATACAGTATTTCATTTTACACATGAATTAACCTAAGCCCAGAAAAGATTTTAGTGTGACACATTTTACAGATGAGTAAACACAGGGCTAGAGAAACGAAACGCTTTGTCCAAGACATGAAGAAGCAGGGAGCACAGGCAAGGCTAGAACGCAGCCAGACCTCGTGCCTGTTAGCTCGGTGCTCTCCCATCAACGATACCAAACATAATTTGTCAACTTTTAAAACACGGAAGTAGTGGTCAAAAGATTTTGACTAAATTTCAAGAACATAAAAAAGAATTACAGTGTATACATATTGAAGATTAAATACAAAATACCTGAAGTTATTATCTTCTCAATAGTCAAATAGTATTATAGGAGAGCAGTGTAAATAAAGTAGACATTTACAATGGTAAGGAAGCGAATTCTTGGTATAACCGCAAACATTTTTCCTCTAATATCTTATCCTATAAAATTTTTTTTAACTGAAATTATTTCACTTTTGGAAAACTTAATTCACACACAAATATATAGCAAACACAGAGCAATGTCTAAATCATTTTAATGTCTTCTTTATTAGATAAATTGATAAGGTTGGATGGAAAGAGTCTTAGGCTAGGAATTTCTATTTTTTTTTTATTAAGGTATCATTGATATACAATCTTATGAAGGTTTCACAAGTAAAACAATGTGTTTACTACATTCACCCTTATTATTGAGTCCCCCATGCCCCACTGCAGTCACTGTCCATCAGTGTTGTAAGATGCCACAGAATCACTATTTGTCTTCTCTATGTGTGTCCTGTGACCCCACACACACCATGTGCACTAATCATGATAACCCACAATCCCTTTCTCCCTCTCTCCCCACCCTCCCTCCCTCACACCTCCCCTTTAGTAACCACTAGTCCCTTCTTGGAGTCTGTGAGTTGGCTGCTGTTTTGTTCCTTCACTATCGCTTCATTGTAATACTCCACAATGAGGGAAATCATTTGGTATTTGTCTTTCTCCACCTGGCTTATTTCACTGAGCATAATACCCTCTAGCTACATCCATGTTGTTGCAAATGGTAGGATTTGTTTCTTTCTTATGGCTTAATAGTATTCCATTGTGTATATGTACGAGCTCTTCTTTATCCATTCATCTACTGATGGACACTTAGGTTGCTTTCATATCTTGGCTATTGTAAATAATGCTGTAATAAACATAGGGGTGCATAAGTTTTTGAATCTGAGTTGTTTTCTTTGGGTAAATCCCTAGGAGTGGAATTCCTGGGTCAATGGTATTTCTACTTTTAGTTTTTTGAGGAACCTCCATATTGCTTTCCACAATGGTTGAACTAGTTTACACTCCTACCAGTAGTGTAGGAAGGTTCCCCTTTATTCGTATCCTTACCAGCATTTGTTGTTCCTAGTCTTTTTGATGTTGGCCATCCTAACTGGTGTAGGTGATATCTCATTGTGGTTTTAATTTGCATTTCCCTGATAA